>NW_015373928.1:1042083-1423998 GCF_001272555.1 Dufourea novaeangliae
AACAGTTATACCGTCATTTGTAGACAAATAACGCAAAGGAAAATAACTTAAATTTATTTACTATTTGAATACAGTACCTATATGCATAATATGTATGTATATCAGTTTACTGTGAAGAAATTTAAGATTAATATGCGTCTTCATTGACATTTTTAATAATGTATCTACAATTGTACATTAGCAATATATACTAAATTATATCAAAAATACGTACTACCACGTTACTCGACGACAGAAATAAAAAGTAAGTAGTGTATTTTGATACACAGGGATTAAGCCAGACCGTAACGTTCTGGATAAATATGGTATTACAGACCTTGTACAAGAAGGCATTTCGCGACGGGTAGATTTCTGCATCAAAGTAACATGTCTGTTGCACTTATGTTATGTCTTCCATTGACTTTGACGATGGGATCACCCGAGGCTTGTTCAATACGTAGTCATTTATCTTATCGCAGAGTCTTGATAACTAAATTCTATAATATTAATAAACAGTCTATCTTTGATTTTCAATTTTTATTAATACAAAGTCGACTCAGTTTTATTGCAAAATGAAATGAAAAAGAATCAAAGAGAAATAGCCCGTTATAAGAGCAAAAAGTAATAATTGTTTTAATCAGGATTTCCAGGATAATTATTCCGTGTTCGTTGCTCGAACCCTGTCACGTGCCCAGGTGCTACTTGGCTGGGCGAAAGCAACGGGGAACGATGACTTCATTTCATATAATAATAACATGTCTATGCGACTGGCAATGCGTTAGCTTACTGCGCACGACGTATTTTCCACTTATGTGTGCGTGTGTGTTTAGGCAGTGGAATTGCGTCGGTTACATTTTTATCAATTATCATTTCATCTGTAATTGTTCCTTGGAACCATTTCTCACAATTTCCGGTATCGGTCGTACATATTCCATTACTTTATAGAATGTCTATACTTAAATTTCCATGGAATATGTACCGGTTTAAAGTACCTCGCTATCAGACGAGAAAATTAACACGTAATCGATATAAAGTATACCAAGTATACATATATACATTGCTTAAAAATGTTTCTATTTTCGCAATGGATGCTAGGCTTTGTCAGTCGATTTCAGGAAAAGTGGTACGTACATTAGAGTGTGCAAGTTGAATATCACGTTCGGGTGTCGGAGGCGTCCCGGGACGTCCTCTCTAGGTGTCTGGTTGATTTGCACCCGGGCGCATGCTTGAGAACCGTGGAGTGTTGTGTGTTGGTGAGAATCTGTCTTTTGCCAAATTCTTTTTAAATATTGGGTTAGGTAGGTAGGTAGCATATTTTTTTATTTGTGAATGTGTACGATTAGACTGTAAGTAGGTAGGGGCCGGGGCAGGCTATCACATTCGGATCGGGTAGGCTCGGGTAGGCTCGGGTAGGCTCGCGTAGGTTTCGCGTGATAGTCCTGCTACCGGGATAATTTGTAGCGTCGATTCGAAACTGGACCAGACGGAGCATGCTGTCTGCTTCCGATTTCGATTTCGATTCTTCAAATTCGGCGAACCCCAAGGGGGTCGTCGTCGCGGTCGCGGTCGGAAGGATAGGATTATCGATACGAACGACCTGCTCGATTACACTTGTGGTACGATCATACAGACTCTTGGAGTTCTGTTGGTTGTCCACAACCGAGCAGTATGAGGGTTTCAGGTGGGCGGTCCGCCGAAAAAAAGAAGAGGCCCAGCACAAACTGTGTACTCAAGAGGGCAGCAACGAATGGCTCTGCATCTTCGGATGTGGAGTCATTACTATATACATATATTTTCACTGTACTCGCCTGTAGTTGTAGCAGTAGTTTGTATATTGGCCGTCCTATTGGCCCAACGACCAGCAATATTGGGCAAAATCGCGGATTGAATTAGTGTTGCGGATGAGACTAAATCACGGGTTGCATTAGTCTTGTAAATTCTAAATATTGATCTTTTTAGTTGCTTAGAATAGTGTTGCGAATGATGAGATCGTGTTTGCATTAAGATCATTTTTATATTTTCAGAGTAGTGTTGCGAATGATGAGATCGTTTTTGCATTAAGATCATTTTTATATTTTCAGGGTAGTGTTGCGAAAATGACTGGGCGCGATTGCCTATACTTTTTATTTAAATTAAAGTCTTGTTGAATTGAACTCACAGCATTGATTGATTCAAATAGTCGTTTTCTTTTGTTGAATTAGTGTTGCGATATGGATTGATCGGGTTTGTTTTAGTGTTGCGATCCATGAAATGCCAATGCTGGAACCACAGCAGAACCACAAGGCAGCTGAAATAGCTGCAAAAAGTGGTTCACGACAGCCCAGGTGGCTGCACTAACTGCATCAATCTAAAGTTAGTGTTGCGTATTGCAGATTGAAGGTGCACGGGAGTTTTCTTGATTTTTGGATTGAGTAAATTAGAAGGCGAACAAAAGAGGCACCTATCGCGTTTTTTGAGAATTTGGATAGTTATTGACAAATGATTAGTGTTGCGAATGATAAGCGCCTATGTGGCTGCTCTCGGGATCTTTTTACATCATATTCAATAAATTAGTGTTGCGGAGAAACGAATGGTCCACTCACGGTTTTTTCTTTTAAGTAAATGAAATGCAAAGAGTGGACAGGTTGAGCGCCTTACGAGGCTGCTATTTTTTACTTGTTTAGCGCTCTATTCTGGCTGCTATTTTTTACTTGTTTAGCGCCCTATTGTGGCTGCTATTTTTTACTTGTTTAGCGCCCTATTGTGGCTGCTATTTTTTATTTGTTTAGCGCCCTATAGTGGCTGCTGTTTTTCTATTTTTGTTGTTATTGTATTGAATTATTATTATTGATTATTGTGCACCAAGTGTTTACGTTGAAAATACTGTTCATAAGAATATTTGTTACTAAACAAAATATTCTATTTTTAATAATTCTGCAAATGTTCGTTACAATTTGTAATACACATTAAAAAATCTATGTATCGACAATGACGATAGATTTGATTAATTATTGACACAAAAATTAAAATTAATTTGTAATTAAATTTTAATTAGAGTCCTTAGAAGTGACTATTCGTTGTTAGAGTTGGTGATATATCAATTCTTGAATCGTTATGCGTAATTTGCAAAAGCCATTGATATCAAAATATTGTTCATTTTTGTAAATTTTTGGAATGTCTCTGCGAAAATTAAAGTTTCCTCGGGACTGTTGCTGAATATGATAACTAATGAAAAACTTGCAGCTGAAAAAATATGCAAATGCAATTCGATCCTTCATATTGATAGCAAATTTTCAACTAGAGTCGCTCTCAATTGACTGATACTATCTCTGTACGAAAATTTAAATTTCGATATAGTAAGATACGATTGTTTCTTGATTTGTACTTTAACACACGAAAAAGATACAGTCATCAGTTAGTCGATAAAAGTTAATTGTATAAAAAGTAAGTGTTTTTGTATTCTCCAAAATTTATTCTTGTTCGATTTTTGCACAGAGTTGTATTGAATTTTAAATTCAGTCATTTAACAACTTTTCTAGTAAATTCATTTTTTTATTTTTTGTATACTCCATAAAAATGTCTGACACTTCCTTGTCCCTTATGTCTACTAATCCCTTCTTTTTCTGCTTTTAATCCAAAGGATTAATTTTTGTTTCAGGTTATTTACAGAAATTTTGTACACTGAATTCCTGTTTGCCAAAATGAAGAGTCAACAATCTCAAGAAATTTGATATTATCTTTCTAATTGTTGTAGTTTCTGTTTCAGGAATCCTCATGGGATCAAATTTTAAATTATTGATTTGAAATGTCGATAAAAATGTATTATTATGTTCTTCTATTCTGATTGTATGTTATATATGTATGTTCTCTTAAATTTCTGTTCCAGAAATCATCCTAGGATTTAATTAATGCTCGCTAAATTATTATAAATTATTAACTGTCCACTGATATGATATTGTCCACTGAGTTTTTCTTTCAGGGATCATCTTGGAATCAAGCTACATGTTCGTTTGAATGAATTGTCTATAATCTATAAAAATGTTTTGTTATAATTCTCCCAGTTTCTGCTTCAGAAATCATCATATGAAGATTTTTCTTCACCCGAAGATCAGTATATGAAGATCTCATCACCTGCAGATTGTCATGGAGCGTACGGGTTTAAAAAATAACTGCGTTATTGATGGGCATAGCCAGGTTATCAGTCACGGGGGGGGGGGGGGGGATAATTTTTTATTATTTAAACAAGTCTTATTTTTTTATTAATTGAGTATATATCGTGGTAGTACGTTATTCGTTTCACTAGAAAATGCACTAATTTGGAAATTATGTATACAATAATTTTATAGTAGTCACTTCAGTATACTCATTTCAATACATTAGTCAGATATCATTTATGATTATAGAATGAAACAGCTCTATATAAAGAAAGTTCAATAGTACAATAACATAACTAGAATAACATAAATAGAAGTACATAAGAAAATTCACAATGGCCTATAAATAACGGCTAGCTGATGAAAAAAATAATGTTCAAATTATTAATGTGTGAAATAAATATTAACGGTAGATTCGAATATAGAGTAGAAAGAACAGAAACCACACCGGTATGTTTATGATAGAGAGGAATACGTGGTGGTGCCTTCCTGGATAGGCATGTTATAGCAGTTAGCGCAATACCACGAGACGCGACAGAACGTTTCAATCCCGGAACCAGTGTCGCGAGACACAAAGGTATCATTCGTATTTGCAAGTTCCATGAAATAGTGGAACACGTGTACTGGGAATCGCAATAAAGTATCGGTGCATAAAAAGAAGACGTATTAAGTTATGTCACCTGTGCATCGATATGCACGCCCTAGTGAAAAACCGCGTGTTATGGAACAATTTAACACGTTGTGCATGTATGACCATTGAAAAGTGCATTGCGATTTCCAGTTATCGTGGCCGGTGTTTTCGTTGCCACTGGCAAAGAACGCATACGGTTACGTACACGGGTAGACTACCGAGACGTACTGGCGTGTACTCACGACCACTTTCATGGAGTGTGAGCGTTAAATGCAGGGAAGGTACTACTGTGTTTCACCAGCATGTATTGTGTTCCACAAACATATTTGTATGGTAGACGTATATACTCAGAAGCAATGAGTATTTGTATTCTGTCCATTAAAAAGGACAGGCCCAGAGTTGTCCATCTACTACTTATGCGCAGCATTCTTCCCCTCCGGAGATACCTTCACTATGGGACTTGGATTGACTCGCTTGAGTCAATCTAAGGTCGGTAGTCGGGGATATCTATGAGGGGAAACCTGTAATTGGTTGTAGCTCATGGGCAGCATTTGGACAACTTTGGTATTAGAATTAATTTTTATGATAGTTAGTATGTTAATAAAATTTTATTTCACCTATTAGTGTGTTAATTATTATTTTCAACAGTTATACCGTCATTTGTACATAAATATCGAAATTAATATAACGTAAATTTATTTAATATTTGAATACAGTCTATAATATACCAGTTTACTGTGAAGTAATTTAAGATTAATGTTTGTCTTCATTCAAATTTTTAATACTATATCTACAATTGTACATTAACAATTTGTACTAAATTATATCACAAATGCGTACTACCACGTTACTCGACGACAGAAATAAAAATTAAGTAGTGTATTTTGACTGATGTATGAGACATGACAGACATGTACAAGAAGGCGTTTCGCGACGGGTAGATTTTTGCGTCAAAGTGACATAAAACATAAAACAAAGATCAGTAGGTATATGAAGGTTTCTCATCAACCGAGGATTGTCATAAAGCCGAACGGGTGTAAAAAATAGCTGCGTTATTTGAACATTACTTTCCATGAGCATAATCAGGTTATCAGTCAGATTGAAACAATGTAATTTTTTTCCGTCCAGGAGTGAAGGGGGGCGAGTGTCCCTCCTGGCTACGTCCATGTTAGTTTCTGCGTTGAATTGAGTTTATGCTGTTGAGTGTGAAAAGTGTGTGGATGATATAAAATTTGTGAAAGGGGGATAGGTGTGGAACGCATGTGATTCCATCTATCCTCCTTGGGTCTCCATTCGCAGCAACCTCCACGTGGTGAGACCTGGGTAATCATTATTTGGTATATAATTGGCAACCATAATCACCTACAAGTTGTCTAATTATATAGCAAATAATGTGAGCTAATTGGCTGCGAGCTTTTGCTTGTTTTGATCAATTGATTCCTGTTGTTAGTTTCTTTACTGGCTAGCTGCAAGTGGCAAGAATCTCTTGTTGTGTGTATAATCTGTTCGCACTACCACAGACGAGGTATAACTGATCAAAAAGAACCATGTTCGAAGATCCGTATTTTGTAGAGGAAATTTCAAGGAATGTGGCTATATTTAATTTCTCTTCAAGTTTTTAAACGTCAGACCTCGATATTTAGTTCTCAAAATATAATATTTTCCAGTTTAGTGCCAGATCTTTAGAAACAACTGATTATAACCTTCATTGATTTTTTATGCTTGCACAATTTTTTTTTAATCGTGATGCATAAAATACAAATAACTTTGACATAGAAAATACATGTATGAAAAATGAAAATTAAGCAACTCTAACAGTCATTGATAACTTATGCTTCCGAGCGTAAGCCCTCTCATTTCCTTTATAGCTGTAACGAAATATAATATTAACTAAAAATTCAACAGCTAATAGTTATTCATGCATAACATTGATTCATAATCGTTAACAACTAATGTGAGGCCTTTATTTTTCATTATACATGCAGTGATTGTTGAAATACGATTAGGCACCATAGAATATCGCAGCATAAGAGAAAACTTTCACATCAGCTGGTGGCTCTCAAGATTCTCGAATTGTAGAGTGAAATGGACAACTAGATAGTATTTCTATCGAAATATATATGTCAGTTTATTAAGACAAGCCTTTTAGTGGAATTGAGAAAGTATTTGTATAGGAAATTAATTATTTTTATTTTTAAACTTTCTGTAAGAATACCTAAATAATTCACTAAACTATTTATATAGGCATTGACGACGTATAAGAATAGACCTTCCATTTTATGGGAGTTGGTGGGCACGTAAACTGTAGTACCGACACCTTAAGAAATCTGTGATTTTGGCGACCTCTACGTTATGAGAACGGTGAATCTGTGGTGGGTAGTGACACTAAAATGGAAATGGGGCGGCATTGCCCCAAAAAAGTTGTGCGAAAAAGTACATTGAATGAAATGTCTACTCGTATATTTCGTCTAGGTTAGGTGATATAGGTAAATATTCCTTTGAGTTTACCCTCTATGTTAGGCGTATTTATTCATTGACCGCTTTCGAGGAGATATCGTTTCGTTAGTTAATTGCTACTCTTGGAAGTTCTTGGAAGGTTATAGGCTTACGCAGAGAAGAAACATGTACGCAATTCAGAACATAACCAGAAGAGCTCCACAATTAGCGAAGCTCGTTGAAAATCAAAGCAGGACTATCGTTTCTACACCTCCAAGGGTGAAAGTACCTTTCTATGTGCGTATTATTTTCATTAAATATTATTACGTAATAAAGTTATGGTACATGTGAACTAAACTGTATGACCTACGCTACTGCTTAAAGCTTTTAGATCATTTGGAACATTCGCGGTTTGTAACAAAAACCGATGAAGCTTCGTTATTTGTATCCTCAATAATTCTACGTTTTTATAGTTGTAAAAGTTGTATAGGTTGAAATATTTATTCATATTTCCATCATCAAAATATTCAAGTTCACTTGTCCTCAAGTAATTAATCCTAAAGATTTGTGTAATAGTATGTAAAGTTAAATTAAAGAATATGTATATATATATACATAGTTTATGTTCGGTTTGAATTCTTTCATTGTTAGTGATAATTATTACAGTTGGTCTTTTTATTACAGGAAATGATGGTACTTGGGGCTGCTTTGTATGTGGGAATCTTCTCAGTACCTATGTATATTGCTTGTAACATAAGAAAGTACAACGGAACACTAAATAAGTGAAACCTCAGAACTTACTTTTAGTGATACATGTATGTAATTCAAAAGTAAACAAAGCATCAGAATGTGAATTCTGAATTTTGAATGCACATAATTACATTAAATTAATATGAATTGAAGCATAGTGATTTTTTAAATGTTATTTCCATCCATATTAATTTTGTTATTTGCCTTAGTGTTGTTTGAGAAAATACTTTGTTTTAGAGCAGGGCAATGTTTGGTAAATTAAACTGCATTTTTATTGAATGCGCATTGTGTAAGTTTATTACACAAATGACTGCAGTCTTATGTTTAAAAGTGTACAAAAATATAGTACCATAAAACATAGAAATGGTTATTATAAAAATAGATACAGTTAGACTGTAGTAATACAATGCAGAAATTTACATTTCAATAAAGTAAAGCTCCATTACTCTATTATCTTCACCGAGAGAAATTCAGTACAGAGACCAAAACATATGTTTGTTTTAAAATAATTATGCTACTGATCATTTTTATACTACAACTGTCAGTGAAACAGTAATAAATCCGGAATATTAGATACAAAATTTCGTTTTACATATCCTACATAATTAAAGGAAATATTGAATTTCTGTACACAAACATTTGCACATTGTGCAGATTTCAATTTTTTTATTTGCACCGTTAGAGCTGCTATACTTGCAAGATTATAGTATTCTTGACAAACAAATTTCGGGCGCGACAAACTTCTTGGTGCACTGGAGAATGTTAAAACAAGTACACAACTGGGACGGATTGTATTTTACGAAAAAGGGTTCGTCGTATTGGTTGTGTCGACATTCTAGTTCAGATGATCTAGTTGTCGATCGGTCAGTCATCGAGGATCTGTCTTCTGTTGTGACGGCCGTGTCTACGTTTTTTGAAGCATGTAGCGCAACATTTCTCTTGGACGATCGATGATACGTCGCACATGCGTTTGTACGTTGCGCACACAGAAGCAGGGGCAATGCTGTCTTTGCATTCTGGAACGAATACGTATTATTGTTAATGTCAAAGAATTATTCTTTCAAACACCAATTTAGTTTTCAAGTAACTTGTCCGGTTTTTCGATTAATTCAGACAATGCATTTTAATGTAATGGTCAAACGCGGTCTGGAAAGGATGATGTCGTGGCTTTAGCGGAAGGGATTATTGTAAAAATTTCATTTTAACACGTTGACTGTCGCAATAATCACAAATATTTGGTTCCTTTTATGCCGAACTGTTGAAACACACAGTGTTTGAGAATCAGTTGTTGATATCCGCGGCTTTTATGGTGGATTCTCGGTGCATCGTGTTGTGCTTCCCACGGCAGACAACGTGTTAAAGAAGATATTACATAGATGGCCGCATGCAGATATCGTGATTAGTAGTCGACAAAGACTAGTATTGTGAAAGTAGACGTTAAATAGACGAAGTAAAAATCATGGCTGATGGTTCATGCGTCTAAATTTCCATTTCTCCCAAATCGATGATCCTCGGTGGTGTATGCAATTACCGGACTTATCGTTTGCGCATTGCCGCCTATGATAACAACGCCTCGTATCGATTGGCCTTCTCTCGGGGTTGCAATCGTCGGACAGTAATTCCGTTATACGGTCACGACATTCGACTTCCCTGCGTTTTATGCCGACCCTTGCCACACAAGTCGCGTTGCAAGGACCCCATCTTCCTGTAAGCATACCCATAAAGATTGATGTTTTACATGCCTGATCTTTGTTCCGACCTTCCTTTGGACAAAGGCGAGACTAAAGAATAGAAATAGTTAATGGCGCGACTAAATTAAAACGGTGCAGATTCAGACCTTTCTGGGTTTAAAATATAACTGAACAACTAATCTTTCCTCGACAGCGTACACATTTAGAGACTAAAGGTAACGGGTTGGCATGGTTCGAATAGCAAGTGTTCTTTAAGGATAATTTCGGCAACAGGTCTTTCGTTGAAAGTTCATCTAATCGACCGGTCAGAAAAGTTTCGATCAGCTACTTAACTAGGAACACTCATTGAACGTGAAAGTAACGGTAATTGTAGCTTACCTGTAATCCACCTTCCGCCCTGGCACAGTTCAACAGTAGTCGGCTTGTTCTCCGGATTACAGTCTCCCTGCACAGAACATGTCACCTTCCTATTTCTTTTTCCGTTCGAGCAGTGATTCCACTTCGAAACGATCCACTTCGACTTGGTATTGTACATGGAATTGTCCGGGTTGTCGTCCACAACGTTGTCGAACTCGAGGATCTCCGGTTCTTCCGTGGTCAAACCGTCGACGATCGTGATGCTATCCTGATCGTTCGAGCTTACATTGTAGAAAGACGCATCCTTATTATCCGCGTATACTATCAAAGGCGCCTCGGTGGTCGAACCGCAAGGGGGTAAGTTGGGACACGGACTAACTTCTTCGGGTCTCACGTCCCTATTACAATCACGATCGGGCAAAGCTAGGTCCGAACGATCCGGCCCCATTCCCGAGGAGACGCACATCACCGATCGCTTTCGAAGTGCACCTTCGCCACACGTTACCGGACACATCTGCCACGGGCCAATCCACCATCTGATTTCATAACATGATAATTCAAGATTTTGCGTTCGCGTATACATCTCCGATCCAAATTACTTCTTTTCGTCAGGCTGTGATTTGTATGTTACCTGGCTGGACATGGGTTCAGATTACACTCCCGCAGCAATGATTCCGGTTTCTCGATGTCTTCGCAAAAGTGGTCCTCGACAACGCCGCTCTTCTTCTCGTTGCAGAGGGCCTTCGAGATTTGTGTGCCACCGCCGCAAGTAACAGTACAGAGCGACCAGTCCGAAAATACCCAAAAGTACTCGGGTGCCCGGTCAGGTTCTTTCTTCGGCACTGTGTACTCGTACCGCAGCCCGAAATTCCGGTAGTGTCCTCTGGAAATTAACTAAAGTGATGGGACAACGTTATTGAGAATGAGAAGAAAGTAGTTAGAGCATTGTAGACGATCTATGTATCGGACAATCGACAGAAAAACGTGGATAAATAGACAACGAGCTGTATTTGAGTAGCGGAGAAAATGGATATGAATTTTGTAACTAACAATATCGGTACGCCGATTTTCGAATCGGTATCTCAAGTTGTATCATCAACCTCACAGACAGGTACTGCAGAACGATTAATGGAGTTAACATTGACGATAAATACGTACGTAGACTGCGATGTCCTCTTTAATAGGCCCGGGAATTCGTATCTTCTCCCTGTCACGATCTCTTTCGTACAAAGCTGGAGTTCCGGCTACCTCATACTCTCCGGCTAAAGTGATCTGCCTGTCCAGTTGGAATAGAGATTTTGGAATTTCCAGTCTTGTCTTATCTGTGTCTTCGTTTCATTTTTATTCTTACGCGTACTCACCGTTTACCATTGAGGAAATACTTGTCAGAGTTAGGCACGCCTATGCCAATGTAATTCTTGCTGTTACCAATTTCTTCTATTTTTATGTTTCGCGATCCTGACGGAACAACGACCACTTCTTTGTATCCTGGCCCGTCGTTTTTGTCGTAAACTCCTCCTGTGGTTTCGCATTGCGTCCCGTCCCCGTGGCAAATCCCGCAACGATCTTCCGTGGCGTCGGAGTCGACCGTCCAATCGCAACCAACTTTCTGCATTTCAAAGACTATTGTTGTCAATGTGATTCGACAATTGTTTAAATGTTTTGCTATCAGGAGAAGTAAACTGACTCTACAGATTCCAGCGATGCACATGTCCCTCGTACCGACGTTGCAGGGTGTACCATCCAGAGCTGCTTCACCCCATGGAACGATCACGCTTTCCTCTGTATCGGTGCAATACAATTCGCAAGGTTCCGCTTCAATTAATTACGATATCGATTATTATACTACAGATTCGATTGCACTTAAATCGTAGCTACAAATTTATTAGATGGCGTATGTACGTGTGTGCGTGTGTAGTGACACATTTTTCCCCTATAAAACTAAATAATCCATATACTTTTAATGATGTTGAAAACAATTTTTAAAAGCTTGGCTTACTTTGATCAAAGTACGGTAGCCAGGTGTAATTTTTCCCCTTGTACTCCTTGCCGTCGTAATTACTGCACTGCACGGCTCTGAAGCTGTACGTGCCTTCCGGGCAGGACTGCGTGTTGCAAATTTTGTATCGACGCCTCTCGCCGATGCAGAACTTCCCACCGTGCGCCGGCTCCGGATGATCGCATTTTCGCTCGACGATCGTGACCCCGGCACCACAAGATCTCGAGCACTCGCTCCAAGAGCCCCATTCACCCCATCCGCCGTCGATCTGACGTGGCCTGTCCACGATCGGTACACACTCTTGGTTCTGACACCACTGCGACAGGATTAACGCTCTTATTCAACCTGGCATCGATTAGTCATCGTTGCACTCACTTACTTTTTATCTTTGACAAGAAATATAGCAATTGTTACTTTCTAAATTTTATACTCTACATCTACGATAGACTTGAAGTTATTACATAGAATATATCGTTTATTCCGATCGTATAACTTGTTTCCTGCAAATTATTAATACTTATTATATGTAGATCATAGGGCGAAAACTGTTTGAGTGGAAGTGGCATGTTTAAATCGAAATCGTGTTGAGTAACTTTTCAACAGATGTTTTTCAACTCAATATCATTTGAAAATTATTACTGTCTTCACACCATGTGTTTCCCGCAATGGGTTCCTGGGGCAGCTGGATGAAGCATGGTGGTGCAAGTACCGTCCACGATGCACCACAATTTCGAGCAGATCTATAAAGAATATTGCCAAGCTCTGTTCATCAGCATGGAATTGTCTTGCAATCAGTTTTCTTTTGTTCCTCACCTCTTGTAATGGAGAACAGACAGAAGCTTCCCGGACGCCAAACTGTAGCCTGCACTGATGCTCCGCATTGTACATCGCGCCAGGTGGCAAATCCGGATACGCGTAATCGTTATCTGCCGGTTCGTCCTCCAAACATTCGCCTTTCCCTTGGCTACGACAATGGAAACCCTTTTGATCGAGTTGTATTACAACAGTTGTTGGCTAGTGCCCCGCGCGTTTCCTGGTTCAGTAGACTACACACGTTTATTCAAACAAAACTTTACTGTAAATGAGGAAACTGTTACCAAGCATTGAACGTTTCCCACTCCTGGAACCGTATTATAACATAACATTCAACGGTTCTAGTTCTACGTCTACGTCTAACCATTCGAAGTGGAATATTTTCACGGATTTTAGGTACCTACGTATATATAATATACAATAATATGTATAATCGAGCCGTTGTAGCTCGTATGCGACTTACTCCAAAAAATTCGTGATGTCCCTTTTGGAGCATCTCGACCAAGCCACTCCGATGGTGTCCACCTCGAATGTCGGCGTCATCACGTGTAGCGTGTCACCGTCTCGTTTGCTGCAACCGATTTTTTCCGTGTCGTGGTACATCCCGAAACTGGAATTTAAATCGAAAACGGCGGTGAATCATTTTGTCAAGTGGAATGGGCGATTGCAGCGAAGCGCTGTTACGCACGTGCTGGTCGCCGATACGGTTGCAGCCAAATACGCGGCAAATGCGATAACGAGACCGCATTATCGGCTAATAAAAACAAATCGGTTAATGGCGGGAACAGCCGAGCGAATTCTCGATTCGTTGCCCGGACCGGCCACAGCAGTCGTGGAATCAATTTTTTTCGCCACTCTGGTTTCAACGTTTTATTCTTATTCGGAATGTTAACGAGGGACAGAGTGGATAAATTCATTCGCCTAAACTGATCCCGACTATAATTAACGTACCAATTAAAAGAATTACGATAAAGAAATATTGGAAACGTTATTGCGTTTCAATTCACATTTGATTTTTCAAACATAAAGAAGCATTATATCGTAGTTTCGCAACTGGCAAAATGCTACCTGGCATTCCGATGTGTTTGCGGGCGTTACAATTGATATCGCGTTAGCAACGATGATTTTGCTCACTTGTGTCCCAATTCGTGCGTGATCGTGTGCGCCAGGGTGATTCCATTGTCCTCGTTGACGCTGCAACTGCGGTCCGGTTGGCACATACCGGCTACGTGGGCTACTCCCAAAGTGCTGCACGGAGTGTTCGCCCTCGAGCAGATGTCCTCCCTTGTCACTAAAATCGCAACGTCGTGGTGATTCGGATGCGAATCGTCCGCCGGATTCAGCTTCTGTTGCCACTTGCAGAAATTGTACAGCGTCCTGTCCGCGTTCACCGTGATGTCCAGCCCTTGCTGAAAGAAACGTTAGCGTGGCCATTCCGCGTTTCGTCAAGAGTAGCCTGTCGACCGATATTTTTAAGTAGTTTACTTCTAATTCTCTAAACGGGCATTATCTCACGATTCACCGTACGATATATAATTTGAGAAATCTTCGATAAGGTTACGTTCTTCCATTTACGAGCGCGGGAAGAGATTGAACGCCGATGACATTTTGGACCACATTTCATCAAAGAATTGATCCTTTAAAGTTTGATGAATTAACTGACAGAGCGGTATGACTGAGAGAGACGTTAAGCTTTCCAAATTGAAATGGGATGAAGTTTCTGAAGTTACGTTTGACGTGGCCGAGTAACTTCATTCGTAAGGAAATGAAGTTTCAAGTGAATTTCGTAAAATCCGATATTCCCTACGAAGAAAAATTGTTCCCTTGGGATCGAGGCACGGAAACTCGGTCCTCTAATTTTATAGAAAATTTCGCGTGTACTCGGATCTGGATAGGGCGATGCAAATCATTGGAATTTCGCACGTACTTCCGCCTCGTCCTCCTCGACGAGAATAATTCTGACGACGACGACGTTGATGAAATTCCCGATTGTGGGGTCCAGGTAGAGCGACGACACCATGTTCATGATGGTCAGTAGATACGTCTCGACGTCGCCGTCCTGATGAAAAGCCATCATCGTCGTGTCAGCGACAACGAGGGCCTCGACGTGACGCGGTCGACTGATCGATCTCTTGGAACGCTGCCATCGTTTCGTCTGATGATGTTTCCTTCGGCCTCGCCCTTGAACCTGAACGAGACCCGGTTGCGTCTGCCACTCCAGTCGCGTTTCCGTCAATCGTCTAGGCTCTGCGCAACGTAGTCAACACGATTATATACATTTGGTACCAAATCAAGTAGCTCTCTGAGGACCACTGATTGTCAGAGAGAAGTGAAGCTATGCCGATGTTTTAAAACTCATACATATGTATGAAACCGTGCAGAACTTTGTCTTTCAAACTGTACTCGCAGATCTTAGCATTTTACAGATTTGATCCTCGCGAAATTGGTTTAACCAACGACGGCAGAGATGATGGCTTTCGATGACAAATCGATATATCGACCCTTGTTATACAGTTAGGCAATGGAAATTCCGATCTGGGATAGGAGCGTAACACGTGTCATAACCGGGCTCAATTTTCGAAAGGAATTCCATCTTCGGTGAGATAGATGCAGTCGGTAGCTGATAGATGAGCAATCGGTAGGTACTGGAGTGTATATAATCGAGCGTTTGTCGGATTTCGGGTGTCGGATGTGGCGAACGCGATACGCCGTGATCTATGATCCCGTGAAGGTGTCGGCTTACGGAAAAGGTAATTCACCGCGTTCTCAAAACGGTAAAGCAGAGTTACGTAACGCGTGTTGCGAAAATTCGATCGAACGATAGTCACCGGTGGTCGTAAGCTCCCGTGAGTTCTTTGATCCGGAAGCAATGGTCGCGAGAAGTGGTGCGGAATTTAATTATATTAAACAAGTGTTCGGAAAAATCGCTCGTTGCATTTCGTAGATTGAAGTATGGTTCGTTCAAGGAACAAAACGATCGTTGAATTTTCACGGAGAGGACATCAATCTTCCTCGGTAATTCGGTAATTCGGAGTACGAGATTACCAGCGGCTAGCGGGGCTATCCACGGATGAAGGGTTGTGCTCGTACGCCGCGGTCGTGCGCGCTCGCTATCTCGAAAAAGACGTATACTTGGTAGACACGTAAGACGTGGTTCCCCGGGTCCCTTAATTTATGCAGATTGCTTGATCGTAGGCGTGTAATTAAGATTTCATTCGAGCCTATCCCGATAGATCGGCCGGGTTGCCGAAACGGATATTCATTGTAGCTAATTACGGGTTTGCAGCGAATTGGATTACCCCCGCGTTGGTCCGAGCCACGATACGTTCGACACCGGCTCGTATCGACCGAGTCGATCTTACTTCTATATCGGTCTTCTCGCAACTATTTAATCCGTTGAACCGCGGGGGTCGTCACTCGGTTAATAGGTTGAACTCGGAAATCGTGCCAAAGACCGTGCGCGTGGGTCAGCAGTTTCGAAATTTGTGATTAAATTATCCGAATTAATCGCGTCCGGTCGGACACCTTCGGGCAACTGGATTTCTGGCAGTCATCCGATTCCGGTCTACGCGTATTTACGCTAGTCTCCATGGCCGTAGCATGCGACTTGTACGTAGGTGTATACATACATATACGAACCGAGCAGCCAATAAATATTAAGAAACCGTAGCGTTTGATGTTAAGGAAAGGGAGGATCGTGTACAAATCAACGGACAGAAGAGATGTCTCAATTGACTTATACGATCGAAAAGATGAATTGTCCGATGAGTCGCGCAACAAGTCACCTCGTTTCCGTTTGGACTCAATATATCGTTGCGGTCAATTCCAAGATAATTAGTGCCAGAACAAGGACGGATCGTTGGCGAGATTTTCACGAAGGCGGCGGTGGCGACGACCCCCCCCCCCCCCGGACAAGCTCATAAATATTGAATTTCGATTTTTATCGGGTAGGCCTGGTCAAAGATGTCCGCGCCGGTAAAAGGACGAGCCGAAGTTGTCGCCGGAATGCCCACGCTCGGTATCGCGACGCGTCCAATTACATTATATGCGTAGACGGCATAAATACTTGTAATACGCGCTGCTGGAGGAGGAACTTAAGACTCCGGGAGTCGGAGCGGGAACGGTTCGCGAAGGTGGAGAAGAAAAAGAAGGTGTCGGTTCGTTCTCACCGTGGGTGCCGCTCGCCCTCCCTTCCTTCGCTATTAATTACAACTAGCGATGGGATCGAGCCACCGGTGGCGGTAATGCACCACGATTAGTTAACTAGCGCTTAACTAACAGTAAAATATAATTCGGGTCGACGTTTTAAGAGGTTCTATACAAAGATTTCTTCATTTATAAATGACTCGTAAGACCTTCCCCTCACGCAATTCTTTCAACCGATTTTTTTTTATCTTATCGAGAAGCATCGGAATTCTCCCCGTTGTCGCTAACTTCATCGAATATCATTGCGACTTTATTGCTATGGACTCAGAGACAACTGACTTTTTGTTATTCGAATACACGTACCGTTGTGGCTAGCGTTGATGTAATTAACGGAAGTGTCTCGAACAGTAACGTTCGAAGAACATAAATGAGAGATAATAAGGCGTGGCTTCGGTATTTATTAAAATTGATTTATGATCGCAAGGCTATTGGCCTGGTAGTCTCTACGGAGGGAGAAATACCGTACATAAGCTAATTTGTCGATATTGCGGCTTTTCTGTAGTCTCGGATGAAAAGATTTCTATAGGGAAACAGTTCGCTGCCAATTAATCGTCGTGAAAGTGGATCTATGCGAGTGTATGACTCCCACCACAGTCATCGGACAAAATTCACAAGTTTGTTGAGTATTTATTGAAATTTTTCGGTAAGAAACTTTGTCCTTGAATGAGAACCGCGTTTGAACGCCGTCGAAGAAAAAAGATGACTTCATCTTGTTTGTACGATGTATAATAAACTATATCCCAATCGAGCTCGTTGGGACAAAATCGCGGAAACCCGTATCTGAACCAGTTGCCGGGATTATTAACGAAGACGACAACAGGTTTACCATAATCCTTGAAACATTACACACATTTGCCATTACTATATCTTACGCCAACATTATTAAGCTATACAATTAGAACGGGGAAATCCATTTAGATCCATAAATAATTGCATCGATACCAGGATCGGTGTTTATACGCGTGTGTGTGGAATCGGGAACGTAAGAATACAGGAGTCAAAAAGTGATATCGTTTAATTAGGGTCTACTATATACGACCCCGCCGTGGATTAAAGCTGTCTTTAATTACACGGTTCAGCACAGAGAAATTTCATAGATAAGAAGATAAGGTTCGGCGTCGACACGCTCACGCTTTGTAGCTCGTGTATCCAATTATTCTGTGGCCTCAGATGCATAAATATATATAACAGGAGAAATCTGGTGAAAAAGGGAGCGAATAGAAAGGGAACGGGTTAAACGCATCGCTAAAAGGGTTGGCCAACATCTGAAGTAAGTACCGATCGTACGAAGTGAAATTTTTGGACCCACGGAGGTGTCACTGGATAATTTGAACAATATGTTTACAGCGTTCAAGGAGTTGTCGATTATTTGTCAACACTAATACGTTCCTAAACGCAACATAAATTTCTCTGTTGACCAGAATTTCTCCGCTGCACCTCCCGCGATCAAAACTCTCTGCAGTCAGACAAACGGTCGCGGCTAGAGAGTTGGCCTTCGTTGTGTCCTCGACGTGTCTCGAGCGGAAAAAATTCCACTGAAAGGAACAAAAAATAAGGATCGGAAGGTGTGAAATTAAAAGAAGATGAAATGATATTGGGAGGGTTCGAAATGGAAGTGGAAGTGGAAGAGGAAAGGCAGCAGGCGGTGCCTGGGCGGCGTGGCGAAGAATAGAAGGAAGAGAACGGTGCAGGTGAGGTGGATTCTCACCGCGAGTCCCGCAGTTTCTCTCGAGTTTTCTTTTCTTTTTTCGTCGGCGTCTGGTGCGGCCAACACCGCCGATTTCGAGCTGCGACTTCTCTACGGATCTACGGAACACGAGATGTGGCCTACCGACCAACGAGTGGAGTTTCCGGCGGAGGCCGGCCGAATCGTGGTCCTCGGCGCCGGCGTCGGCGTCGGCGTCTTCCAGCCTTTCCTCCGGGCTGACTCGTTCTTCTTCCGGGGACACGGCGACTGGTTCCAACCAGAACTCCCCGTACACGCCGCGCAGCATGCCCGCCTGAAACACGAAACCCGCTATCCTGTTACTCCGACTCTCTTTGTTCTGCCTTTGCCTCGCGACTACCACCTCATCCCAGGAGTAACGCGAATTTTCTTTTCTACACATTCAAGATCAGATAGATTTTACTTGCGATTCTTCGATCGTCCATGTACTCTCAACAAATTTCTATAATATCTTCTTGGTTGGTCGGTCTACTACATAGTGTTTCGATTCGTTATTTTAATTGGATATGGAAAATGTACCTACTCTTTATTCGAACCTCTGAGCAACATAACGATTCAGATAACTCAAACATTCATACTTCTCTAAACGATAAACTCGATAACCCACCATTCGACACCGTTTTATATTTTGATTTGCCGATTAAAGTAATCTTATCATTATGGAATTACTCTGCCCGGACTCTTCTCTGTCGACTTATTAGAGAAGGGAGTTTTAAAACGTTTCGAGATGAATTCAATCTGTCCAGTTCAGTTCGATCATTACCCTAGAATCGGACACTGGTTGTTTTGAGCTGCGCAGTGGTAGGTCCGCAACACCTTCGAAACAAGAAACGGTACAATGTAAATCGGTCTCGATTCTCGTACAGATTACCGCGTTTATAGGTATGTCGCGTCATTAATCATTGCCGATCATCGATAGCATTCACCATTCCCTGTCAAGTAGCAATTGATTGGCGGAACACCCATCGTCCGATTTCGATGTATGTAATTCTCATTTCACGTTTGCTTTTTTCTCTCCTCTCGCTATCTCCCTTTTTTATCCGTCTCCCTTTTATCGAGCCGACACCAACGACCGTCACTTTGACAAGCGTATTATCTCATTGCCATTTGGATTTTTGAACATCGCAATTAATTTTTAAAGTCCAATTGCGTAGACACGTCATTTTTCTTTACGGTTGATTAGCCGGGTGGTAAGAGCGCATCGTATCGATCAATGACATTCCTCTTTCGGTTCTGAAGCAATAAAGGAACATAGTTTCTGTCAGATAATTGCTGGAAGAATTTTGTAATTCACAGGGGTGGCGTTTTGCGGGAACTTAAATATGGTGATTTCGTAAAAAGATAAATTGTTTGGAAGCTTATACTAATACTTCGTTGTAGTCGAGGAATGAGAGAACCCAGAGATGATATTATCTCCGCGGAAGAGATGAAGAAATTTTCCGTAGTTGGCAGGCTGCTTCGCGTGGATACCAGTTTCAGCGGGAATATAATTTATCCAGTCGCCGATACCGAGAATCCCAGAAACGAATCTTGGATTCCGTGGGAGCTCGATGAAATCCCGTGAATACCGTGTAAAAATAGTCGGGAATAATCGGTTCGAAGAGGAGGCGCGGAGAGGCGCTGGAGAAATAGAGAAGCAAAGACGCGGGCGGCAAGGTAGCGGAGTGGTGTGGCGGCGGCACGGTGGCGACGAGAGAAAGGGCCTGAAATACAAGTTGAGCGAGACTGGTGTTCGCCGTTTCGACTATTCCCCGACGCCGACCGTGAAAAATCACGGCGCCAGCCTCACAAAGGTAAGCTCGAAGAAGAGGGGGCGCCGCCGTCGAAGGACCTCAAAGTGAAAAAGGTCCGAGCGTGATTCAGCGCCGCATGGGGCCTCACGGCTCCGATTTCTCTCCTTCCTCTTCTCTTCATCTTCATCTTGTTCTCCCTGTTTCGCGGCCGTCTTTTCTTTTTTGCGCCGTTTCTTTTCATCTTACGCGCGCAGAAACTCCGATCGACTATATAAGGAGTGATTTGTTGCCGCGGTTGCGGCTTCAACCATGCCGCGAACATTGTCGTCGACTCGGTTAACGATCCACGCGATTTTTCTCCGGTCTTCTCGACCGGCGATCTTTATTCCCGAAGACGTTCTTCGGTTTATATTCTCGACGAAACGACACTGCGCGTTCTTGATCCCCTAAACCTAAACTGTTGTATTAATTAATCCTGCACCAATATCTTCGTTGGAAAATGATTTTCGATATTTCAGTCTCCATTAATCGGTACATATTTCGTATAATCATGAAATCATCGTATTTTCCGATTCGTGGTAGCTTCATACATCACAGTAACAGAGCTTCTAGCGGATAGAATTCACAGGGTAGATTGCATGTTGTGTATGTTTGCTGTCCTGTTTAGAAGTTCATTAAGCGCTTAATTTATTGTAAACTCAATATTTTTGAGTTTCCTGTCTCTTTCGTAACTGGTCGGATCTACATAAGTTGCTTGCCGCATAAATTCACTGGTCTCTCGGCAAATTGCAAGCGAAACCGGTTAACAGCTAAAAGTATTATATTTACTGTAACTTTATCCCTTTAAGATTTGCCACTTTTTTTGCGAGTGCCTCTTCGAATTAATCCCGATTTATCTCGACGTACGACACTCCGTGTTTCCGTCTTGTCTGGAAAACCCATTGGTTCGACCCCTGTGTAGATCTTATTTTACTTGGGCGACGTTAACGACTTTCATTGTTGCGCTTGAAACTGAAGACCGGAGTGTTAAATTCGAGATGGTATCGCTGGCTTTCGTTGCTATCCGACAAACAGTACCTAAATAGGTTTGCCGCGTACGTTTGCCGTACAACTCGACGACTGCGTATCCGGAACAATATCTTTCGATCGAAACAACAGTTCGAACGAGAGGTCGAAGATGATCGGAATTCATCGTAGATCATTCCGGAGAGGCGGTAAATAACCATCAGTCCAGAGATAGGAACGTAACCCGCGCGAATTAAGTAATTTCGTTCTGGCGTGGTGTTACTCGAACCGGTGAATGGAAATGGATGAGGACATTATCGATCCTGCGATCTACCGGTCGTTCGTTATTTGGTGTCCGGTGCATGTTTGCGCCGGTGGATCCGCCGCCGGGATTTGAATGCATCCAATCACAAGTAAATATATTTCTATGATGGTCTAGCCGTCGCGTCGGTCGGCGCGGCTCGGCGGTCCATTTAGACGTCTTTGTTCGTTTAATTGGCCCCGGGTGCGTTCTGTGGTCCGATTCCTGGACGAATAGGTACGGACACGGCCGCGTCTTGCCTGCCGTTCATTCCTAGGATCCGATTAATTCCGAGCGTCGGGCGATAATTTATGGCCGGCTATGTGTTACGCTCTGCACCTTCCTCTCTGCTCGTTTCGCGGCAAAACCTCTTCGTATCTGTCACACCTTCCTCTAATTGCTCGGAACACGCGAGAGCCGAGAATCGAGACTGGGGAGATATCCTGTTTGTTCTTTACGCGAATCCGTTTCCAAGAATCTCCGTGATCCTGGAAAACTTGATCGCTGACTCGGTAACGTTCTACCGTACCTACGTAAGAACTGAACTTCCAACAGGAAAACACTCGAGGCATTCTAACAATAAGTATGTAGTGCCTCTTGATAATTTATGGCAGAAGTTTCGAGAATTAAACGCGACGATAGCTAACTAAAATTCTAGATCTCTGACCGAAAGAAATATTCTTCTGTCCTTCTAATCCGGTACCATTGATCCGGCTAAGCATTTCCATGTAAACCACTCCGTTAATTAACGCGAGACTAGCGCAGAAAGAAGCCCAGGGAAAACGTTATCGACGCAGTCGGCAAACGCCAGACGGCGGGTGGCAGGCGGAATCGAGGGGGTCTGGAGACAGCACGGTAGGTGGGATTAGCATAATGCGCGCGGAACCGGCGATCGGACGTGGAACAGCTCGATTGTGGTTAGTTAATGGTGGCCGAGCAGTCATTATTCTCGTCCGGCAATACGTTGCGATCGTTAAGGCAACCTTACCGCGCGCAACCTAGCAGCCCGATCGCATATATAAATTATTATTGTGCGGCCAACGAGGTGTATCGATGGGCGGTCGCAATAGTGTCGCACGTCGACGCCCATGTTTAGCTGTTCAACGCCGTGCCTTTGCCTTTTCACAGCGCGTATTTACGCGCTCGACGTAAATCGCTGCCGCCTTTGTCGAAACTGACCTCTGTTCACCACCTGTGTGATCTCAGATAAGGAGAAAAAGCATGTAGATAACCAACAACGATTAACGCCTTGCGCTTTCGCCCGTGTCTACTGTTATGTAGTCGTTGGAACTCTTGGGCCATTTTATTATATAAACGGCGCGAACGTTCTGTTTTAAGATGGTTTAGTCGTCTCATATATTCTTTCAGCTCTCAATCTTTTAAATGTTCTTTTCGCATTCTTCGATTTAAACAATGCTGGCGGAGTTCCGGTAAAATTCAGCTAGACTATGTAGTGATCCTTCGTACGATTTGCGTTTTAGAATGCAGCAAGACCCTGTCAGTCAAATCACTCGGTATATATTATTTCGTAAGTTTTTCATAAAAGGTTAAAAAAGGTTCTCGCATTATCAATGTGTTAACGTACATTCATCTGTGTCAATTAGAATTCTTCTATTCGAACGAAGCTTGTAAAGAAGTTGTTACTGGTATGCGATAGAAATCAAGCGTATAACAAATATTCGCGATTTATGATCTATGAACTGATCGATGATCGCGGCTAATTCATAGAAACGTTCCTCCGTTAACTTTCATCGAGCAGGTATGCTGTGCCGATTTGTCACTGGTATGAACGGTTACTAACGAATGTCAAAGCTAATTGAATTTGATTGGCCGACGGTCTGTAACGGATCGCGTTACGTCGCGACAACAATAGCCGCGATTTGTCACCTTTGCAATTCTTCGTTTCGTTCCTTTGTTTTGTATCGATTTTCATAATTGCACGAGGTCACGGTATACACCTCTCATCGATAGGTAGACTACACCGACGCGACAATTGCATCTGTGTCGTGTAAACGCTCGATAAACGTTCCATAAAAACTTCTTTGTATTTATTGTATGCGAATCACGCCGCAAAACTAGCGACATAAAAAGATAATCTTGAAGTCGCTACATTTGACGTAAACGTATAATAGAAGAAAGTCAAATATTTGTCTTTAGATTTACATTCGTCGCAAATATACAATTCCTACATGTATCGATGATGTTCGAAAGTAATGATACACGCTTGAAAATTGAATCCGACACTGTAATTAACGATTAATTCTATCTGGAAATACGGATTGGGGTCGTCAACGTTTCGACGAGTCGATTTCTATAATGTCGCGACAAACCGCATTGTGGATTTCGAATGAACACTTCATTGTGCAAGCCAGTATTTTCGCAACAAGGTATTCGAATCACTGGAAAAGCCCTCGCTTTCGAGCTTTTCGCGACCGATGACGTTTTGATCCAACACACAATGGTGCCAGTCTCTTGTTTCGATCACTCAAACATCAAGAGGTTTCGCAAGTTGTTTTCATTTCGAATATTTTCATCGGACAGAAATTCAAAATTCAAATTAAACATAAATAATAACGTCATAAACAGTAAGGCACATTAAATCAATTTCTAGACATGGATCTTTCTTTATTCTCATGACGCGTATAAAGATTGCTTGCCAGTCTCATCGGGTTCAGGAAAAACCATGGATTCTCTTTCTTCCGTGCTTTATTTCTCCGCACTATCTTGGCCAAAACTTTCAGCCCCCAAAGTGTCGACCCAGATGTAACGGTTAGAATTGTTCGAGTAGCCGACGAAAGCTCTACTCGACTCGAATATTTGAAGAGTGTCGAGGGCTGAAATAGTCCTGGACTCATTTGGTCCACTAAATCACCGTTTTTCCGCGGTCTCGGTCTTCAATTCGGCTTCAATTTAGGCCAGAGAGGCTCTTGAAGAGTTGAATTACGCGCACGACGACTTGATTTGCCAGCATCGAGAATTTAATTGGCGTAATCTTGCCTTTTCACTTGAAATTATTGTCAGTCTGTCAGAGCTAGAAACGGCTGGGGTAGGACGAGTATACATAGGGTTTTCGAATTTCATCGATTTTCGGTGAAACTCGAGTAGTCGAGCGCCGCCAGCGTGGCGAAACTGGTAGTCGCGTCACGATATGTCGATGCCTGTACCGGGATTGTGCCCTTCTGCCGCAGCTGGATTTATTAACGAGTCTATAAATTATTTGAAATGTCAATTGCGCGATATCGGTCGTGCGGCCACTCTCCGACTAATCGTATGAAGGATCGACAATGACGTCACGTGTGCGCCGATCGATTGCATGTTTCTTTTACCGAAGACACGACACGTTAACCGTGTGCACGAATGTATGTGTGTGTGTTTATGTGTTAGAACGTTAGTATGATGCGAGGGTACTGAGCTTTGCATCCCCGACTCTAGCAAAGGGTTTTTCGACTGAAAAACCCTTTTGCTAAGAATCAATCGACGTGTTGCTCGTTAATTGCCTAGCTTCACAGAAATTAATTGCATCTGGTGTCATCGACGCGGGTTCGCGCTCGTTAGTCATTATCGATCGACTCGCTTCGACGACAGAGATCATTTTCTCGTTACGAGTTTCAATTAAGTTGTCGCACGTCTGCCCCAGACGTTCGAAAATTCAAGACTTAGAAAATATCTCTGGCACAAGTGGATAAGTAGCGATCCGAGATGATGTATTTTAAATCGGTTCTATCAGTTTTTAAAGTTGGCTCGTTAGAGTCTTCATGATTCTTAATCATCGTTATTGCGTTCGTTAATACACACGTGTTTACTATCTGTACGGTGCACTTTCGAGGAAATTTGCATTTACAGTTAGTCTACATATAATAGTATTGTTCAAGCGTTGATACGAGCAAGGAATCGATCCATTGCGATGCCTTAAACGAATCATTCTCCAAGAATCCGTGGTGTATGGAAATTTGTTCACCTTCACCCTTTCATGGTATAAATTCACCGCGCCTTTCTTTCGTTACACGCGTTTCCTGTCAAGTAGAACAGATACAGCAACGAGATCACGAGCGGTGAATAACGATCGCTTTTATTTCATCCGCGACAGTAATCGGTCCATTCAGCATCAAGGAACGTAACACCTTGATCGAGAGAGTTCGCGGAATCCGTTCCAAGGCGGACAGAGCAAGAATAACGAGATCAAGGAATGTTTTGCTGTAGCGATTCACGCGCGCGAGCATCGATCGATCGTCGTCGCGATCATTCGCGTTTCTCTCATACAAAGGATCTTGGGTCTGCAACATTTATAAGTCTGGGAACGATCGAAATGATTCAAAAAAGATAATCGATTATCCGACACTGATATTATGAAACGATTATTCGTATAAATATTAGAAATAATGCGATGCAGCTAGTAGCAAGTTCCAAGTTTACTATTATGAGATTTATTCAGTTGTGTCGTTAGTACAGCTAGCGATTGTGTAATTTTTGAAGATACAGTTAATATTTATATTTGTCAGAGATGAAAGAACAAAAAAAAAGTGGTCGCGAAAATCGATGTTTCGCATTACTTCTGCAGAGGTTAAAGCTGAAATTGTAATGTGCAAACCAGAAATCTACCGGAGACTGGACTTTTTTTTGGAGCGGCGACGAGATCGTTGAAACTAACGAGAGTTACGGAGTCATTACTGTAATTAATTACGTCGTCGATCAATCATGGTGACATTAAAAACGGCGCACAACAGGGACGATTAAGAGTGATCGATATTGGGCCCGTGGCCATTAAACTAATCCGTAATGAACACACGAACGAGTCACTTTTTCTATAACAAAAAAAAAAAAAGAGAAGCAGCTGCTTTTTCGTGTCGTCGGTGTCTCTTCGTGTCTGTGGATTCGCGTGATAGGCAGAGCATTCTGTGTAATTCGTGATTAAACCCAGAGAAAATAATTCCTCCTATACGACGAACATTAACAATTCTCTTTGCGTTGATCGCGAAGAATAGATTTCAAGCTAAACATACTGTAAATTATATTAATTACGAAGATAGCCTAGACCCCGTATAAAAGGGAGAAGAGGCTTTAGCTTCCCATGCGCAGCGGAACTTCGTGATTTCTAGATAAAAGGCACGCGAGTCCGTATTCCTTGGGGTAACTTTCAGGGGGATGGCATAGTGAATAGGCCTGCATAAAGGGTGAGTAAACAGAAAGAGAGGGAGGGAGAGAACGAGAGGGATACCGAGGGAATCGGTGGTAGAAGAAGACAAGACGAACAAGAGGAAGGGAGCAAGGATCTCGATGATGATAAATGCTTCCTGCAGAGGAACGTGATTTATGCCGTCATTAGAATAGTCGCCACGAAACTCCTGTGTGGGTGGTGCATAATGATCGCTACCACGTACTATCTACATATGTACGTGCACGCTCTCGCCGGCTATTCGAGGAGCTGGTACTTTACAAAAAAGGCTTCCGTTGCTCGATGATTGCAACGCCCATAAACACTGTCCGCGTCGCGTCGGTGCATTGGCCGCTTATTATCCGGGGACACGGTGCTCCGTTCTGGCACATTTTTCGGATCCCCGTAACGTTTCTACATATCTACGCTGCTGGCATTCCGAGGAGCGGTTTCGTACGAGGACCGTCGTTGACTCAACACCGTTCGGGAACACGAAAGTCCAGGAAGTTTGATATTTCGGAAACGTACAAAAACTTCTGGAAGAATTTATGGATCTTTCTCAATGTTCGAATTATGTACATGCAACGATTCTCTTTTACCAAAGCTTTCAAGATTTTCGAAACGTTGTCCCCTCTGTAACCTCTTCCAAGTGGCTGCAGTACGGTAGAGTTTCGATACGGATTAATCCGGGTCTCTTTCGAAACGGATCCACGATCCGGAGCAGACTTTCTCGATGTCACGGAACCTGGCACATTTGATTCTATTTAAAAAGAAACAGATCCTGGCTAATTCCTGGTAACACGAGCCTGCCTCGATCCCGCTTATCTCGGATTATCGAGAGTTCACTGTTTCGTTTAGCTTTATTCCCGATCGTCGTGCCGCCCAAGATGGTGTTGGATCCGTAACCCCTCGTCAACGTTTTTCCCTGGCAAATGGTTTCGAGTTAAATGGTCGATTAAAAGGATAATTGCCGAAAGTATTAGGGACCACCCATCCGTCCGTCTAGATCTAGCAAAATAGATACGCATTAATTGGATGAAGGGGGCTGGTACTCCTTTGATTACCTATTACCGATAATTATATGTTCACCGAGTGCCCAGATCCGGCCCGGCACGTACTCTGGAACCTGTTCCCCTACAGCGGGGGAACATTGAATCAAATTGCGTGCGCGCGTGCATGCGTATACACGAGCCGTATTCACGCCTCCTAACCTTTCGCGCTACTGGGTAAACGTAACTCGTAAATAATTGGTCCATGGTAGCGGTGGCCATTGCGCTCCATCGGTCGCTTTCGGTTCGGCTCGCTACGGTTCTTTCATAGTCGGGGATCGTAATTCAATTTCTCGTTCGACAGCGAACCTGAGGATGAACCTAGCTTCGGGGTATATCGATCGATCGATCGAGAGAGAGAGACAGAGACAGAGAGTGTGGGTCAGAGTCGAGAGGATACGACGCAACGTGCTGCCAGACCGAATATCCCTCATCCGCGTCTACCCCTAAATATTCTCCTCTGGTTGGCGGAGCTGGAAAGGAAAACTAAATTGATAGATCTCGAGGTTCCCGTATCCTCCTTTAACCTGAATGCTAAAAGAGACGGCGCGGTGCTTTCAAGTCTGTTCATGGCAGCGCGGACGGATTAGATCATAGAATGTCCGCGTCGAGTCGTTGAAGAAGCAATTCTTGAATGGATCACTTAACGGATGAATCGGTGATTTGCAGTTTCTCAAGAGAATACTAAAAACCTAGAAGGCTTTGCGAGTGACGCCCTGAATCACGTTTAAAACACCCACCGACTTCGGCTCGTGTTTCACGAAAAATTCAGGGGAAATTAAATCAGCGAGCGATCCTCGAGACGATTTAGTACCCCGGCGTCTCTCGTTACTACGAGACGTAGCCGTAAATAACCCAAGTAGTTTATTAGATCGGGTTTATAAGCAGTTTATAAGCGCGTCATGTCGAGTCACTTGTTTTCTTTTTTTCACGGCTCTCTTTGTATTTTAATTGGCAGTAGGACAGAATCGCCTACAACGGTGCTTTAGCTTTAGGCTAGCAGTAAAATAATTCTTTCGATCGGTAGTTTAAGACCGGTAGTTTAATGCGGTGGTTCGCAAACGCCGCATTCTTTTGGAGGATCGAAGAATGGAACAGCTTCGTACTTTTAGCGGACTCGACGATAACGAGTCACGCGTACATACATACATATATGCATACATACGTGTCATTTGTTACGGAAGAAGCATCACGCGAGCAAATGCATGTCCACAGCGCATTTTGCAGTCGTCGTGGTCGAGACTGTCATAGTTCGTGAACGTTGCTGGAAATTTAATAGACATGTCCTGTCGCTGGTTTCTTGATCCTTTGACAACGATATCGTCGGGCTTAGGGGATTTCGTGCAATTCGCGATAACGGATAAAGAAGCCACACCTTTCGGTGTCCTGATGATACTTGTCACTCCAATCCTCTTTGTTATTTTCGTGGTGTACGAATCTTCGTCCGTATTACTTCGCGAAGGATGCACCGACTGACGAGATTCGCGTGCTGAGATTATCGTCGTTGATAAGAAAACAGCAAACCGCTCGTTTCCGATAAGTTTGTTCGATAGCGTCAAACCAACATTTCGAATTTGTTTTCCCGTGGATCGCAAAATTCCGTCTTCTCGAGGATAGTTAGAATCTTTTGAAATTTCAGATGCGTAAGAACGCTACTATAGATAGTAAGGTATGCCTAGTTTATCGGTTTCGAATACATATCTCGCATTAGATTAGATTTGTTGTGAATGCCCAAAAAGATCTGTCGAGATCAGAAGGGCCAGAGTCGATCTTCGAGATTGCAGCAATGCCTTTTATCGGTACGGAGGATCCAATGGGAGATGGTTGTCGGTAGGTTGGTACGGTGATCTGACTGGATGACAGTATGGAGACATTATTGTAATTGACTACTCCTCCGGCAACCTCAAAGTTACCCGACCGTCCAATAAACGTAATGCCAGCTTCTGGAGTGGCCCGCAAGCCACGCAAAATGACAAAGGATCACGATATAGCATCTTGCGGAGATATCGGCAAAATGGTGGGTCGGGGTGTCAAATTCAATTCTAACTAACGTTAAGCGGTCGGAATCGAGGGCATGCCGGCGAATTAACCCGGCGGATAATGCCATTACCATGGAAGCCTGAAATTACTGAACATTACGTATCGACGCCAATTACACTTGCACGCGCACAGATGCCCTGCATGCGACCGGAAACGATTACTTCATTTACATGCCGCCTAAATACACGCGGATCTCGATGTGGCCAGCCCAGATCCCGGTCGATTACGAAGATCACGCGGGCTATCGATTCGTCCGAATATTACTCCGCAGGCGAACGCCTGTAGGGAGAAATCGACGAACACATTTGACGGTTGCGTTGCTTATTATCAGTCGTTAAACATCAGGCCGGATTAATGTCTCTCCCAGCGTTGCATTATCATAACACCACGAGTCGCAGCTGTTGCTGACATATCTACCGGCGCTCACAATGGCGGTGGTTCCCTGCGTCTGTAATTTATTGTCCTTCGAAATGTGTTTTCCTGTGTGATTCGCAAAGTTACTTTGATTCGCACGAGTTTCGTGGCGTTTTGGAATAATTGTAAAGTATGTACAATATCTTTCGTTTTTCATTTAAACATCTCAAGAACGATGAAGTTTCTGTGATGAGTCTAGACTTGTAACTAAATGTATGACTCGTTAAGGAAACATGTCCTCGTTTCTGGCCCTCTTCTCGTTAAGTATTGTAATTTCATGTATGCTCTATCTAAACGAAATGCACGTAAAAAAAAAAAAACAATTTCGACTGTATTGATGTGGTTCACAGTGAATTTTTATGAAATCAAGCCGACCAGCTATATGTATAGACAACGAAATTGAATTTATTAACAGCCGATATCAATTGCAGCGGTAACGGTAATTTTACGTATTCGTAATCGAAATTCGATACTCCTGGATATTGAAATAGTTTCATCCCATCTATTGTGTTTCCAGATAAATGTTCTACAATAGTGCTTCACGAATTAATCGAAAAGAATCAGATCCTATTCAGGGGAGAATCGATAAAAGTTACTAAAAAAATGACTGCTTTTGACTGCTATCTTCGTTCCAGAGTGACGGGGAACAAAGTTCTTAAATTTCCCAGATTTTAATTCTGAGGTCTGAGTTTTATGATTGAGCGGCGAGTGGAAATTTAGAGTCTGGCTAAGCTGCAAATACAGCCGGGACTCGTGATGTTAACTTTTACGACAGTTTTCCCCGTGAAACGTTCGCGCACTCCCGCGTCTCTGTTCCGTCAGCTTTATAGCGTAATAAAACGGAATATCACAGGTACAAGAAATACGTGATACCGCGGGTAACGGTTACGCGTATCGGATGCTTGCACGTGGGCACGAGCGGCTTCAAGGAGAAATTAGCAACAAAGTATGAGACTACTGTTCTACAAGGATCTATGATAATTTTTCGCCTGCTGCACCTGCCGCGCGCGACACGAATTACAATTGGCTGTGTGTCCTGAAACTAGTTTCGCGAGACCTTATCGTGAATTACGTGACTCCTGGTCGACATATACACTTCGAATCGAAAATTTATCGAGAACCGAATCGGTGGGAGATCTTTCGTCGATTTCGCGATGATCAAGCTCAGAAACAGAACTTTAAATACAATAATCTATCGACTACACTATTGAAAATGCTGTACCTGTATTTCTTTCACCGTAGGCACATAACGAATTTCACGGTACTACAAAAATGGCGAAATTAATGAAACATCTGCCAACCTCTCCATGACGTTCCTCTCATCGTAACTCAATCATGAATCTAACTGGGAATTCCAGGAGGTTGGATTCTGATTACATACACTCTGAATTCGTATCCTTTCAAACAATGTAGCCACGATTCAATTTGGCAAACCAATACATTCCCGTGTCAAAGGACTATCCCGTGTATAGAACGGATGAATTATGTTTCGCAGGTTTATCGAGTGAGCGAAATCGACGCTTTAAAGCTTTACGTTTCGCGTAGCTACACCTAAAAGGGGCTTTCACGAAATTTCGTGTCTTCATAATACGCTGCGCCGGTCGGGTCAATCGCCACGGGCGATATGCCGTACCACAGGCTTCCTGGGGAAAATTGAGCAATTACATGGCATTGCGTGAGACCGTGTTCCTTACAAACGGAAATTTCCTCGGTTTGGTGGTGTTCGTTCGGCCAGACTTACGAATACCTTGCTCAAACCGACTGTACGTGTGTACACATGAGCTTCGGTTGTGCGTTGCTGACGAGACATATCCCCGAACAATGACTCTCTATTGGGTAAAAGTTACTTAATCGTTGTACCAAGTATTTTTGCAAATAAATCATGCCACGGAGACAACGTTATCACCGCTTCGTTTCCGAGTCGTATACTTTGTGGACACTAAAAACTCGAGAGTCGAAGTTTCGAGAACCTTATCGTTAATATCTTTTCCGCGGAAAATTAAAATCGAAGCGAAGTAAAGTTTCATAATCTCTGGAGTTCCGTTCTCCCGGTACCGCGGCGAAAGTTCCGCATCGAAAAATCGCAGCATTAATAAGTAAGACTAATGACCTGTTCCGAGACCATCCTCCGATCCGGAAGAGAGACACTGCTATATACGAATTTGCCTGGAAGGTGGTACCGCGAGCGTAGACAGTCGCATATAGGCGTCTGCGTTTACAGGTGGACGTGGTCTAGGTGCGCCGTCATAAATCTGCCAAGCCGTGGCAAATTAAATCATTATCTGGAAGCTGCGAGCAAATTGCGCCGATGCATGCACCGAGGCTCCTCCCTCTACCATATCCGCTCTCTCCTTTTTCTTCTCCTCCTCCTCCCCCTCCTCCTTCTCTTACTTCATCCGCCACCTCTTCTCCTTCTTCCACCATTGTGCTTACGGTTCTTTTTCCTCGTACTCGGTCGCCACCGATCCGTGTTCTTCCTTCTTTCCTTTGCGCCGTTACCGCGATTTTACGCTCGCTCTCTCCCCCAACAGGGCGAACTTCCGTGGAAGTTTCAGCCGCGATACCACAGCCGGTGCGGCGCGGCGGCCGCATGTCGAGGATATACGTTAATATTCGTAAATTCCGCCTTTTGGTTTTGCAACCTGGAGAAACTATTCCGCCCGACGCCCCACTTAGAAATGTAATTTCGCCGAGCCGAATCCACGGGATTCGTGCCGCTTTAAGTGGAACTACAACTGCCACCAATTGGGGCTGTTTTATAGTCGGTGACTAGGGAGGAGAAAGAAATACGATGGCGAGAAGATTGGTACGGTGTTAATAGATATTACATTTTGGGGGAACATTTTTCTAAACTCCGGGAGATATAAACGATCAGGAATTATTAGCGATTAATCCTCCTGTTCTTCCTAATTCTATACGATCCGAAACGCAACATAACCTGTTAATATACCTATATAGTAAATATTGTATTTAATTTATACCTGTTACTATTCCTTTTATACCTCGGTATGTCAGAACAAAAAACAACAGGATTGGCATTTGACTAGACTGTGGATTAATATGATTCAGTGAAATAAGAATGCCCTTGTCAGACTACGAAAACAGTAGAAAGCCAACAGAGACGGAGATGGTTTATAGTGTATTATACACTGTGAATTATACACGCATAGATTTGCTTCGGGAGGGAACACTTGGGAATTATGTACAATTTCCAGTTATCTACTGCAACCTTATAAACACGATATATCGCGCACTATTCATTTTAAGGATCGCGTGCGTTTTCTTTGAAATTCGCCTCGTTGCTACGTACTAACGTTAGCATACGTTATCTGGCACGTAATGCCGTGAATGAACGAAGATAAAGTGCAGGAAAGATGCGACGGAAGATCGAGTGTTATTTCCTAGAGGAAGATAGACAGGAATATCTTCGGAATCTTTCAAAGTGAATAATATTTCTTGTTAAAAAGCCACGTTCACGTGTTAAAAATGTAAAGGTTACGTTCGTTGAGAATATTTCATTGATAGTGGGATCGAAATTGGAAACAGTCTTAATATATGAAACATTCGATCTGTTTGAATATTCATGAAAAATACTATATCAATAATGAATAATCGGTGTATACAAATGATGGATGTTAGAATAATTCTTCTACATCGGTTATAAGTTATTAAAGAATAAAGTGTAGAGCAATCCTTTCAGGTGAGAAGAAAACTTAAGTAGAGCATCCGTATAATACATCAGACGCAAGAGGAACGCATGCCACTCACGCTGGCCTATTCTACTTACAAAGCTGTATCTTTCTAAATCTTACGTTTACCAATGATTTCGAGTCTTTTTTTCTATCAAGTTTGCAGCATTATCTTATTGTATATGTTTATATGCAAACTAGTCAAGAGAGAGAAAAAGAGAGATACGACTTACCAAACCGTCGCAGGCAGACAATGCAACTTGGGAGTTCGGATGACCGTGAATGAAGCCTCGATAATGGCATTTGCTCGACTGATTTTTCGGCCGGGTGCGCATGTGCACGTCACGTTTTCTTCTTTCGACGACCATCCCAGGACCAATGAAGTTGTCCACGGCGATCATCTCGATGTGGTACTCGTTACTGGCGACCGACAATCGGTAGTGAACCACTGGTCCATCCTCGTGGTGGTGGTGGGTCACGTTGTGCGAGATAAGCTCCCCCCTATGGGTCACTTTCCGTGGTATCACGATTTCGTGCTCGTGAACTTGTTCCTCCAAAGTATATATACCTGAAGCGAAAGCGATTACAGTGAGTTCGATCCCTCCTGTCTCCAAGTATTATAATACTAGCATTTAAGTCGAATAAAGATTATTGAACAGGATACAGTGGATTCTTCCTAGAAAACTTTATCCCTTAACAAAATATTCGTATCGGGGAAACGTTACATTCCTCTGAAGCAAATATTCGAAGATTTTCAATGAAAATTCCAAACCCCATTAACTTTTCTTGCTCAAAATGAAATATATTAATAATATATGGAGATATTATTCATCGCCGAAAAGTGCTAAACCCGTTCGTTCAGTATAATCGAAATTGAATATGAAATCGGCCGTATGCAGGGCCGAGCTGTACATCTTGCGTTTCGTTTTCCCTTTAAATTCAGTCTAACGCGCGATAAATCTCTGGCGAACGTTCTGTAAAGGGACAGCGCATACATAAAACAGTGTTATATATTTATTGACTGTTTACCGGCGGCGGTTTCACTCGGGCAACACAAGATAACGTTTATTGTGGCGCGCGTAAGTGGGCAGACTCGTAAACGCCGCCCGGCCAAAGGAGGTGCATTCGACCCGGAGGAGGGTGTGATTGATTGCGGACACCCGACACTGGCCGAAACGATATTTCAAATAAATAATTACGCGAACCGTTTCGCTACCGCTTCATTAAAACAGCTATCCTGACGTTGACTGTAAAGCGACCGACTAAAATATTATTCGCCCGTATTGTGAATTATGCGATTTCTCCGTTCCCGCGGAAGATGAGATAAACGGTTGCTAATAATAATATTCCGCCGCGGGAATTCCAATGACTGGTGTTATTTTATATTTAAATTTCGTTCATTTTCACGTTCTGCTCTTTGCAACCTTTCGAGCTGCATACCGCAGTGTTAGAATTCTATAGTGGCACTAATGACATTAACATTTTACGTAAAATGTCAAACAATGATTACCGTTACCGGCAGCCATAGTCTCTCATTAATTTGCATGTTCCGCTTAGACAGCCGAGACACTATAATTTGTTTTTTTTTTCTTCCACCTCATAGACCTCATTATGAGGGGAACTCGGCGTTGAATAGAATGTGCAAGCCAGGCAACAGTATTCTCAGCGGTTCGTATTTTTTTTTAACGTACCCTTCCAACTTCTCTTCGACCAACCCAGCGTCACCGCACATTCAATGCTACACCAGTCTTTTTTTTTTCTATGACTCCTGGCATTTCTGCGTACCTTTTATTTATGTTGCATCTCATTACGGTCTTGTTCTTGTCATTACGGTTGGCGAATGAATATAAAATTCGGTCGAATCATTCTCCACAGATTGCTCCGGAAGCCCTTTTCAGAATACGTTTCGTCGTTGATTCCTAAGTACTCGAAAATTGTATAACTCATTGTAAAATTGTTGTATATTGGGAACGGCTCGTGCGAATGAATATCCGCGATATCGTAACATCGAAGTCAAAAATGATGCGGAACGATGGCGTAACGAGAGGGCCGGGCGACGGGACGACGGGGCGACCACAATATGTATGAAAAGTGGCCTGTCGATCGGTCGACAACGCGAGGGCGAACGAACGACAGTTATGCACCGTAAAACTGGTGTAATAATTTCCGATTGATTTAATGGCCCCTGCACACGCGTCCGAGTGAACTGCCGCGCCGCGGCCGTTTAGAAAGGAACCGCCGCGGATTCGATTAACGCGCCCGTTTCAGGGTTGCCATCGGTTTTCACCCGGTCGATCCTGAAAGCGGTCCATTTTTTCTTTCGTCTCCCACCCGCCAGCCCACCAGCCCGCCAGCCCGCCCCCACGCGATAAGAGAATGTGTCTTACGAGTAATTTGTCAACGCGGTGTCCGACCACCGATAAATCTCGATCGTAGATACTACGAGGTCGAAGAACGGAGGTGTCGGGAGAACTTTGAAAAGCGCGACACGACAGAGAATTATAAGGTGTTTTGTCGTTTGCGATGACGTAAACGGGCGTCGCTGCGTTGATAGATTACACGTTGTTTCAGAGACAGGGCTGTTTTGCGAATAAGTCTTTGTCGTCAGGTTACCCGAGCCGAAAGAGAATAGCGATCGTTTCTCAGTGGGATCTAATTCGCGAATAGAGACTTTTTCTGACGTCCGAATGCGTCACTGTCCAACGTAGCTGTTCTTTTGTCGCTGTTTGCAAAGGGTTCGCGATACTGCTTCCCTATTGCGATTATATAAAACTACAGCTATAAACATAATCTTCGGAACAATAGTCAAGTTTGAATATTTCAGGAAAGACACAGGGACTGATTGTGATTTCTACGAGACGATGAATTGTTTTCGCGACGGAAAAATCTGGAACGGCACCGTTCGTTTCATTGAAGACGATATCCGATCTCGGTATGCAGATTGGATCGCAACGACGTTAACTGTCAGGCTGTTCTTACATGAAGACATATTGCCGCAGCTGAACCGTGCCTGCATTCTCGACGTCCTTTCCTCTCTGTTCTCCTCGGGCAGAGGCTAACCGCAATTATTCTATTAGGCGTTAGATCACCGTCAACAATAGTAAACGATCGATCGATGAGCTTTGACGGGGGAATACGCTGGTTTTGCGGTGACTTCGATGGTTTCGTTGTTTACGATCGCTTTTACGGCCACGAATTCGGAAGACTCGAAACGACGGAAACCGATAACGAGTCTCATTTAATGGTTGTGTACTTTTTATTACTATAACCGCGCGAACCCGGATGATTTATAGGGTATTTTGACGTTCGGAATCCTAATGACTCCGACTAGAGAAAAAAAAGGCTACAAGTTAACGAGTAACCTTGGTGAATTAAGATCGTGGATAGCAGATTAACCGGCGATCGTGGCTGCGAAACCGCTCTAAGTGGACAGAGGACGCAACGTTTGCGCGTGATTTCATGAGGCCGCAACGATAACCAAGCATTGGTCGATTTACACTGTTTATCGGTTAATTTCATCTCTACATTAATTTCGAAGGCTAATCAGCGTGTCGGTGGCCTAAAGCCCGCACCCGGTGGCATCGATCTGACTCGTAACAGACGTAACCGGGAGGAGAATTATTCGCGCGACGCGGATTATTACGAACAGACTGGAAACGGGATCTAAAATATCCCCGAAATTCCGGCAGCTCCTCTGCGCGTATAAATTCCTGAAAATATATGCTAGTCGACGAATGATAAATGTAAACGGGCGTAATTAATGATGCACGGTAAAGACACGGAATTATATGCGGACCGTAAATAGGATTATCACGGGATAAATGCCGGATGCGGATCCAGCTTGCCACGCGAAAGAACAGTTTCTGTCGGGTGATTTTCATATGATATTACATCGTTCATGTGGAATTTGCTACATTAGTTGCGAATTTTTGAAAATATCCAATTTGAAATGAACCATTTCCGCCCGAAGAAGAAAGTACGCTTCATTTACCTTATTTCGTTTTCGCGAAGAATTTGGAAAATTATAGTACCTACTTACAGAATGGCTTAATACATATTATGTATGTACTACCCAAGTGAAGTTAATTAAGGCGATCGGAGTTATCTCTCCGAGTTTACGAAAGGGGTTGACTTAAGGTCTCAATAAGCAACTTATGGTGTATCTCTGTGTTCAATTATCTCGGACCGTGGAATAACGAGGGTTAAGCGTAAGGTATGGAAGGAGCGCGGGTGTCAGTCTCACCGATCTCGTGGTACGGTATACCGTTACGAAATAAAATTGACTATTTTTCGTAAAATTCGACCTTATTGGGATCGATCTGCTCAATATCAGCTGTAAACCTTGAAGGAGTCCACGGTTGATCAAGATATCGATCCTGGATGTAAAAAAAGGAATTTACGATGGCTCGATTTCCATCGAGATAGTTGGAACTGCGGGTGGCTGGGATCTCCGGGTTGGCCAGTGGTAGTCATATGAAAAAAAATCTCGATCGAACGATCGATCGATCGGTCGGTCGATCGATGGAGCGACAGCGACGGCGACGGTGGTGGCGACCACGGCTCCGAGTCGCTTTCCACGCTCGATACAGGTTTCTGCGATGCGGATAAATAGCTGAATCAAGGAGAAAGAGAGAGAAACACTGTCTAGTGCGTTCGGTGAACGGTATAATCATCATTATCCTATTATCATTATAGTCGGAAAAATGGCGGTCGGACCAATCAGCGTGCGCCTCGAGCGAGCCGGGGTTAACTGCAGGTGGGGACTCGGATGAATACTCGGACCTCCCATACAGCCTCTACCTACTGCAACGATCGTGTTCACGATCCAGGACATATGGGAGCCGATCCTTCCCACACCACATCACACTACACCGCGCGCTGTACGCTCCTTACGTACACTCGCCTCGCTTAATTACATGGAACAGATGATGCGTCGCATCGTCGTTTCGCGTAATTACAGGCTACTTATGTGTTCGGTTATTAATTAACCGATTCAACGCGATGACGAACCTGTCTGTTTTCAATTCGTATTTATCGGAGACAGAATAGTCATGGATAAACGCGTCGCGGCTCAATCGAATTTCCGTGGACGTTAACATTTTGGTTCTCCGCTCAATTTAAAGAACATGAAATTCCAAATCCTAGAAATATTATTAGGCGTTGCTACATGTATGTAGCTAATACATTTGTATTTTTCTAATAGGTACCGGAAGTTTCAATATGACGTAGAGAATATTTGCGAATGCTCGGAGATCGATTCGAAATGTTCGCAGACCGTCGAAACCACTCAATCGTCCGTCGAATTACTCCAATTTCCCGAATTAGACTTCTCGGAATTGACGCAAACTGACGCGTATGGCGCGGCCGCGGCGTCCTAGTTGTGCCACGGGGCTCTAAAGAGTGGCACGGACCTTTTCTGGAGTGTCAAAAATAAATTCAGCTCACGTTTAGGGGCCGCGAGGATTCACGCAACCTTAGATTCCGGTTCGAGCGGGTCGTGACTCGGAGTTCCAGGAGTCAAAGTTATTAGGCGTCGGGGCGATACTTTATCGTTGATACCTGGTATTACGGTAGAAACCAGTTTCCTCGGATGACTCACTCCCGGGCCCATCTCGGGGCCATCTCGGGCCCATCTCGGCCGGCCCCGCAAAAATCCTCGGCCATTAGCATATACCTACTTATCGAATTCATTAAGGTTCCCGCGATAGCCGCGGAAATACGCTGCAACCTCCGATACCTTTAACTCCCCTCCCAACCCTTCCCCCTCGATCCGCGTGCTGTTTTTAATAAGTGATCCACGAACGGGAACGGTCATTTTCAGACGTTAATTGAACTTTTATAGTTATCTCGTTAGTCGTGATCACCAGGGTCACTCGCCGCCGTGTCTTGACTTAGCGAACTCTATAATTTCGTGCGTTGCAATAATTAGCGAACCGTGCAGTTTAGTACTCCACTTTTCGATGGAATTTACCCTGGCGCATGCAACGTATACATTCGCATCGGTCAGCTCCGATTCCCAGCGAGTGTACAGTCCGACGCACAGAGGGAGTTGGAACATTCGTAGCTGCATCTCAGGTTTCAAGATCGAAGTGAGAATGATTTAATAAGTCTGGATAAATGTGTTTCATCGTATTCGAATTACTGGATTGTCAAAAGTATACGGCGAATCCGGCAAGATGATCGGTACATGTTTCAATACTTCCCGTATACATAGCTTGAACATGTGGCACAAAGAATTTTAAATGGCAAGCAAGTTGACGTCGCATGAATGCCAAGCAACCTCGTCGACGACACCGCTTGGCCTCAGTCGACCGCTCTATTTTTTTAATAAGGCAGTAAATATTTGAAAATCACGGAAGAATACAGAAACAGGCTTTCGTTTGTTCTCAATTGCGTAAGAGAAGGTCGGATGAGGTTACCGACAGGCTGTTTAACATTTATTTCGTAATTCGATAGGTATTGCATTTTCTTTACACACACGAAATAACTATTCGTGCATGTTTCTATACCTACTTTTGTTTTAGTCGAAATACGTAATCAGATCAAGTCAAATCGAATTTAGTTATATTTTTCTCGAAACACCTTGTGCGTCGATTTCACCGCATCGAATAGTTTGATTACTTCGTGCATACATTGAAATTAGCGGACTGTGCGATTTCGTGTAAAGTTTACATCGTTACAGTTACCAGAATGCATCGAGCAACTGTAGTTCTGTTTCTCGCAGAGTTCTATTAGCATTTGAACACGTATTAATTTCCGGACGTGCAGTTACAGTTCATTCAGAAGGTATTGAACTTAAACCTCCAAAGCTTGTAATTTGACATGCTATTTATATTGCAACAACTGCTACTGAAATTGTATACCCTTACGTGAATTAACGTAAAGCGAGTTTAGGTTGATCGTTAGATTGATCATTTTGTTTAATTATGTTATTGGTGTCGTTTTAAGACAGACACTTTTAGGGAAATATTATTTGCAACGGAAGTGCTGTAAATACGTCGAAAACTGCGACCTCGAAGAGGGTTGAGGTGCGAGTTTTCGTCGTGCATCGTAATTTTGAGTTCCTTGTCGGATTCCAGTTTTTTCCGCAAGCTGTTCGATTGTCTTATAACGTTGAGATTTGACACCGCGTTCGACTTTACTCGCAATTTTTCCCTAGGAAGCGTTAAATTATTCGCGGTGTAATGTTTCCTCGATTTTCATAAATTCACGAGAATGAAACATCGGTCGTGGCATGTGTTTTATACATATATGATACAATCATTTTTGGAATAGTAAATTACTGGATGTACGTTGTCTCTTATTCAGATCACGTTTATACTTTTACTTCCAAGAATATAAATCACAGAAAAGGATACATGTTCCGTTACATTTCCCGTTACGTTGATAAAAAATCCCTTTCGAGTAACAGACGATATTTGGTTAGCGATGAAACATTCTTTGAACGAGTAATCTCGCGAAGAAAATCCGCACTCGTTTCCCCTGCGCAACAGATGGCTTCGCTTTTACGGGGAATTAGACGATTTCGATTAAATAAATCGCGCCTCAAGGCTTCATCGGCGTGGCTGAATGTGATGCTCGTGTTTCAATCTCGCAGTTCAAGAAACTTCACTCGATTCAACGAACGTTCGCGGACTATATAATTTTCTTTGTTGGATGAACCGTAAAATTTTTAGGAGCTATTAGAACTCTGCAGACGAGTCAAGTCTGGGAAGTTAGAAACTCGGATGTCCAGGATGTACTATTATCTCTTAACTTGTTGAACCTTTTGAAGGCCGAGGTCATTAACCTGAATATCGGTAAACTACTTTCATCTAAGCGGAATCGTTTGTTACAACGACACAACGACGAGTGTTTGGATACGTCCAATTGATCGCAATATCTTTTCCGATAGGCAATAGCAGATAAACGTGCAATAGCTTTACTGCTATAAGTACTGTCTGAAACGTATTGTCTTCCGATTCATTTTGGGAAAAGATTCAATACTCGATCGAAATGGAGCACGGCGGATAATATTCAGTAGTAAAATTGTTAATTTCAACCGACGCGACGCGCTGAGAACGGAACGCAGTCTGCCGAGCAATTTTCCGGGTATTCATCGGAGCTCCGGCCGGAATAGGGTTAGGTCAACCAGAGACGACGATTAATCATAGCGATACAACTTAATTATTGTCCACGCCTTCTACAACGCAACGCAGTGCACGTGTCCAAAGGTTCGCTCGCGTATTCCTTAACGATAAACGAGATGGATGGATTTGACTTGGAATAGTATCCCTCGAGAACAGAAAAACGATAACGATTTTAATGCGTCTAAAACAGTGATAAATCGGAGTGTATTAAATCAATCAATCATTCAGCGATGATAGAATGCTTTATAACGGACGATACAGAGGAAATATGGTTACGTGGTTCAAAATTTATTTGCTACAAATATCGGAGGCTTCAAGTCACTGTACCTACTTTTAATGCACCGACATATTCGTGAGACGAAGATTATTCAACGATCAAGTCGGTTTATTGGAAAACTCATCGATTCGATGCTGGGATGGAAGTCGGTAATTAAGAGGACTTGAAGTTTCAACGAAAATAAGTTATCGAATCGAAGCAAGATGATAAGATGCTCAAGTAAGGTCTACGAGACAACAGAGTTAACGGAGACTTCGCGGCAATCAATGAAATACAATTTTCGTTCGATCGAAGCCCAGTGAAACCAATCCGGAATGATTTTTTTTTCGATGCTAGCTCTCCGCTCGCACGTGGGTGGTTACAGACCGAGCACAATCTCGAGCTGTCTTGGCTCGTTCGTTTTTCATTAATTATCTTAGGCACTTTCGCAGATAGGATCGCGCGGTTGGGCAACTTTGACACTTGAAAAACGTGGAAACTTTCGGATTGATGGATTTATGAGAACGCGAGTGGACTCCGTAAACACCGGCTTTTTTCCTTTCACGGGAAAGTTCGATTTATGTATATCGGTTCGCGAAACTATGAGCACGCTCTGTTGGAAAAGAAAACTCGCCTTTCGCAGTTACGTCGGAGAAAACTGTGAAACATCTATTGAAGTTCCCGTAAGTGAACACTGTTGTAACCTTAGGTTCAAGATGAATCTACTACCCCTTACCTTGTATATTGATTTCTTATTCACTCTGTTTGCGAGCCTACCCCCGATCTTCCGTGTGGCTGGAGAAGTGTCGCATATAACATGCAAAAGCTGCACAAGACCCTGTTCCGTGGTAATATCGCCGTTTAAAACTCGACGTGCACTCCATTGTTCTCCGGACACCCTTTCTCCGGGCGTTACCATGAATCTTTCTTATCAGCGGGAGGGAGTTAAATTATGATGACCGGTTGACGAATTGTTATCGCGGGGGTGGCGCGCAAGTGCGGCGGCGTCGTCGTCTTTGCTCCAAAATGCATCTATCTTTCGGCGGGCCAATAAATCGCGCGTCTAACCGGCCATTTACGCGGGCACACTTAAATATCTACGTCGCGTCGTCCTGTAGCTTGCCGCGGATCGACTCGGCTCGGCTCGGCTCGGCCTCGATACGACACGAGCACCGCATCTTATCTCGCTAACCATTTTCACGGAACACGAACTCACGAGATATTCTTCACGGGAATCGCCAGGCACCCTGTCCGGGATAACGTGAAATCCCGGCGTTTGCTATACCCTACGTGGATATTTGCTATATTTTATCTAAATCCTGTTCGTTACACTGCCATCGCGATAAGGGCACCTACTATACTTGTTTCGCATCCAACCTAAAGTGCTACAAATTTCGCGGTAACCCTCTGCGACCCTTACTGCTCGATCATATCGGTGCCGATCGGCGAAACTAAGCCGGAGAGTAAGAGATAGGGATGCATTTGCGTGTAACGACTAAGTGAATTCGTACAGTTTTGGGACATGAATTAAAAAAAGAACTCGCCTCGTCGAAAACGCGACGATGAAGTTGTAGCTATAATTTCTAAATTACTTCGCGGAAACTGTCGAGCACCAACTGCCATAGACCGAACAAAGCCTAGTTAACGTTCACAACGTAAGCCAATGTATGTAACGAGTAAGGTGGTTCGGGACAAGATCGTAAGTAACAAAGTTTGGTGTCCGACGGAGGATCTCGCGGAATATTTCCGGGTAGCGTGAGTTATTGACAGGCGAGAAATTTCCCCGCGTTTCCGGTGTACTTATCGTACGTGTAAACTAGCTGCGGCGCCCTGTCGCCCCGCCGAGACATCGCAATAACAGATTTCACGATTTCCCCAGGGTCATCTGGCTGTTATATCTCTCGTCGAACAACCGATAAACTAGTCTCCTGTAGAGACCACGGGAACAACATTAATTTTCTCATCGGAGATCCAAATGTCTCTGCGTGGCGAGAGGAACGAATATGTACATACATACATACAACCGTGTCCTGTTTCGTTCCTCGCTCGAGTTGTTTGACGAACGCTTTTTCAGATTCTGTCGCGGACGCGTGATAAAGTGACAACAAAGATTTATGACTACCCTATCTAGAACGCGAAAGCGTCGGGAATTCTGTAGAAATGTTGAAAGTTTTCAGAGCGATAGGCTTGATCCTGGCGCGTGAAAATTTTCAGTTAAGAAATAACGTTAAGTAATTGAAAAAGAAATTGAATTAAGAAATTGAACGAATCGAGGCAGCCGAATATGAGAGAAGACCGCGTCCAACGATATTTCTGCCGATAAAGACAGAAAATCCTGTCCACAAATAGAAGGGATGGCGCTACGCCGTGACATATGCAGAAGCCGACGGTCGTGGTCGTGGGTGAGGGCCGTGGTATCTCTCGAAAAGGATCACACTCCTGCGCCACTCCGGAGACTCGTTCGCGTGGGTTTTATTCGTTATTGCTGATCGAGCGAGCTTCGGCCTACGCCTCGTGTCGTCTTCGTCCTGCCTCCCTGTCTGCCCCCGCAGGTGCGAAGCGCTCGCTCTTCTTCCAATCTGCCAGACGAACGTCCACGCTCCGACTTTCATTCGCGCGAAACTCAAATCGATTTCCTTCGATCGGAGCCCAATACCATTACTCGGTCTTGTACAGCGTTTTGCTTTTGCCGAGTCGATTTGCAACGTTGTTGGTCGGTAACTCGCAGCTGTAAACGCTGGACAAGTGAATCTTTCGGAAGAGAAGTTAAAATTAATATTAGGTACACTCCGCGACGAAGCAAACCTTTCCGCAAACCAAATAATCTACTTTTAACGGCGTTAGAATAATACGACAGAGACAACGACTACCTGCGTTATCGGGATATAACCAAATATTCGCACGCGTTATGAGCAAATACGCAGTGCTAATATTTGCACGAATACTCATACAAATTCCCGAGTTAATGTTTACCCTCCTTGGATACGGAATCAGGATCCTGACAACGTAGCACCTACGTTATACATACGAATATCACTCTATTTTGGGTCTTTAAACATTGTTCTTCTACGGTGCGCTGTCTTCCCTGTGTATTCGTCCCTCGTCTAATGGAAATTATCACTTCCACGAAGTGATATTTGAAAATTAACCCAAGGCTACAGATTAGACGTAATTAAATACACATACCTTTTAGTTCTCGAGGAGTGTTTCAAGATTTCGGGAACCTCGGTTAAATAGCTCAAAATATTGCCTGAAGAAAATTTATTGCAATTTCAGACTTGCTCTTTCACTGATTCACGTATATCTATGTACATACATACTACAGGAAGTGTACGACACTCGTATCTCTACAAACCCTTCGACCCTTCTAAATGCTACATAAAAATTTACTGTAATTATACTGTCGTAAAAGAAATTCAAATGTTCATACTGATTGTGAGCCACGTAATAGAGCGGTGAATCGTACGCGAAGATGCCAGTCAGACTGCATTATGTAACCACGTAAAATCAAGAATGAGAGAAGCCCGAACGAACGCGAGGCTGTTCGGCCGGCAGTTCTGAATAACTGCATTCAGTCAGACTGCATTATGTAACGACGTAAAATCAAGAATGAGAGAAGCCCGAACGAACGCGAGGCTGTTCGGCCGGCAGTTCTGAATGAAAATAAAGATAACGCTTCGTCATCGAGTGCCTACGCGAATCGAGTACGACTGCGGCTGCGACGGCGGCAGTCGCGTTTCAGCGTTTTCGGATTTGCACGGCGATGCCCACGCGCGTCCTGCCTTTTATTCGCTGTCGCTTTCGCATCGGTCCCGGCGCGGCGTAAGGCGGCGAGAAAACGAGAAGGGAAGACAAAAAGCGAGCGTGTACTGTCTATTGACGGCGCTGCCCACGCCCGTTCGCCCGCGCGCGCGTGCATTCATCGAACATCAACCGAGTACCGGCACAGGTGCGCGTCTCTTCTGATCCCTCTTGTGCGGTAATTTCGCCGACCTTTTCACTCCTTCCGGCTATGCATGGAAAAGTTTTCCCATTTTCAAAAGATAGAGAGCATTTTCATATCCTCGTATCTTGTTAATCATTCAAGTATTCGTAAACTTGTTTATATCAACGATAGTCCTAAAGGTTTTAGTCGAAAGTTGACATCGTATGTTCTAGTTGTTTCGAACGGAGCTTGGGGATACGTCTATGACTACTTTCTGTGAAATTCAAGGCGAATGTAGTAATGCAAGCTCATTAGACGGTATAAATTCCTTACGCTTTGTAGAAAAGCTAATGCAAAAACCGTTCCATTTGTTTAAATTGAAAGTTTCTACCGGTGTATATGTATAGTCCGTGCGAATGATTTTCGAAGTTCCAAGAACGTCTGCTTCGCCCGAGACAAGCGGAATTTTGAAATCTTCGATCCTTCTTCGTAAAAGTTGAACTCCGCGGCTCTGTGTAATTCATGGACTTAAGATTTTATATCGGCTTAGGAAGTTCATAGTCCCCGCGAATCCCATAACCGAGAAACTTACGAAGAGACCCGAAGAGAAGTTCGAAAATTGAAAGTTCGCGATCCTCGGAACACTTTTGAAATTTTGAACAGTTCATTTGTTTCAACCGTACCGCAAGACCGTTCGGCAAACTTCGAGGAGTCAGGAATCTAATTAGGGATCCCACAAGTTCTCGCGATCGTTGCCTTCGATGGTCTCGAAGATTCCTCCAACGTCGGGTATCTTCGGAAATTCGTGAATCAAGGAACAACCCTACGGTTTATGGCGTGTATCGAAGTAAAATGTTTGATTTTAAAATAAAGATTTTGCGTCGTTACACTGACAATTGCCATAATATTATTAGGATGGAATTTTGCTCCTGCTCGGTAATGTCGTGAACCGAGAAATCAAGAGAGACCGAATAAGCCGGCTAGTAGGTAATTGGCATCGGTTCGCGTGTGCGTACACACGAGTACCCACGCTTATTTTCGAGCAGATATTCAGTGAACGAAGGAACGATTTTTCAACGAGTTCGAACCATGAATGGGCGGTCGGTGTTACAGACGAGCAGGGAGCCTTCGTTTTTTCGTCGGGTTTGCCGATGCTTGGCGCCATACCAGGGACGTTGCTTTTCTCCACGGATAAAAAGTCGAGAGACGTTCGGGAGGAGGGTCGACGTTACGCGACAGAATCGGAGAACCGTTTGCGATCTTGTTGATCGATCTATGCACGATTCCCAGGAAATTGCTGAAGATCGTATCCAGGATAAGAAGAGGCAAAATTCTTTTTATAGACGAATAGTATGCATTTACTAATATAAGTATCGTGGAATTCCTGAATAATATTGTTTTGGAATCGTCTTTATTCGCGTGACGATCCGTCCGAGAAATATTTATGAAACACGATGTCCAAATGTCGTTGATCGAACATTATTGCGTAATCTTCCGATCAAAAATCTCGTTTCGTTTTGTTGCTGTAGGTATTCAGCGATTAGGCTACTTCATAGAAAACCGATATCAACACTCGATAAGGTCCAAATTCCCGACAAGGAACAAATAACTGTCGTGCACGAAAATTATTCGCGCCAGCTCGTTCAGCGGATCGTTCTAAACTCGAGCCTAACTTCCGCGGCGAGTCGAAACAGTTTGAGGCTTTTAGGTCTGGTCCGTGGCTCGAGTTGCCGGCGTTAAATTTCACATTGGGGAGAAGCATCGCCGGGACGGGGTGCAAACCCTACTAATGCCTCGTCATTACGATACTCTTGGCGAGTTAATAACTCGGTAACAGCTGAAGGGACACGGGTAGTTTGTCGAAGTAGACAGATTACACGCGTTAATTAAGTCACGTTGTTGAACAACAGTTGTTCAGAATAAGATGAACTAAATTATACACCGCGAAGTTCAATCGGACTAAATCATCAGACTATCATACAGTATATCAAGATAATTTTCCTATCATGCTAATGTTCCTCAGTGTCAAATAACGTCAAAAAAATATTATCATTAACAAAATCTTCACATTCCCTTTAATGGTAATTCGTTTAACTTTATACGATGTAAAGTCTTTTGTAAAGCCGTTTACACACGTAGGAACGTAGCTTTAGTCTAAACCGAGGATTTCGAGGCAATGAGCGTCACCGTGTAAACGTGTCCCCGCCGTCGCCTGTAATTTCCTTTCTCGATCATGATAATTGCGTCCTAACGACAGGCTAATTTCGAAACGCGGCTCCGTTTCGCGCGGCTAATTCGACTCGGTTCGCATTGTCTCTGCGCCCACAAACCGAATAAATATTTACGAGCGGCTTGTTCGACTTCGTCCCGGCCCGCCAAGTTATCTACAGATACCCAGTACATGTATTGAAAAGGCACCTTGGAGGGTTCTATTCTTCTATTCCGCTAGGGGAAGAAAGGCGACGCGAAAGCGCGTTAGCCGCCACTACGAACAGAGTCGTTTCTGATACGGTGCTGCTCTTATGATGACTCGATCGCGTGGGATTTGAATCGCGGCAATTCGCGAACCAATCCATAGGCAAAAGTTCGTATCGATAGCATACGAAATTCCAAGATATTAAAAGCGTCGACCTTGATTCTCACGAATTTATTACAATATTTCGCCGAACGAGAGAGGTCAGTGAAAGGAGGAACTGCATTTAAGACGAAGAACATCGTGGAACAAATGTCAAATGAAACCATTGTGTCAATAGCGTGGAGGCACAATAGGCAGAAAGTTCAACTAAAAGTTTCCGTGCTATGAACGCGCGTGCAAACAGAGACTCCTTCGTCGCTTTGTCCAAACTGGTGGCAGAAAATGTTTCGAAAGGTGTACCGCAGTTTCCTCGACTCAATCTGTCCTCCAGCGACATTATTTTCTCTCGGGGAGTCGATCGGCTGGTATCTGTAAATTGTCCGATAAAATGACGTCCGGCGTCGCGTCGGGAACAGGTGAAAAATGACAAAAGCAAACGGAGCGGTCGATTCGATTGGTTGCCATCGCGTATGCTTCTCCTTCTCTCTCTCTCTTTCTCTTTTTCTCTCCCCCCCACCTCTATCCAGCTACTTTTGTTCGAGAAATTGTCATTGCCAGTCCTCAAGCAGAAGTCTTGTCTTTGCTGGAGGCGGTTCTGTTAAGTGCACAAATAGTGTCCAGTTACGACATAGAGAAGTAAACGAAAAGAGATTAAGCGGACAGCAACGATGGGAAAAGGACACCAGGGTGATCTTCGATCAGGAGTGTCGTAAAATGCTAATCGCCATTTATTTATGCTCCCCGGGAGTCTTTAATGGCTGTTAGAGCCAACAGTTGATTTTTAATTATGCCGATAAATATTTCGAATACGTCCGGGAGAGCCGGCTAGGTCTGTAATTGATTGTCGTGCCGTGATGCTCAGCTACCGGCATAAATAGGTGCCTCTTTTGATGTGCCTCGTCTCCCATCGAGAGATTCTGCTGATCTTATCGGGATAACGGGGCGACGCGAAGCCGCCGTCTGGCGGGCCGCCAATTGACATAATTTTTAGCCTCGCGTTTAACGTATTGCGCGAACCAATTGCCGATTCTGCAAAAATCCAATCGGTTTCCTCCACTGTCACGCGAGGGTTGCGTCCAACAGTTATCGTCGTATTCCCGCTGCTTTAGTTTCGGAACATATTCCTTTTTTCGGAATTTCTTCGTCCTATTCGACTAAAAATATTCACTATGACAGCATGTTTTGTTTTATGTATGAAGAATTGAACGTTGCACAAAAAAATATTTACCATCAATGAAAAATCTGATAAATATTTCCTTTCTAAAATTACTTAAGTCTCCTGGTATACAAGATAGAATTGTACCATGATAATACACAATAAAAAATTGACGGAATAATAGCACGTAGAATCGTTACCCCCATTTTATCATGGTATTGTTGAGAGCGGTTTTCAAACTCACCCCTGACGTTTGGACGATGCAGGCGGGCTTCCGGGACGATATGCACAACAATGACGAACGCTTGAAGCATCAATGGATAGAGCATGGTGGTGGCCAAGCAGGAAGTGTACCTTGTAAATATTATGTACACGACAACCAATTGGTCGACAAGCTTCCGCCCTTTAAGTTGTCACTCTTTGTCCTGTAATAAATATAAAATATTGCCTTGTGAGAGGATTCGGAAAGTTGGTTAGTTGAACATCGCGTCGTTGTTTCACGCATCTGTTCGTTGCATATTCTCCGTAATTATTATTGTCAGTGCATCTTGTCAAATGTTAGGTGTTATGATATACATACTTCTCGAGACTTTGTGGCTTTTGTAGTAAACATGTTTATTTGTTAATGGTATTCGATTATGTATATGTATGTAGGTAGGTATCTGATAATCGCGAGATGTCGATTTTTACAACAAAAACGCGATTCAATTTCGTTATTTACTAGAGAGTGTAAACGAAGACATAACATACGTATAACGAGAGAAGGCTGTACCGAGGCAAAATATAGTTGGGTGACGCGATAGAAAGCGGTAACGAGGGATAGTAAAGGAATATGGAATGATAATTGTGGTCTGACACGAAAACATTGGCGAATAATGGACCAAAAATGAAATTTCCCAATTCAGAGTTTCAGAGGAAAATGTTGCGGATGCTTTTGCAACAGCTTCGGTGTAAGATACGTACCTTGTTAAGCGAGATTTTCATGGTCCGGCAAGTAACGCTCGGTAGTTATGGTAATCGGATTTGGTCGGACCGTGCTGGTCCCATGATTGGACCTGACAACCGTACCGACCCTTTCTCATAGTTTCTCACCGAATACTCGGATTTACTTCATGCTATGATTTACGCCTGCTCCCACGAATTATTAGTCTTGTGACTGTCGGTGAACTTCAATGCACGAACCGAATTGCAGGAACTGTCAGAGTGCCGAGAAGAGTAGGATCACCTCCGAATATCGAGAACCAACTAAATATGATATTGGATAGAGTTTGGTAGCAACAAATAAGCAATTGCTTAGGCCGACATTTGCGTGAATTTTAGTGATCAAAGTTCATCGATCGATTCTTGGATGTTTATCACTCGCTGCATACTACCCACTGTGATGTAAAGGGATTTTCTTGTACACACGCGTTGCTTCTTATCGCTACCGGCGGAAGGGAAATGTTTGGGTACACAGAATCGCCTGTAGGAAGTTTCATAGAAAATTTTAACCGCTAAGGCGAATAAATTAACCAGGCTTGAACGCCAGTATAGAAAGCCGTCTGTTGTGTCATCGTGAACGATGACTTCGAATAGCTCGTAACGCAACAGGGCAACGCGCCATTCATTTTCATTGATTCAATTAAAAATTAGCGATGTTACAGGGGCGCGGATGGTTTACCACTTTCCAGAACGCATAATTATAATTACGACGATAACGAGAAATGCTCGCGCGGTCCCATCACAATATCGATCCGATGGAATGCGAGCTTGCGTCGGCTGAAGCTTAAATAAACGCGTGGCTTGTTTCATTCCGATCGAATCTTTACGGTGAAACCCGTTTGCCGGATCGAAACGTTTTAACGCGAGCGTGTAGGTACGCGTTTAACGAACAAACGTCCCGTTCGTATCTGATGTAGCCGTCCTGTGTCGTCCGGATTGAGTCGTCGCGCGTGTAATATGCCACACAGGACGAGGACATCGTAGAAGATTAACGACACGAGCACCGTCCGATCACAACCGGAAATTGTCCCAAGTTCGCGTGCACAACCGTGCAACAATCATTATCTTCTGCCCGATGTTTCTCCATCCATTAATAATTTAAAACACAGTTCACCGTTACTCGAATAAACTTTCTTCTCCTTCTTCTTCTTCTTCTTCTTCGGTTCGATAAGATTACGCGAGCATGTAACCTGACCCTTTCTCTACGACGCGTTCATGGCCATATGTTAATAATAATGTAAATTTATTTTACGGGAAGTCCCTTTTGTTACATGAGAGCACTGTAAATTGTAAACTAGAAACGTTGTGCCCTTCTCAATCGCGAACAACGTCCAGAGACCATTTCTATTTTTCAACGTTCCCGCGCAATTATGGATACATTATCGGTGTTGCCAATGGCAACATTCAATTGGTTCCCATGCAGTTTCAAAACAAATGTTTGGCCAGAATTCTATCGTAATCTTACGACTGTAATACCAGTGTACGATCGAACCTTGATTTTCATTACATCTCTCTGTACCATTCAGCGATTGAATGTACCGACTATGTCCAGTATACGGTATTACGTCGATTGGAAATCGATCAGCGAACGTTATTTATTATCTACCTTCTTCTGTAGTCAATCAGTCGCATCGCGCATTCTGTATCGTGAAATTATTGTGGACAAGTTGGCAAGATTGTTTGACTCACGATACAAATTTTGAGTTGCACAGAAGAAGCTAGAGTATGTATAGCAAGCAGAGACTGACAGGGTCCATTCGAGAAAAAGTAGTATGTGGGCAGCCGACACAGACGACGACGTCGAGCCGCGCCGGCGAAGATGGCGACAACGCGAGAAAACGGTGAAGTGAGAGGCACCGGAAATGCGTTCGAATAAATGTCGGAGCGCGTGGGTACGCGCGCGTGCGAAAATGATCATACTCGAGGGAAAAGGCGCGAATGACCAAGGAACTCGTTCGAACGGGATTTACTCCTACGAATACGTATATCGACGCTCGCCTTCGACTAATTCGCTAATGTTAATGGTAGTTAATTGACAGGTTACCGAGACCGGAGCGCCGCAGTTATTTGAGACGCAAACGGAGCGACTATCTCTAGCATTGTGCAACAGACAGATACGCGACGCTGTTCAGAACAATTCTTATGGAAATCATTCGCGTTCAACGGATTTATTGTTTCTTCTTTTTAACGAATCCGTGGTCGAGCCGGTTGAACAGCGACAAAAATAAAAATAAGTAACACTGCGCGGGAATTGTTTCCATTAGGTGGACACCATGCTCCAATGAAGTTGCACACCTTTCAGGTTTCATCGTAAAAAAGGAGAGTCCATGCGCGCGGCAACATAACATTTTCATTCACAGACGATCGACGCTCGTTTCTGCGGGCATAATAAAGATGTCTGGCGAAGATGAATGCAGAAGTTTAATTAATATCGATGAAACGTAAGAAGAGGACGCACCGGTCAGAGAGATGCAGTGCTCCGGGCAATGATAATGAAGCCACTTCGTGTCAGACTACAATCGCGATTCCGTACTTTATAATCCCCCTTTCAGCGAAGCTTGATCAACTTATTCGCATGCAAAGATCCCTCGCTTCTCTTATTTTTCTTAGTTTTAATCTCGTCGCGAACGTTCGTGTCTCACCGCCGCTTTGCCCACTTTACTTCGTACTTGGCCCGTATTCTTTGCACTCCCGTTCGCGGAGGATCTTCAAATTAATTTACACGCGAGCGAATTTGCATCGCGTCTGGATGATACAATACACCCGGTAGTTCGTACATAATTCAATGCGCCGAAATGGCCGGTGGAACGGCAAAATGTCTCGTTGATGGAGACACGTACGACCCTGCCGAAAACGGCTGGTTACGACGAGGAGCGTCGGATAAAGCGTGATTCACGCCTACTCGGGACTTGGGACACGATGCAAATCGAAATTTCTTCCTTCCGTGCTTCTTCGCGAGACGATACGTTTGAATAGTTCCATTAGACGTTATGGTATCGTGGGATTTATCGAAATTCGCGAAGGAACGATGTTAAGAAACAGCAAACAGGAACGTTAACAATGAGATCGTTTTTACTTGTTTGGTAATAAATAACAACGCAAGCCCAAAAACAAAATCCCTCGGTAGGAGAAGTTCAGTAAAATATACATTGTTATTAGATTCCGACAATTGGTTCTACAATATAGGTATTATAGCGTGCTCTGCTTAATTGACGAAATAGGTAATTCTAGTTAATTCTGTCGATCGATTCGGCTGCTGAAGGAATGCAACCACGATTTGAATCACAGTTTTTAGTTGTTGCACAATTGAAATACATATGAACCGGAACCAATCGTTAAAATTTGATTTGTGTTTAATTATCAAAACATACAGAGAAGAGGTAATACAAACATGGGAGATTGAGTCACGCACCGTACTAACAAAATATCAGTCGGTCAAGCTTCATTGATCAGAAGTACCAGGAGGGGTGTGGCAAGAGTCGAAGGGCCAAGCGGCGTGGATCAGCCTTAAGAGTTCATCTCGATCGCGAGTACGGAGGCGACTACGTTGTCAGGTAAATATTCATGTGTGATTTATGCGAGGTATGCGGGCACAAAGCGCATGCAGCGCGACCGAGGCGCCTCTACCACGGTACGACTCATTGTTTCACGGGTGATGGATCGAAGTAGAACAGAAAGGTTATTTACGTTTTCAAATTAATCACGACCACTCGCTGTCGTCCGTCCCCGGAATGCCGTGACGCCCCTTTTCTTCGGGGACGCCGCGCCTCTTCGAGGGATCCTCGAACATCTAAACGCCGTTGTCATTGAATTTTTTCTCGAACATGGACCGTACACAAGCGTTTGTCTCGAAGTGAAATTAATGCTTTCGGATACCTGCGAACAAACAACATTGCGGGTGTGTGCACTGAATTCTCTTCCGTAGAAATTGTTTTCAAGCAGAAGCGTTATTCTCGCTGGCTTGTGCTTATGCATACAACGCTCGATCACCCATTAAGATATAACGCACGAATTTCGCATGTATAATTTATGCGATGTTTATCGCGCTTACGTAGACAATTATTTTCAGCCGTAAACGCGTTAACGCGAACGAAACGAATTTGCGCGTTGTTTGCTCTTTGGAATGTTATAGCGCATTTACGAAAGATGATTCGTCAATTTAATAGGCCGCTTCATTGGTGTATTAACACGCTATGAATATTAAATGAACCGTCGAAGCATGGCGTTCCGAGTTTCAGGATGTTTTCAATGTACACGATAGTGTCGGAAGTATGTTCTTGAATTTTTTTTTTCAAGTACGGGAAATGGATTTGTTTTCTAGAGAATAATGAATGTAATTAATGGTATAAAAATATGGAAAAACATTCGTGTTACTAATGAGATTACCCGATAGTTATCTCGGGAGAGAGTCAGAACGAGAGAGAGAAGAAAATTGTCGGCGCGATCGACGACGGAAAGGTAGAATTATGTTACAAGGTAACGATAATGTAAAAACAAGTACAAGTCCGGTGATATTACAGGACGTGCACGGCCCCATCTCGTATGGTCCATCTTAACGATTTAATAATTGCCCAGGTCCCTTCGTATTCGAAACAACTCGGTCATTAAGTGCAACGTTATTCGTTACCTTCAGATTTGACATGCAGCTTGACTCGAGGTTGACGAGGACTGCCCAGGTCCGTTCGCTTTCACGTTACCATTATCGTGGAACAACATAATGACGCGAAGAAAGCGCCCTGTTCGCGTCGATTAGTTTGCCAGGACACCGATAATTATGGACTCCTTCTCTAAATAAGACATTAGCTTACTTCGTACAAAGTTTACAAGTATTTGATATCCCTGCACGAAGGATTTCCCGTGGTTCATCGTTCCCCGTTGCACCCGTTTGTTGGTCGAAAGATTTATGAAAGCTCGACAACGTAGAGCAAACTTGGAAATGCTTCGTTGTTTTGTATCTTTAAGTTTCCAAGAAACTTTCTTCGAAAGCGTCCGTACTCTAATTAACGTCGTCGGGGGTTCGAGATGCAGAGTCTTTTCGACGTGTTCCGTCAACACGAACGAATTCGAGTTAATTCGTCTTGAGGCTGCTGCCAAGCATAATTTTCTTGCGATAATTCTTCCTCGCAGAACGATTTACGCTAATGTTTCTCCGGGTGTGTCTCAGTCTCCCCTTTGCTTCGTTGGCTATCGCGTGGTAATCCCCGTCATCTGATTAAATGCGGGTACGAAGCAAAGCTCTCGATTATTTATAGTTACTGTTTCGCATTCTGACGGTGCAGTCCGAACCATTACGGTAAATCCGCTGTATTCGTTACATATTATTTTATGCCCTTAGGGAGTTCCATCTTTCCAGAAGGCCTACCTCCCGCGATAATTGTCGTGATACGCTACAGACTCGATGGTACAGTTACAGAGGCAACGCAGCATGTTGCGCGTTAAACACAGAGTACGAAGATTATTGGGCGTGCACGTCGTGTCATAAGCGATCCGTTTTCGCGAACCATGTTTTCTGTCCCGTGTAAAAACATGTCTAGTGACTGCCGGCGTCTCATCCTCCGTGACAAACCCCCGCGTCCGCGCGTTACAGCCTCGAAGAATATTATTAAGTTAAATTACAATCCGAAGATCGTTCGGAACACACTAGTTTACCGAGTAACCGTTCACGCCTGTTCCCGAGAATGTAGCGAAGTTGAAGTAAGCGATACGAAGAGATATGTCGCCGATCGGGCACAAAGGTCTACTCTTCTACGAACATTTAGCGTTCGTCGTGCTAACACGTCCCGTAAATAAACGAGCGTTCGAGATTCATTTAAAACATCGTTAATAGAACGCCTGTCTCGAGAATTAATTTGCGCTCGATACACCGACCAAGACGATATAAGACGAAGTATCGTAATTGCTGTAGTAATCGATAAAGCTACACAAGAATAATAAGTAGCGAACACATTAACGAATGTTGACAAACTATGAAATAACAGGAAGACATCGATAACTAAATATCTTCTAAAGTTAATCCGCATAGATCATGCGGAATCGCAGCACTTTTCCGAATTTTGTCAGTTTATGAATTAATAATTACAACGTTCATCCGTAGCGAATCAATTAATTTCCCACCCTGAACGGCATGCTCGTTAACCCCTTGTCCAGCCAGAACTGGTCTCACGGTCCTTTACGTAATTCTCGCGTAACGAGGCAATTTTGTCCTCTAATTACTAAATAAGCAAGTAACAGAGAGGCAAGAGCCGACGGCAGGTGCTCCCGTTGAGATTAATCCGGTGCATGCGGCGACCGGTCGACCGTGTACAAAGAATATCCATAACTCTGTCGATAATTTTTGGTTTCGCGATTAATCGTGGCTTTCCGCAGCGCAACATCACGAGACGAACGACAGGGCTGACGGTGTTGACACTTTTGCACGCAATAAATCACGCGGACCTCGAGGAGCTACCGCAACCAGTTACTTCTCGGATTGTTTCATTCGTTTCACCTACAAAGAACCGACGCGACAAGCTTTCTGATCAATGACAATCATCTCTGAATGCCCTTATTGTACTGCCCCGCGAAGCTGACATTTCGGGAGATTCAAGTTGAAAGTTCAAACCCTGAGATCGTATTTGTCGAATGTTTATCAGGAGACGTACTTAGAGAAGTAGCTATCTAAAACTTGTGGCGAATACTAAACATATGAAATTTTACAGGTTTGCAAAGGGAGAAGTACTTCCTGTCAACCGGACAAAATTATTAATCTCATCGGACGCCAGGATCAATAGGTTTACAACGTAATTGCGGGAACTTCGGAAAACAAAGGGATCCCTTATTTTCATAATATTATAATTTAATGTTACCCGATCATTTGAATAATAACAGTGTTTCCCTGTCAGCATTGTAGCCAATAATTGCGTAAATCTACACTTTGTGGAATCCGATTAGTAAAACAGTTTATACAAGCACGGCCCTTCAAACGCATTATACTTTCCTAACAATGGCAATGGAGCCACAGCACAGTTTAACTGGAAGTGCAGAAATTTATGATTTATTCTCGGTAAAATTCCGGTAAAAGCGATTTACGCGAAGCACATCGCTTCAGTTTCCGATGTACACATACAACAATTCAGTTTACTCGACATACTCGTTCCGTTGCATTGTTTGCGATAGAATATCTTGTGTAAAGGAAGAGGACTTTTTGTTTGACGTTACTAGTCGGTTGTTCTATCAAGTATGACTCGCGGTTGCATAGCATCACTGACGCGGCGCTTCTTTTGAAAGTAGGAAGTCTCTGTGACACGGTGGTAAAATTCGCGTGACCACAGTACGTACCCATGAATCGTCGCCTCGCGTTCTGGTTGACACGTGGTGACGATGGCGGTGGTGTGCGATTCACTACTATCCCGAAACACCTGCGCGCACGTTCTTCGCACAAACGATCCCGTGGATGTAACACACCGCGGAGGACAGACACGCCGAGCTGTTGTGCCTCCCCCGCTTCTCAGACGATCGTTCTCGCGCGACGGTTCATCGGATCCGCCGGTTCATCATCGAACGGTTCACTTTTCGCCGGAAGTACCGACGCGAGGAACACGAAAACACGCGGCTCGAAACAACGGGCCTGTGGGGGAGGGCCCGATACGCGCGAGTAGGGGGAACGCGAGCGAGGGACCACCGCGATCCAGGTGGAGGGAGCACTTGGGCAGAAAGAGAAGAGAGAGAGAGAAAGAGAGACAAGGCAGATGTGGAAACTCGGAAGTGGTGGAAAGAATTGTCGCGTCGAGAGATATGTAGCTTCGAGGAAAAAGGGAAGAAAGAGGGCGATACTAAAAGGGGTGGGGTGGGAGGGAGATTGGGTAGGAGGGAGGAAGGTGGACGGTGGCTGAGAGTCGTCGGCGATGGAGCGTTGGTGGTGACAGAGGGAGGTGGAGACAGGTACGGAAACGAAACAGAGAGAGAGAGAGAGAGAGAGAGAGCGATAGAGAAGGGAATAGAAATGACGGAACACGGATACCGGGCCGGCGGAGAAGTCGTCGTGGTGGGCACGATCGCCGTCACAACACTAGTGGTCTGGTACACTCTTCCGAGACTGGCCCTGCACTCGCCCTCCTCCCGTCTACCCCCGTCTCTATCCTACGCGTACGTACGCGTATGCACGTACGTATGTATGTACAATACACGGATTACGTGTGTCGTGTGTCGTGTGTCGTGTGTCGTGTGTCGTGTGTCGTCTGTCGTGTGTCGTGTGTCGTGTGTCTCTACTACGCGTCTCGCGATCTTGCCTCTCTTTTCCGCCTCCTTCGACTAGGCTACGCTCAACAGAGAACTCGGTGGTTCCCTCCTACCTTGGACGGCCGCAAAAGTACGGACCGAGAACCGAGACAGGGCAATCTACTAGGTAAGACTAGTTCCTCCACCCAGTCGTGGACTCGTTTTCTGTCCGGCCACTCTCCCTCCCTTTCTCTCTCTCTCTCTCTCTCTCTCCCCCTGCCTCTTTCTCTTTCTCTTTCTCTTTCTATCTCCCTCCCTCTTCCCTGGCTATCTTGCCTTCTGATCCTATCCGTTGCTCTTTTTAGCGGTCTCTCTACCTCTTTCAACCTCTTCGACGATCTACCGTGTCCTCTCCTTCCCTCTCCCTCTCCAGCTTCAAGAGCGACTTTGGTTCTCCTTCCATCGTCTTTCGTCTTCGGTCCCCTTGCTACGGTCCGAGGAATCTGTCTCCCTTTACTTCTTCCCGCTCCTTCGCCGCGACTTTATCTACTTCGACCTCTTCGCCCGCTTCTTTTCCGACCGCTCTCGCCCATTCCCTTCGGGTACCATCTTGGTCCTCATTCGTTGGTTCCGGGACTCTTTCGGCTCTCCTTGCATCTTCCCCCTTTGCCTTTCGTCCGTGCAACTTTGTTCGCCGATTTATTTATACGTTCGCGTCACCGTCGCCTATTGCGAAATTCGTGACCGTTCTCCTGTGTCTCGAGTTTTGCTCTTGCTTCGTTTTGTTCCTGGTCCCTGTAGTCGTATACGCGTATGCCAGCGTTTATTTGCACGACGTGTTTTCACCGTGTATCGCCGCGAACTCTCCTTCTTCCCCTCCGTGCTGCCCTGTCTGTCCAGCTCCCTCTCTGTTTTTCTCCTTCGAATTTCGTTCCCGTTTGTTTTGCCTTTAATTCGTTTTGTTCGTTACAACTTGCGTGCGCGAACACCGTGTACATAAATCTCCGACGTGTCGCGAATTTCCTCTTTTTTCTTACCCCCCTCCCCTACTCGTCTTTATTCGCGCTCGTTTCCGACCGCGCATGCACATCGCCGGATTCACCACACGCGAATAAACTTTAAGTTGCAAGTTACAGGGATCCGCGTACCTCTTCGCACGAAACAGACGTTAAATACTCCGCTGTTCCATCATTTCCTTCGATATCGACTTTATTCGTTCGACGACTTTATAAACACCGGCGAACGATCGATTGTTTCTCGACATTGTCGCACCGTTTCGCGAATTAATATAAATTTGCAGATGACGTTACTGTCATTCCCAATCGCCGCTTATCTTTCTCATCGGAGCTTCGACTCGATTCAATGCTCGTGAACCTGCTGTACGCTACAGACAGTTCCGTAGAAGAATTTCAGACGCTTATTCTTACAATTAGGATTGAAATAGAATTAGCGTTTGTTGTCTCTTCTCTGACCAAGCACAGACATTTCAATATCTGTAGATATTTTTTATGTCGGAAATACAATACATTTTCAAACAGTGTTTGCCATTTCGTAGAGGGTCTTGCTTATCTGACTTAACCAACGGTGCCGATGCTTTGGCTGTTATGTAAATACACTGATCTGGATCCGATCCGATTTTACGCAAGCAACGTACAAACTTTAGACGACTACGCTTCACACGAATCAATCCCGGTACTCTATTTGCGGGAATCTTAGTCGCGGAATTACGATCGGTTTCGCTGGAACGGAACGTTACTCGATCCAATAATTGCACATTTCAGGAATCCCATATTACATGAATATGATTACAAGAGCGTCATTCGATGGAAACGGCAACCTCGCGGGGCAATTTTCTTCGCGCCCGAGTCGCGTAAGAAAAATACTCGTTGCAACAGAATTAATTGTAGCCGTGCGATTATGCGATCGAAACGCCTTTTACGAATAAATATGACTTGCAACAAACGCGTATGCCTGGAGTTCGTTCGAAACTCTTTTTGCGGATTATCGTAAAACTGTTCCAACGTCAAGCGTGTAACGTATGAAAATTCCTACCGGTTATTTACACTCTACGCTCCCCTCCGTTGCGTCGAAAATATTGAATCCATTAATGGAGAATTCCTTGCATGGCAAATGTGCAACGTGTAGTGCCATAAAATCTCCAAGAGTATGATTTCAAAATGATTCGTAACAGTGAAAGAAGTGCATGAGACATGTTCGAAATAGCCGTGGTCAATGAACCGCTGTATCAAGATAAAGTTTTTGTCACAAGATTTTGTCACGGAGTTTCGATCACTTTAATGCTGTTTTTATTTCGCTCTTGGTGCTCGTCGTTTCTTGATCCTTTCCGGATAATGACTTATCTTGTCTCTCCGAAGAGTTAGTTTCCCGAAAACTCCCCGCTTCTTTTCGCTATCTTGGTACGCGGTAGATTTATCTCCATTGAATTTCAGTCGTTCTTTCTCTTCCCCTATAGTTCTTCATCTTTGAGAGATTTCCTCTTCCCCTCACCTTAATTTTCGCGTTTCGACGTTTTTCCTTTCATTTGTCACGGAAAATTGTTCTCGACGACGCGACAAATCTCTCGCGGTGTTACGAGTATTTCAATGGAAATGAAACAGTTTCGCCCGTTCAAATCCTGCAAGATTTACGGAACGTTAACGGGCTGCTTTCGGAAAAAGTTTTATGACATTCCTTCCCATTGCGAATGGAACTGGCACAGCGAGTCGGTGAATTCAGATTTTCGGATCGATAATAGGGCGCACAAAAGGCGGATCTGAAAGCACGGAGGAGATATATGACGGCGACGTAACACACCGTGAAGGGTTAAAGTGGTGTCACAATGAAATTGAAAGGTATTCGTTTCAAAGCGCATCGTGCCGTTACGATAACGTGTACAACGATTGCGTGGAATACAATAGTTCGTATACAAGGATCAGGCGTACACGGTTACCATCTGTTGTAATAGCTCTGCTATTTGTATTCTTGGCAAAGGAGTTCTGTGTAACAAATTCTACGAGTCGAGAAGGCTTCGGGAACGTATAGAATTACTTGCCTACGCCCCTTTGCTCGTTCTTTCAATTTAAAAGTTCAACGTCTCGCGAGTCATTCGGAAGAACGTTCGATCAAGAAAGTCTAAACCGACGAATTGTCCCGAATAAAATGTAAATATACTCGAGCGGTGAAAAAGCACCGATTATTTCACGCGAATGTCACAAATCCCGCAGCTAATAGAGTATTGATTATACGCGGCGGAAGATGTACGGTCTTGGAAACGACTTTCGTGATAATAAGCACCTGGTAGCTATTCAAACGGCCTACGAACTCGTTCGCGTGGGCCGACCATCCATGGATTTTAGAACCGACACGACCTTCGGCTACAGCAGCTGTGTAAGATCAACTAGAGCACCGGCGCGTTTATTATGCGCTCTAACGACACTTCAAATTGCATTAAACACGTTGCACGATAATATCTCCGACACTGATCCTAGAATATATCGAGATTAATTCGAATTTAGTACGCATTACGTCCAACCTAGTCGGATGAAAATAATAATTTCCAAATTACGAATGAATCAATTTGTCTCCTTAATCGTATGACTTGCGAGTTTCTGAAGTTCTAGACAAGACGGACAAGTCGTAGACAAGTAAAATGGCGTCCTGGGACCACCCACTCCATATTCCAGATCCACGTCGCTTTCGCTCGTACTCGACGAAACGTATCGCAACGATTTTACTGGTAAGATTCGTTCTCTCGCGGATGACAAACGATCGGCCATAACGTCGAATTAACTTCTAACCGGTCGGTGTACGTTTGATTGAGTCTACCGGACCGTATCCGCCAGGATGCATTGAGCCCTCGTTCCAATGCTCGATGGTAATCAATCGACTGTAAAATACTTGCAAGTAGGGTAACTCGACCCAGTCGGTTATCGAACGTTTTTTTTTTTTTTTTGCGGAACGCCATGTGTCGGATTCATTTGCAGACGTCGCGTCGTTGCATTGGCCCAGTCGATCGGACTCTCTCAGAAGACTTTTCTCGTTGAAGGCTGTTGGAACATGCATGACTCTCGGCATACAAAGTATAGACACACCAAAGGTACAGCTTCCCCATCGAACGGAGACAATTGCACGAATGACAGTCATTAAGGATGGAAACGGTAGTGCAAGGACAGTTTCTCAGCTGTTTAGTTTAGTTCTGTGTTCCGTGCACTTGTCTCCAGAAGAGTAAAAGCCACCGTTTGTCACGTGGACGTTTACAACCGGCGCGGCGGTTAAAGTCTCCGAAACAGCAAGCAGGGATCAAATCCATGCGGCAATTGAAAGGATCCTCGATGCAGCACCACCGTAACGAAAAAAGCAGACGGCCCTTGAATCTAATGGGGATCGACGTAAAGTGGCTCGTAAATAGAGACGTATCTCTCTTGAATTTTTCGCAAAGCCCTCAAACTTCATTTCTCGTTACAACTGTCCGCGTTTAAAGTCAGCCACGTTGTAATTTCAAATAACAGCCGACAAGCTGCGTCATCGAGAGACGCCCGAGGACGCGTGTGTCACGCGACACAAACCGGAGATGTCGTCGCTCGTTCAGCATCATTGATTCGCGCCTACACTGTCTAAACGACTAACAGATCATTCAACATTTTGGATGCATTGTCCGTATTTGATATCTTGTTAGTCTTAAAAGGTTTTATGTACGAGACTTTCGACGGACAGTCCAATTTTGAAATCGTTACGGAAGGGTTTAAATTGAAATTTAAATCTGTCGTCAAGATATCTATAATTTAGAAGGTAGTTTATACAAATGTATAACATTATAATATATTTGAAAAATCTGACAGTTGGTTTGGTACAGTTGTTTCATAGGTTTGCTGTGTTTCTTAATTATTGATCGTTACATTATTTAACTGCCATTTTACGTATAGAATTCATATAATTTCTAACGTTTCGGCATACCTCTAGATACTTTGACCAGATGAAAAGTAGTAATTATTTTGAAACACTGTAAGCCTATCGTACGGAGCTTGCAGTACAGAAGCCAGTCTCGAATGCAAAGGAGTCATTATGTCGTTAGAGAAACGTGGCTACAAGCAGCTAACTTGCTCAGAATTATGCGACGAATTGGACGTGTTAATAACGTTAGGCGACAGGTTATGCCGCGGTACATAATTAGTACCGACAAAATTATCATGCACGCCCCGCGGACGATTGGTGAAATTATTTTTAATTTTTGCAAAGTGTAGACTAAACAGCGTGCAGCGTTCAAAACTGAATTTTGTAAACCTCTTTAGCATTTACGCGTATAATTATCCGAATCCTCGTAATGGCCTATTCAACCACCCGAATAAATTATTTGAAACACGGTATTATGTAATGGACAGGATATTTGTTCTTTGCTTCGCATTTGCATCAGAAAAGGACACAAACTACCCCAGTTTCTATCGCGTTTGTTTGCGAAATTGAATAGACGTGTTCGGCACTCGTGGCCGCTAATTAAATTCCAACGCAATTATACTTTAAAATCATCGTTTAACTGTGATCTCGATGTAGTTGTTTCACCCCGATTAACGTAGAATTACGCGTGTTTCCGATGTGTTTCCTAATGGTGTCTAAACTTCATTTGTAAGACGATGAAATGGTGGTGCGCGACACGAGTGAATGAACAAGGGTAGGTGTATAGCTCGGAGCATCGCTCATTTTTCCGCGGCGACTCGTCCTCGACCGATTTTTCCTACCGTTCGGCTACAGCCTTAATTATTTCCCTGCCAATGACCGGTTGTCATCGACAGCCGCAGTGACGAACGTGAACGGACCACCCCGAAGCTTTTACCGTCCACTTGGAGATATCCAACTACGTTCTCGCTCCCTCTTTTGCTCGTGCTCTCTCTTTCCATCTCTCTTTCTCGCTCTCTACGTCTCTTCCTTCGGCACAGTGTGAATGCAGCCGTTCGACAGAGACGAGCAAGTAAAACTGGAGCGGGTTTTACGCTGCTCTGTTGCCGGATTACGTAAATGGGATGCGCCGAGCGGTCGGTCTTTTTGTTTGTAATAAATCACCGCGACCACCGCGGGCTTTGAATGGCGAGGACGTGAAAGCGAGAAGCGGAGGTAATTTGATGTACCGATGACATTTTTGCGTGTCGCCGGTAATACCGGTGTTCTCCTGTTATGACCAGCCCATGGTACGGTAAACGGGGACGCTGCCCGATTTATTTTTCAGACGTCCAAGCGCAACCATTGAAAGAATTTTCGTGTCGGAGCGATACTTTGATATATTTATTTAGAGAACTGCAAGTTTTTCAACACAAACACTCAGTTTTCGATACGCGAATCGTTCCCGTGTTTTCAATTAATTATCGTGTCAATGAACATATCAAAGCAATTTTCTCGTGCTTCGTCGAGTCCGGTTGAAACGGAACATCAAACGGACCGCGTTGCCGAAGCGAAAGTTTGCGAACGTTGAACAATCATTTTTACACGCGATGTAACGTAATCGTGCCAAAAATAGCTAAGAGAAAAGACTGCCGGTTCCAGTCGGCTCGACGGGCCCAACAAAACGACCGAAATTGACCTATCAGGCTCGGGACAGAAGCCGATTGAGCCCATATTTGGATCGATTCGGGCATAACCATAGGAGAGCTGTACGCGAATCCGATATACCGAGTGATCCATCCGTAAACTCACTTTCATTTATCAGTTTCATTCGTTAGATTTTTTGCTAGGATAGACGAGTTCGTCTATATTATTACTTCTTTTGAATTAAATTTCATTAATTTTCTTGCGACTTCGAAAGTGCGATTACAGTTATTTCAAATTGCCGGATACGTGGTTGCAACAAGACACTGCACGATGGGTCGTCCGTCGTTCCGAATTTACTTGTCATTTTGAGATCGCGACTCCTTAAAAGGATTAAGAATTCTTTTGTAATGCCGACGTCAGTGTTCCATTTTGTCGCTATTAATGATTCAGCGGCTGTGATCGAACGCTTGTGCCAAAAGATTGGATCGAAAGACGAAATTACCGATGGAAAATTAATTCGTAATTTGACGTGAGCGTTACGGTCTTCATTTTGGAGATTGTTTCAGACGACTAGTAATTGCTAACAATTATACCTTCATGATGCTGTCAGTTCATCCGAAATATATGATTTGGTCGTTACGATAATCTCGAAAAAAAAAAAAAAACGGTACGATACGTTATTCCGTTAATCGGCCGCTCTGTAATACAGCAATGGGATGTCTTTGGCAACGAGCTCCGCCACTTGTCGTTCGAATCCGAATAAAGTGCAACAAGTGTACTCGAAATGATTGCCGTTAACCGAAGCTGAGCGTAAAATTGAACGAGCATCGACGTCGATAATGCGAATGGTAATATCGCGGTGTCACTCTTAGCTTTGTTCCACGTTCGCCGAGCCGTGAAACGACCAACAAAAATTAAAAGGCTTTCCCACAGAGTATCGGTTCCATTTGAAAAGAGCGAAACGACAGGTCGTAGCGTCGCGCGATATCCGATAACGGATTGAGGGAATCGAATGGTTTCCATCGATTCGGCAAAGCTGATTTCCTTTAAAGAATTTCATAATTGTTTCCAACATCGAAGTTAAGAGGAGGGACAGTTTCTTTTTACCGGCGAGGGGCACATTCCACTTGAGCTAAATCGAAGGTGTTCAATGCAGAAAAGATTGAAAAGTTTCTGTGTCTTAGATACATGGACGACCGTTTCTTTGTGTAGGTAATTGTAATGATATAACAGACAATAATATAGTTACGCACGTGTTGATAGAGAACTCGATTTGCGATAAAAAAAACTCGAATTATCGACAGATTGGAATCGAGTTTCGCAGCACGACGTAACATTGAAAAGGACTGCCGTCACGGAGAATATATTTCTGTGGTCGATCGGAAACAATTGCGCGAGAATTTCGTTGTTCACGAGCGGCGACCGACTTCAGGAGGCGACGCACGAAAAACTAGTCTGTCATGAACGGATAAGGTTGCAACGGTTATCAATCCCTCGCCGGAAAATCCCCCGGTTGATGCACTCCGGCACGCGAACCGAACTGAACCGTTCGGCTCGACGACAATTTCATCCGTGTCCGCCTCACGCGATTCGATCCAGTCCGATCCGTTTCGATCCGTTTCGATTCGATATCATTGGAATTTCCTCCCTCGTGCCTTCCGGTTTTCCTGACCGGCTACGCGAGTTTGCCATCTCGATGACAAATGCCCCGTATCTTTCCCCACGCGTTCTTTTCGTTCGTCCTCTGGGTCGCGCAACCACCCGTCAACGAGGATTTTCCTTCGACAAACGAACGACTGCTCCGGCTGCAGTTGGAATTTACGGCTCTTTGTCTTCGCGAGGGGCTCTCCTCCTCACGATAATAGATAGATTGATAGATTTATTCCCGGGGAACAATACCTCGTAACGATTTAAGAGTGTAACGGTAGTAAAGACATTGATAGCGATCATAAGAATACTATAAATTCAATTAAACTGTAATAGTAATATAATTTCCTGTCGGCATTCGATCGCTCTAACAAGACAGTATTTTACCACACAGAATGTTACGATCCAGCAGGAAAAAATGGTTCGATGCTTTGGTAAAGAATCGTTAAGTTATTTTACAAGCAAGAGTTCGGTAAATGTATCTTGATTAACGTACTTGTAATAAGTACGTAAACTTTACTAATGCTTGTGAACGCATAATTCATGTCCTAAACAAACGGTCCACAAACGCTTCAGACACACATCATCGTACTTTCGTAACGGACATAATAATGAGAAACCTTGAGATTTTGTCATTGACGCAGAGAAACAATAAACGACGAGGAAAGGGTATCAGACGTCTTTCAATGTGAATCCTGAACAGGAAAATATGGAACCGCGAGTAGAAACTGTAGCGTACGAAAGGGGGCGAAACGGAAGTCCTTCTCTCGCTTCCAATGGTATTACGGCGTTCGTGGAACGTCCGTTGATGTAACTTTCCGCGTTTCACGGCGGTTGCCGCCGCTGTAGGTACTCCAGAGACGTTCACGAACCGGAATTCCTTATACCGAGAAGAGTATTCGAGGATGGCAGCTTCAACACGTACTCCTTGCCGAATTACTACGACCGGGAGGAGATCAGCGAGCGCGGAAAGAGGTCGATCGAGGCAGAGGAGACGGAGCCCGGGACCGATAAATTACACCTGGTGCTGCCTTTCAACGGGATCGAGCACCACGTGGAGCTGAATCCGTACCACGAATTCATCTCGCCAGACATGGTGATCGAAACGCGGGGCGCAGGTTTGAGGACCAACATGAACGAGGCGATACGATTCAAGAGGGTCCCGGATCAGCAGTGCCATTATCGGGGTTTCGTCAGAGGCCATCAAGGCTCCAAGGCTGCTCTTTCTCTGTGCGACGGTGTGGTTGGTACATTTCTTCCATCTTATTTTACTTACTATTTTTACTGTCGGTCGAACATCCAACGTTAATTCAATTCGATCTAGACAAAACTGATCCCGCTAATAACGTTGTTCGTCCATTCGGTTCTTTTTATAATACATGACTAATAGATGAGCAAAGTATCCGGACCGGTGGTACGTTTGTTTCGTGGAGGTTAAATGTACATAATAAAGACAATTGAACCTTAGCGGAGCTGAGACGATGAAACGGTAACGAGGCCGCGACAAGCTTGTGCTCACTTCTTCGAGGCTAATTGAGCCTCTTATTACGCGCTTAAGCGGATGCAAATTAATATAATGTATTTACATATAGATCGACGCGCGGCTCACCGATACCGTTTATTCAACGAGCAGATCGGTCGTAAATTTCGGATTGAAACGAACCGACACGACGTCGCGCCCACGCTTGAGTCCGCTAGGCTGCGATTCGAAATACCGGAATCCCGGGTAGTTCTCTAACTCTCTTTCGAGAATCGAACTGGGAAATGGCGTGGCAAGTAGCTGCCATTGCAACTTTCAGCTTGACGCAATTGCCGCGACGCGTCGCGAGACGCGATCTACATAATCTCCACCTCTCGTTGACGCGACGGCCGATTCTGTTTGCCATAGGGGTTCGCCGAAAGTAACGGCAAAGACACGCGTTCCACCCATGGTAATGGATAAATATGAATTTTAAATCGTCTTACTACGACAATGTTTAAAGTAATCCGTTCAAACGAGTGGCATTCGGAAAGGGTGAGGGATAACTTTCCATACGAAGTGTTCGGATCTTCCATCAGCCTTCCCGAGTCTAGTGCTCGTTCTCGAGCAATTCAATTTTAACTTATCCATCGACAGTATAATAGACCGTTCAGAAAGGTGGCCGACTCAGCAACTACGAAGGGATCCGAATGCCGCGGAGTGCGTTATCGATTCAATAAATTTTCGCGTAACTCAACGCACACAGTGCTCCTCGTCGAATAGACCGCAATTTACAACAAATTATCGAGCTCCAGCTTGTTTGGACTCGGGGGAAAATGCGGACCGTTTTGAATTATACCGTTGTGCCCGGGGTAAATATTGCACGCGCAACCGATCTCAGTAATTGGGATCGTCCGATTGTAATTTCCGCGGGTCTATACGTAATTTCGCGATTCGCGGGGAATTTCGGCATGGATTCGACGTTTAAACGAGCAACGGAGCGACGGACTCCATCAAAGGGCAATTGCCACGGCAGCGCGGGCACCGTTTCGCAAATTAATGCTCGGCAGAAAGCGAAACTCCAATTATAACTTGAACGTTAATCGACGTTCTTCGACGTTCGTTACGACTACATACGATGAACGCCAGCTCCGCGATTGTACTTGACGGAGGAGTGTTCTATCGCGAGCCGTTTCCGATATCTTATTTACAATGAGGTTGATTAATGAGAAGCGGGTAAATGCGTACGGATCGCGTGCAGGCTGGCTACGTGCACACTAATCACGGACGGTATTTCATCGAGCCACTGAAAGATGTCGAGCCAGAGTCGGATGGTCAGCACGTCCACATCGCCTACGAACGCAGCATACCGCACGAAATGCATGGAAAGGATGGCCAGACTCCGAAGAAAACTTGCGGTACTAGCGGTTAGTACACAACCCTTTTTCATTCGAATCCTTTATCTTCTAGTAATATGCAGCGTGCTCGGCTACTGGTTTCAGATACTCTAAGGTGTGATCCTACGTGCCAAAATGGAACGAAGGTCAAGAATGATGAAATTGTGTTGGAAGCTTCGTATTCAGGAGGAACTAAAGTAGTTGTGAATTCGAACCCGGTAGTATGTACATGTAGAGTACTGTCTGTTCCTCAAGTATGGTGCATATATGCAGATATGGAGACTGCACATATAAAGGGAAATGTACATATAACGTGTTTCGTTAAAAATTTAACCGCTAGTACGCAGATTACCTGGTTTTAGGCGTTTCTGATCCCAATTTTTGACCGTTGATAACTTGAAAACGAAGCCTCCAACACAATATCGTTATTGTTGATATTCGTTTTGTCCTCATATGTACACCCTATACAAAGCAAAAGCGGACTGAACTTCCAGGGTTTTCCAATGAAATCGTTTTTTCGAACGAGTGCTCCAATTTTTCGTAAGATGTAATCCTATCGCCACGGCAGTGGCTCTCCGATATGCGTACACACAAAAGGCATTTGCATCGATTAAAAAATGAACACGGCTATCTTTGTATACAGTAATATATTATTAATTGTACTACTGTACGCAGACTTACTGCGAATGAACATCACGAGATGGTAGCCAAGTTTGGGGCGGCTCATTCGTAAGAGCACGTTTACACCTGGAATCCTTGAACAACGACAACCAACAATGATGCTTTTGCTGTTGAACAGATAACTGGGAGGCCTCGTGGGCGGAATCGTTAGCCCAACGTGAGAAGCAGTTGATGGAGGAGAACTCTGGCGATGCGAAAAGAGCAGCGCCAGCTAGCACAACTCACAGTATACATCGCTATGTAGAAGTTGCAGTGGTAACCGACAGGATGTTCCTCGATTATCACAATGGCACCAACTACGAGCAGTATGTGTTGACACTTATGAACATGGTGGCGGATTATTATCACGACAGCTCGTCTGGCAATCAAATAGACGTGGTTATTGTTCGCATAATATATTTGGAGAAAGAGAAAGAAGAGGTAATGCAAAAGCAGGGAAACGTAATTTACCGCATTCTATTAATCTTTCTCCTTTTCGTACGTTCTCTCAGCGAGAAGTTTGTTCGTAAAGAATAAAATAATGCTCGATCTTTAAGCTTCCTACATCTAGTCGAATATGAAATTTTGTCGACAAACTTTTACCAACACGTTGTTTCCGTAGATAGATTTGCGCATTAGTCCTAAGGCCGAAGAGGCACTGGACAGTTTTATCGCATGGTCCGTGAAGCTCAATCCAGCAGACATGGAACATCCCAATCACTTCGATGTGGCAGTTCTTATAACTAGGTGTAGCTTTATGAAGTTGTCATCGTAACGAATACCGGAGTAAATCTCATTCGGCAAAATTTTTGTTTCAGATACGATATCTGCTCAGAGGGAACCGGCTGTCAGCTGTTGGGTCTAGCGTACGTGTCGAAGATCTGCGACCCCAAGAGAGCAGGAACTATCAACGAAGACACCGGTCTGATGACTGGAATCACCATTGCCCACGAAATTGGTCACACGTACTGTCAACGCACGTTGCTTCGTACAAATTTAATCCTTTCGCTGTCGTCAATATTATACCTTTGCCACTTCTTTCGTGCTGCCATCGTATCAACTATTTAGAGTTCAATTCTGAAGCAGCTTTTTTCCTGTACCCCGCAGCCGACTTTTTATCAGCGAAAGGGTTAATAAAAACGCGGGAATCGAGATAGGCGAGAGCACGCCTCTTCTCGAATGTTCTATCCAGCTTGTCATCCAAGCTGAAACTGGTAAAGGACAGTAATTTCGTAAGATGCGTTTTCTAGGCTGGGTTGCAGTCACGACGAGGGAGGTCCCAACGCATGCGAGGCCCAGGACAAGAGTGACGGAAGTACCTATGTCATGTCTCCTTTTGTCAATATGTTTACACTCAGATGGTCGCCATGCAGCAGAACGTTTATGACACAGCTTTTCGAGTAAATGCTTCGTCGAGATTACGACGATTTCATTGCTCCATTTTTATGCTGTCGGGTGTATAAGTCAACAATTTTGTGTCGATTCGCTAGGAAAGGACTGGGCGAATGTCTGACCAACAATCCACGAAACCCGCCGGAGAAATTAAAGCTTCCGAACATGCTGCCCGGCGCGATGTACGATACAGATGCTCAGTGCAACCTTGTCTTCCCTGGCTCGAAATTTTGTACTGGTGTACGGTTATACTCCTTCTTCTACGGTACAGCCATTCACGCGAATCTAAGACACTCGACGAATCGAATTGTATGTTTCAGACATTCAAATGCGAGCAGCTATGGTGCCACATGAACAATACCTGTTACTCTCGCAATGCACCTATTGCGGATGGAACAAAATGCGGTGAGAACAAGGTTCGGTGAACTGAGACCCATCAGCTGTAAAGTTAATAGTATCTTCTAACTTCCGCGACGCTTTAAATCTCTCCTTCATTTTCTTCTTTCCCTCGCAAATTAAAATCCATTTATTCGCTCTATACACGGCTGTCGAGAGATTGTTCAGGAATATTCGTACGGTTGCTTTTAAACGGTTAGACGGAAGTAAGGACCAAGCGGAATGGAATAATTTCAAATTTCCGAGACGTGAACTGTAACTCACCGGGAAACGCGCATAAAGCGGCCCATAACACAAAACGGGCGTAAACAGGAAACATTCGTACAAGCAGCAACCGCTGTGAAATCTCAGTCTGTCGCGAGAAGTATGACGTATTGTCGCAGGGTAGTTGCACGGGTAACTGGAACCGCTTCGAGAACTTCGGGATTTCAATAGTAATTTGTTTAACCGAACGGTACATAGTAGGAAAACGGGTCTGGAAACTCTTGATATACCTATCAAGCGAAAGATCGAGTTAAAATCGATTTGAAACATTTCATGCTAATATACACAAACACGCGTACGCGCGCGCAAATACACATACACATAGACTGGAGGATTAGTGAGGGTCAGAGAATCTATGTAGAAAATTGCTCCATATATTGCATCGCGAAACGTCAACCAGGAAGTAAAGAATACGCATGTACTCAGTGGTGCTTCCGCAAGGAGTGCGTGGATATGGGGACTCGACCACAAGCGGTGCATGGCGGATGGGGTTCATGGAGTGCCGTAGGTAGTTGCAGTAGAACCTGTGGCGGTGGTCTCAAATTTAGCGAGAGGGAATGCAACAAGCCGGTGCCATCAAACAGAGGCAGATATTGTCTTGGCGAAAGGAAGAAGTTCATGACTTGTAATACCCAGGTGAATAACGCGATGTACCGCTAATAATGCATATTTCGTTGGACTCTTACCCACCCTACTATGACTATTCACGATTTTGCTTTCGATTCCCCTCTCTCGTAAATCCTTTGGCTTGTCGTCCTCCATGTCGTTTGTTATTTCTTAAGCGGCCCCAAAAATATTGCTTTTTATTTTGAATACTTAACGCTTTATCGATTTCGTTTCCTTTGCTGTTCTTTTTTCAAACTCTGCAACATTTTTTCGCTTAGCCCTGCGATCCCACGAAACCACCGTTCAGAGCAGTTCAGTGTACAGAATACAATACTAAATCGATGTTAGGAGATGGTAAACTGTATAAGTGGAGACCGTATTTCTACGCGAAAGCACCCTGCGATTTAGTTTGCATGAACGAGAACGACAAGTTAATCAATCTACCACGTCCGGTAAACGACACGACACCCTGCAAGCCTGGAACAAACGACATGTGTATCTCTGGTGTTTGTAGGGTAAGAGATTCTTCTTCATTATAGCTCTCTTTTCAATCATCCCGTAGTCTTCTTGTTAATTAGAGTTTTGAGAATGTTTGCTAAAATCATAAGCTTTGTATTCTTAGAAAGTTGGCTGCGATTGGGTTCTGGACGGCAACGCCGTCGAGGATAAGTGTGGCATTTGCAAAGGCGATGGTACCAAGTGCAAGAAAGTACAAGGACTTTTCGATTCCACGAATGATAAACAACGTATGTTATATCCCTTATGCATCATACTATTAAATTTGCCTAATGCGAAAATTCTATCGTCCGTCTACCGTATAATATTCCAATTGCAATGGTGTTTTAATACAAGAGAATATATGCGATGCATTTAATCAAAATTAAACAAACACGCATTAACAACTTCACAACGCGTATGTCAGAACGCGTCAAGGTAGTGACAATTCCTAAGGGCGCACGCAGTATTTCGGTGAAAGAAACGATAAAGAGAAAGAACATCCTGTCAGCGAAACCTGAGAATGGCAACAAATACTGTATTAACGGAGGAAAGTAATTACTTTCTTTAATACGCTATACATTAAGGCGTTTTCAACTACGATTCGAACTTTTGACTAATCTAATTTTTGAACTATAGCGTGGAATTTAGAGACGGCGATTACGAGTGCGTGAATTCAATGCTTCTATACACGCATCCTGAGCCGCAAAGGGAGGAAATCGACATAAAGGGGCCAATAGGAGAAAATCTTCTGATCGAAGTACGTCGCTACTACGCATACTTTCGCGAACTGTTATTCACTTGGCTGGGATCGTTTTCTAAATGCATTGAAAATCTATTATACCGACTGGTTACAGAAACTGAAAGTAATATGTATCTCGTTACATTTTGCTTACCTAAGACTGCATCGCAGCAATTATCGTGGTAGATAGTTGTCTGCTTTTAATGTTCTAACGTTTTCGTTCGCTGCCGATCTCGAGCCATAGAGAGTAATGGGGCCAATTTTGTTATAGCTAACGAAACTGGGACTGCGACACCTGACTACGTATTGTCGTGCTTGAAAATTGAAAAGCAGTGTGAATTTCGACAGAGACCATTATATTCATATTCATGAAACACTCGGCGCAATTAATCTCCCGTGAACATACCATACCGATATTCATTATTGCTACAATTCTAGTACGTATTCTATGAATGGGATGTCAAGTACGGAGTGAGTTACACATACTACGTGCCGTCTTCCAATCCATCGTACACACCGAAGTATATATGGGACTTCATGGAGTGGACGAACTGCGACGCCAGTTGCGGTGGTGGTACAATGGTAATTCGAGCATCTAAGTTGATTCGTTGAACGGCAGTGAAAGTATTACCTTGGAATTACCTCTAGAAAGTAACTTCCTCGTCGCGAATTTACATTTACTCGAGAATCGATTTTATATTTTTTGGGTTCTCCGATTTGTTTGCTCGCGAACGTTTGTATTACTAAATCAGAGAACAAGTGACGTCGATACATCTTACGGATACGTGAACATTGGTGATAGCAGACTTCGACGAGGAATTTTCCTCAACGTGATCCGGTTTATAAGTGACGATTGTCGGGATACCGGTAAAAAGTGCAATTGTATCTGAAATTTACTTTCCAAATCGTAGATCTCCGAGGCAACGTGTATCGAAGAACACGGCGGAAAGGTCACTTTGTCTTTTTGCTCTGGCATACCCAAACCGGAACCGAAGAGTCGTGTTTGCAATATGCAAGCTTGCCCCGCCAAGTAAGTAATGCGATAACAAGAAGGGTTGGAAGCATCGTAAAGTGCAGTGCGTGAAGCCGGCTGCTCGTGCGGGTGAGGATGACGTGCAGGCAAACTTTGACGCGTGCAAAGGACGCCTGCCCAAACAAAAGGACGAATGCATCGGTGAGAGTGTCATTCTATTGTTACCTTTTCCAACATTAATGACCCCTCCTCGTTGCTTCTGTAACTGTACGATTATGTACCGTAAAAAAAATACAGTGAAAAGTCTAGCGAGTAGATTTTGTGAATCATAGGAACGTAAGTTTTTAAGGTAATCTATGGGGTGAACGCAAACGTTAAACACGCGGGAAATTGTCTTCGTTTCCGCGTAGGTAAGCGGCCCTGTCGGAAGAGTTGCGCGAAAAAGACGCGAAACGTTGACAAAGACGTCGAGAATCTAAAGGAGAAAAAGTCGGTGCCGGTGGAAAATCAGGGCAAGATGATCGACTCATTTGTGGATCTGAGTTTAGCACGATACCTGGAGAAAGCGCATGGGATTTCCTCGGAGAGCGAGGCCGACGACTTGAGCAAGGTGAGCGATTCGGCGGACTTACGTCTACTACTTCGCGACTGGTCTAGTGCAGAAGAGGCAAAGAAGAAACGAAGTACCTGTCCTCCCGGAATAAATTTGACCAAGCCGAAGGAAGGATCGATAATACACGACAAGATACCGACAAAGGATGTCATTCTGCTCCAAGCTCCTTACATGGACAGTAACCTTCAGCAGAATCTGTCGGACAAGGCGTACCAGGAATCTGGCGACCTCGTCGGTGGAAGCATCGACACCTCCCGCGAGAAGGTTTACCAGGGTATGCAGGCTATTGAAAAAATCGAAACTCTGATCAATCGGAATGAAACACGGTCTGTACCATCATCGTCGTCTGGCAACAACGATAAGTTAACTTACGATCGGTTGGCCAAGCTCGTGGATCCTGCAGATCAACCATAGCGATCATCAACTAGAAACGATGATTAAGCAGATGGGAGAGGCGTACATTTAAATATCTGCTGGGTCAGATTTATTTTTCGACGCAATAATAACGAGTATTGGAGTATTCTTATAATTACCTATGTATACATATATGTATACATGTACATACTAAGCGTACATATATGTATACTTCGAACCTCTGATATTTCAGAAGTAATGTTGTTTATTGTTTTGTTTCCTTAAATGAACGTATTTTGTTTATTGCGAAGTTCTGTTCTCGTAAAACCTACGTTGTCGTAACGACTATTCATTTTCAAATTAAGAAATCCAATCAAATAACAATCGTTTCCATTATTTTGTGCACGTGGGCAAAATTCCGTAGCAGATTATTACACGTTTTTAATTGAGATATTTGTTTGCCAACAGCGATTTATTACGAAATTATTTTTACGCCCGTTCAACAATGTTGTAGATTTAATACCACGATCGATCATTTCACCAGTGTCATGAAATCCATTGCGAGTCCTGCGACATAAGATCCGGATTTGTCTTGGTCGATCTAAAAATTGCAGCCCGCGTTAGAACGAATAACTCGATCGCTGTCAGCCCGCGATCAAGTATTCGATTAGCCTAAAGAATTTAATAGGCTTGATAATTCTTATATTATACTTCTTGATAATGCTTAACGTTGTAAGTAATTCACAAAGCAACCGATATCATTTGGGCAGGTATTCCGATTTATAGATACCGCATTACATTTCTAACGTGCCTGGATATTGAAATACATGCGAATACTTTATACCACAAAAGAGTCAACGCTTCTCAACTGTATCTTCTTGTATTTTTCGTATGTACCTAAGTGCGTCCATTCCAACTAAAGTAAATTCTGTACTATTCAGGGGTGGTTGGGGCTCGAAATCCATGGGGAAGTTCAACGCGCCGGTCATTTCGTTACGTTCCAAGAAAATGGTCAGCGTTAAATTTCTAATATCCTCTTTGTCCACCACAGTTTCTCCTTTGCTTGCTATGGTTGATTTGGTCGTCTTTTCATTGCGATTGTTTCGATTCCATGGTTTCTTCTTTAGTTCGCGTATATTATCTATTACAAGATTAATAATATTGCAACAAGTTTTTCGCTGTGTCGAAGAATATGAGACGGTAATTGGTTTGTTAACATTCCGAAGGATAGAGAAACCATAGCACAACGTTCACAGCAATTCATGCTCGATGACGTGAAAAAATTGTCTGACCACTGCTTGCTTTCTCCCCTAACGTTCTAGTAAACGCGTTTCTCTTGTGAAGTCACTTTTCGCGATTAGGATGATTTCTAGAGTTTATTGTCGTCACCTGTCATCGATTGTTTTCGGCGAAAATTGTTTAAGCCACGGGAATTTACGTTCACGCGTTCATGTCTGATAGTGCACATTATATCTAATAGATTCTATAAGGAAAAATCACAGTTCTTACTTTTGTTCGCCTCTTCGCGTGCCAGCACGTCGTCCCGTCTCCGGCGACCGGTACAGGACTCCTGTTCCTTCGGCTTCGGTCCTTGACAGTAGCTGTCAGCGATAACATCTACATCCTGCTCGGCGTAGCCAACGGGACGTACGCACTTGACGGCTCGTCTTTTCTCGCAGCCGGGAACGCAGGGTGTGCAGTCTTGCCACTCACCAATCATCCATCTATGCTCATCGTGAATCATGTTTTAGTAAATTAGAGTGATATCGCGATTGATTTGCTCGATGAGGACACAATAATGATCCAGCAATTGTTAAAAAAAAACAGCTATTTTTTTGTATAAAGTTCTGTCTTATCGGACAAGTAAAACTCACGATAAAGAGATCAGAGCAGAACATTCTGTCGATCGAACCAAGCTATATGTATACATAGTATCATCGTAATTCAAATTTATATCATTCACATCTTCTTCATTCAGCTGATTCCCTTCTTAATTAAAATATTCTGAACACAGAAGCCTCTAGCTAACCTAGGCAGGCACGGTGCTTGATGACACGGTCTAACTTTTGCCTGGGGTCTCGCGATGCTCTTGCAAAACGTCTCATCCACCAGGCCGGCGACTTTTTCCAGGCAACGAGGCTTCGAAATCTGTTCACCGGGTCCGCAGTTCGCGCTACACTTTTCCCAGTCAACGAATCCCCACGAGAATTCAGGCTTACGAGTGCTCTTTTCTTTCAGACCCAACGAATACTTCACCGTCACGTTCTCTTTCGGCAGAATCTATTCGATGAAACAACTCGGCTGGGTCAACAGAATTATACGTACATACCTCGAATAGAATTACTTTTTCTAAAGTCGACCTCGTACACTCAACCAACGACAATTATTTATTCGGTGAAAGAAGGATTTGTTTCGCTGAAGGATCTAGCGTGTACTCAGGAAAACGTAATACATCGAAAAAGTTTATCTTGTAGAAACACTTTACAGGATTAGAATCGACTACGGCCACAATAGAAATGACCCGACTTGTGCTCTATTATTCCTCACCCTTGTTTACCCAGAAATCACATACCAGTTTCGTGTTTCATTCGTTTGTTTGAAGTTGTACGAGTTTCGTGAAACTAAATCCCGAACGTTAAACATTTTATCGTATGAAAGAGGAGAACTATTGAAAGAATCCGTGACAAGGAAAAAAAATAATTTTATTTTGAAGCTCAGTGAAGCTTTTTGGAATTTTCGTTCGAAACACACAGTTGCATAATCTCAATCCGTTTCTATGACAGGGACGGCTGGTTAAACGCGCGGAACGGTAAGAGTATAATTTTCCAGGACGATAGGAGGCATATCGGCGCTATACAGCCGTGTGAAACACGCTCCGAGAGAAACCTAATTAGATTTAAGTAACATTCTCCGAGTCGGTCACGCGTTCCCCCGCGACACACGATACGGGAACGTAGACAGAGACGGAGACTGAGACCGAGACCGAGACTGTGAGATGAGAATGCGCGGTTCGTTCTAATCAACGAATGCAAAAGTTTTACGACGGTGTGCCGCGTAGGTGCGACCGGCCGTAATAACAGCCGCCATACGCGTATCGCGTTGTCGCGTAATAGCAATTAGACGACGTGATGCAAGTCGACGCGTCACGCGGGTTCACTCAAGAAAGCCTTCTTCATTCCGCCATTGCGACCAAGGTGTTGGCACAGCCAGATAAGAACTGTCCACACCTGGACACCTTGTTCGAGATACCTTATCGATTTGTCTCGCCGGCTAATTAGTGGGCTGCATTCGTTATGTTTACCAATATAAGCAGGTCCGCCATGACGGGTCCAGGTATGTTGAGAGCCTCCTGGCTCGGTCTTATCGTTCCTAGCCACGCCTTTGAGCCCGCCACGTCGAACATTCCTAAACGATCCCTGAAATAATCATAGATAATGCTCGTGGATGTCTTATTCAGACACTCCTTTGTTCCAGAAACAGGAAGTTGGGGATTAGCTTGGGCAGTGGTCTTCTGGTAAATTGGCTACATGATTCTAGATCGAAAAGTAGCTAATTCAGTTTCAGTTAACGAGACGTTTGTTTGCATGCTATTCGCGATCAAAAATCTTAATGTTAACCCAACCGTACTGTTGATCGTGATTGAATTACTAGTCATATTTATTTAATCGGTATATCAGGTTACGCGTTCGGAGTACAAATAAAATGCTTAACGTTTCTCGGGGGAGTCCATTTACCCGTCAATTAACGGCTTTCCATCCCTAGTTCGGACCATTATCCTGGATTTCGTGGGTTCGGTTTCTTCCACTCGGATGTTCGTGGATCCAGTCGGGACATCCACTATTTTCTTCGGTCCTACCATAGAAAGTTTTTCCCCTCGCTTATTAGAACTTTCCTACTGACCGGAACGCACAGTATCGATTCGAAGGATCCCGAATAAGAGATTTATTCGTAGATAAGAAATATCGTCGGGGTCTGAAGGCTAAGAGGACGCTGGAGATTCTTCGGAAAATACCTCGAAAACTTCTCACACTTTTCAAAGATCTAATGCCTTTATCCGCGTGGAATTTCAAGTTCCCCGTCTTTATTTCTCTCGAACGGAGATTCTTTTGCGTCCTCAAGCTTCCTTCGATTTTCCTTTCTATTTTTTCATTAAATAAAATTCTCGATATTCTTTACTTCGACAATAAAGTATTCTTTTTTCCTTCATTCCTCTGTTTATGTCTTTCGGTCGTAAACTTGAAATGAAATTATAATGAATCGAATTCTCTTAAACAGGTCAGAGAGAAATGCAAGGTACACATGTATATGTATATGTATGTACCGTTACAGACCAAGACAATATCAAAGGTAAATGTTATCAAAGAAAACAGCAATATCAATGGCACACCTTTGAGCAAACGTAAAGCGAATAAATGTTCGAAAGAAAGTAAAAAATATGAACGACCCATTCGGTTCTACTCACGAGACGCTGATTCGATGGTTACCGTGTCTTCCTTCAAACTGCACGAGGTGCCATTACCTCTGCAGACGCCGCATACGTCTTCGACGGCGCTTGACTCCATATTCAGATCGCAGGGTATTTCTGTGCAGACCCCTCCTATGCAAATGCTCCGGATGCTCGTGTAGCAGGTGGTGCCGTCGACGACTTTCGGTCTCAGAGAAGCCACTATGTTGGTCTCGCTCAGGCAATAAAGGGCGCAGGGATTTTCGGAAGCCCTCAGATCTGTTTGCGGTCAATCGGAGTCGTTTAGGGGGTCAACGAGGGATGCTGTGTCAGACGATTCGAAATATCGTCGAATCGTTTGCGGTCTGGTAGTTACTTTCTGGCAGATTGTATGCTGTCCATCGGTGAACGTTTCCATCTTCCGGGTAGATCCAGCGGTTGAATTCGCCGCACTGGACGTCGAGGAACGATGGAGCGTCTACGTCACAGGGCTGAAAGCCGTGTTCAATTTTTTATCCACAAGCCCGATTACACAAGTTCCTCACCATAGCCATAATAGTAGTAGTAGTAGTAGTAGTACAGGCCTTAGGCTTTAGGAAAGAAAATAAGTATTTCTCGGAAGTACAAGCGTCAAGGTAACGTTAAAGGTGAGAATATCAGAGATCGTTTCGAGATTGTACCTGTTCCCCACTTGTACTACTAACGTTCGAAGCGCAGATTTTATGACGTTTTCTGTCACCACGACAGTATGAACCGCCGTTCGACGGCAGAGGATTGGTACATCGTCGAAACGAGAAAGCCACACCGGAACCACAGCTGCGGGAGCATCGACTCCAAGGAGACCAGCTTGACCAGCCACCGTCCACGACTCCTGGACGTTCACCGACCATCAGACACTTTGATCCGTAACACCACTGCAAAGTTAATTAGTTAATTATCGATCGACCCGTCGAGACCACCGTTCCTCGATGGTCCAATTAACCGTGAACCATTGAATTTCTGACGGGCCCTTTTCGATTCTCCTTTGCGTCGCCGACGCATTATAGACGTTTTCCAGTCTCTACAATTTACGACAGAGTAGCCGGACCCCGAGTGTACCTTGTTCGCGCGGTCACGTTTTATTTTAAAAATAAAGAAGTACCAGCTTTTTCTTTCTCCATTCCTAATATCAGTACGAAGGAACGTGTTTCTATGATCTCAAGGCAAGCGTCACGTCGCCGAATCATTTTTACTCGAGTCGAAAAATCAATTTATCGCGAGAAGTACTGGTTGCGGTCGTTTGATCACGCCCTGCTACCTGACGGGTCGAGGCCAAAAATATTTTTCGATAATCGACGAACGAGGGACAGAGGAAAAGCCGCAGAAACGTGATAAAGCGCTCGCGAATGAAAACGCGTTCGCCGAATGCCGGAAATGTGCGAATTCCTCGTAGAAGATTAAACTCCGACAGCATTAAGACTAATGCACCCTTGAAGTATCGTAAGTTATCGGCTAAACTTTTCATTTAATGATAATTTTGTTTGTAAGATGTTTGAATATTGCTAAGTATGCAAACGGAATCGAACCCAACGCTACTCGCCGTCTATTTCCAGTCTACTGTCGGGAACAAAAACGTACGATCGTGTTTGTTTCACTTGATTCCTTGATTCAATTGTGCTATATTTTAGAGCAGCTTTATGAGCGTGCATTCCTCACAGTCGTTAAATTTCTTTTCGTTTCGAACAGTGACTCAGAGATTCGTTGCTTTGTTGGTACGAGAACAAATTCACGACCCGTTGTTCGCGAGTTACGAGTCACGAGTCTCTTTGTCTTCTTCCAAATTGTCATTTTCCAAATCGATGTTAGAAGGCTCGAATCGTAAATTAGTTCGATAGGGGGTGTCCCAATTAGAGAAAAGGCGTGCTCGATCGAGCACAACCTTTGTGGCTTGGCGAACGATTGATGTAAAGCGTGTGCGAGGCAAGAACCGCGCGAAAAACAGCCGGTCGCATGTCACGAGCACAATGTCTTAATCGCAGTCGCATTGAAATTCAAACGGTCGAGAGATTTTTATCCGGCGGTGAAACCGCCCGGATCCTACTAGACCAGTTTCTTGCAAAAGTCGCCCCGTAAAATGTTTCGTGACGTGTTTATAGAGGATTATCGCATATCTAAACAATATGTATCATTCAGCCGGAGGAGAACGTATAATTCTTTCGCAATCGGCCACGCCAACGGGAATAAAGCTTACCCTCAACCCTCCGACGTTTCAGACCGTTAACCCTTTTATGTTCGCCGTTCCACGAGAAAGCTTCGCGCACTTTAGTTATGTAAATATCCTCGTTAACGGCGAGAAATACAGACTATTCGATTAACTATACATAGATTCCGCGTATGCAGGCAGTGTTTCTCGAGTCTAACTATGTAGGCAGTTGTATATTTGAGGATAATGTTTATGACCTGTATCTCCGTAAAATATTCGCCTTATCCCTTGACTTCGTTAAGGACGAAAACAATGGAAAGTAGTCGTTTACGCGATCAAGAATAAGCATATTTTTTATTAACTTCGGTTTATCGGACGAAATAATTTGTTCATGATCGCGGGGCACTTTATGGGAGAGTAACTACGTTAAAATTTTAACGTACAAGGGTTAACCATTCGCGGTGTTTAGATGATCTGAAACGAAGGTGGAGGGTAGGTAATGTGGTGCGCGCGTTCGCGCCGCTCGGTCCCTTAGGAATTTCATTAGCCGAGTAAAATTCCGCGCCAGCGTCGTAGATCTCCTCGGGGATACTCGCTAATTAGCCTTTGTATTTTTCCAGGCGATAATTTACCCGCTTCTCTCCGCAGAGCGTGCCCTCCGCGGGTGGTTTCTTGGTAGACACGCAACCCTTTCCGGGAATGGCGCACCTCAGGGCCTTGCAAGTCTGAAAATGAAACGCGATCGCATTGGCGGGTGATAGTAGGGGGGCAGTTTCGTGCCGATTGTGATATCGTGAAACGATATCCCGGCTCGGGGTGTTGCTTATCTAAACGACGCACGATGCAACGTATTTTCCTAAAAGGATAAGGTAGGCCGCCGCACCGGCAGAAGGCAAGAGGTTGGTCTGACGAGCGGCAGATGGTGCCTCTTTACGGCCGGCCTGTACTACTATCGCTTATCGTTTTGATGCAATCAACGATTACAGATTTCTTGATTGCTAGGGTTGTACAACTTTCAAAGTTCTCGTAGCTTATAACACGGTTGTAACGTTTTGATTCTTTTCAAATTTGGTAATCGTTAAATATAAATGTATAAATCAGCAGCAGTACCTATTATAGTAGTAAATATTTAATTCCGATAGGCAAACTTTTGTCTTCAGTCCAGTAATACATATTATGTATACGAATTGTCATACATAAATAAATAATGTTCCTGAACGAAGTAACTTATTAAGTGATTCCGCAAAAGAAGTAACTCGAGGCTTCTGACTCGAGAATAATTCAGTCGTTTAGAGGTGGACAGTTATTGCTTTCCATATTTTTCAAATGTAAACGGGGCTGTAAACTGAAACTCAAGCGAATTGAAAGCGGCACAGGAAAGACATTCAGGCGTTGCCAAATTCACCCTGTGTTGCTTTGTCTGTGTGTCGTATAAATATTTAACAATTGAAAAGATGCAAAAGTAACTTTCAGTTTGCTCGTTTTAATAACTCGAAAAAGTGGGCCGGGCACATTTTCTGTTCCGGGTCTCAGGCAATTTTACAGGGATGTACAGTAAAAATGTCGGCACGTGTTAGCGGGGGGGCAACTTTTTGTACGTCGAGGTAAACAACAGGATAAATTTAACTAATTTCGTATGCGCGGCTGGCTTAATTAACGCGCTGAAGTCGTTGAACAAAGCTGAAAGTGTTTGCAGCTGCCGCTTTATAGCGGCCGCCGCTCTTACAAATATGAATAACTTAATGAACAAATGGAATGCATTTAATGAAACCGCGCCGGTCCACGCGATTACGAGCGAAACATTCTTTTACGGAGAAGAGAAAAAAATGAATCTTTGTTTTGTTCGCCGTGGCGCAAATATGGCCGCGAACAACAATGGCCGCTGCCCGACGCGTTTATTCCGCGTTTCCGGGAAACAATGCCAGCTCGATAAATAAACAACGCGTCCCTCAAATTTTCGTTAAGTTGATTAATGTCGCGCGTTTCAAGCCCATCTCTGCGCCGCGAACCTATGTTTTCAGACTTAATTGTAAAATTACGAAAGCCTGTTTGTCCGTCATCAATGATTCCGGATGACAAAATAACGAGGAAGTTAAAGCGGATAGCTGCCAAACTGCCACTAGATTTGCCGTTCTGAAGCCGCGTTCTTGTTAAATCAACCGATGAATGAGTGATAAAGCGTTTCGGTGTTCTTCACTTGAACGGTAAAAGTAAAAATAGCGTTAATGTCAATACAAATTTTGACCGAATCGCACAGACATCGTATACATAGACGTTACTGTTTTGGATAAACATAAAATGACCATTTTACCTTTCCATCTCTTAGTGGACGTGAAAACGGTAATTTGTTTAATAACGAAACGGCGAGAATTGATCTGTTCCCATGACGATGTTAATCGGAATGACGTAGTTTCCATCCAGAATATTTTAATTTTTACTTTTGGCAGCTCCACGAGGCTACATACATATTTTCTCCGACGCGACGGAATATGACGGGGGGAATATAAAGGATAGGGAGCTCCACGTCGGTGCATAATATTATGCGGAAAATAAGGCCAAGGAAGAGTCGCGTAACGCAATATCACGTTGAAAATTGTAGCAGACTATGAACCGAGGTGTCATTTAAAGAATGGTGAAGGATCGGTGTATTATTTTCCTTACGATTCCTAAATTGCATTGCCGTGCATCCGGGCGGTAAAGCATTCGACATTGGTCATCTCCGCTGTACATCACTCCCGGGAGTAGTTCCGCCGTAGTCAAGTCATGATCTTGCGGCTTATCTTCTAGGCAAAATCCCAAACCTTTCCTGCACACGCAATAGTTTCAGCTTTTTAAATTTCTTTTAGTCAATGCGAGAACCCTTAGGGGCCGACCATTAAAGGAATGTTTCGAAAGATTCGACGTTGTTCAACACTTCATCGGAGAATTTTAAAACGAGTGTCTAGATAAAGAGGAATCTTAATTCTTTTAAAGTGAATGGAAGTAGAAGCAATATAAAATCGATCCGATAAAGTTCTACAGCCGCAGGCCGGGGTATCTTACTGGATGTACGATATCAAAGACTTCTTCGAGCACTTGGACCATCTTTTTGTGACGTAGGCGTTTCCAGGGTGCATGACGGTCGTCTCGATGAATCCTTTAAGGTGGTGAATCACCCCGGAGCAACCGTTTTCCTCCTCGACGTCGTGAGACATGCCGAGCCTGTGGGACCAAATCCGGAACGTTCTATAAATACTTAATCGAAAACATTATAGAATTTGTACGACGATAACGTTGCGGTCGTACGTGTGCCCAATCTGATGAGCTATTTGATATCCTGTCTGCAAACCAGCATCCATCACAACAGCGGCGGATTTCAGAGGATCGCAAGTTCCGGCAGTTGTCGAAGCACCGGTGAAACCGCAGAGATTTGGTGTTACGCAGATACTAGTTCTGTAGATCGTTCCAAGTCAGAATTTTGGGTAAACCAGACCCGTGAGAACGTACTTTTCGAGGAGAATAGCAAGATCGTGGTGATTAGGATGCGAATCGTCGCCCGGATTAATGATTCGTTGCCATTCTTGAAAGTACTGTAGGGTTCTGTTCGCGTCTTTCGTCCACGACAGATTCATCTATTCGGTTCAATATGAATATCACAAAACGATATCGTACTACAAGTTACGTATTCTTTCAAGAATCGACTTGTACTGTCGATAAAATAGCTTTGGACAAGTTATGAAAGCACCTCGTCATCTTGGACCTGCATTCGTATGATTCGAACGACGCTCAATTCCATCGGTACTCCCAAGCTAGTGTCGTGTAAAAGACCTGCAACCTGAGGGAAATGCGTTAAATTTAATCGACGCGTCTGGCTAAACGATGGACAGGAGGGACTGTACTATAGCGGAGAAACGAAAAGTATAATCCTCGAGAAAATTCCCACCATATTGAGCAGCGTGAGCACGTAATTCTCGATGTCGAGAGCCTTGTGGTAATCGAGAACGGTCTTGTCGAGTACCAGCAGCAGCTCCAATGTGTACGATTTGTCCTGGTTCTTAGTCGGGTGGGCTTTCTGCGAACTGAAAGCACGTTTGGCAATGGTTTTGGCCATATTGCCGGTGACGTTACAGAGAATCTCGGCGTTCGTTGTTCCGCATTCGTCCGGTATCTTTTTGTAGACGACATGCGGGTGCTCTGCTTCTTTGGTGAAGTCGTGACCCGCCACTGGCTCGATCGTGTACCACGATCGTTTCGTTCTAATATATCCGGCCTGGAGATGAGAACACCGAGATTCCTTCTAGTCAGATTTATCTTACGCTTCGGAGAAGATTCGCGATATTTGTTCGTGTCGTTTGAAAGCCTTATCCGACAGACTGCTTTCCGTAATCGATTTAAAATGTTGCTCTCTTCTTTCCATTTCCAGTTTACTCTCTGCCAATACATTCTCAACACTGGAGACATTCGATATTCTCTTTTTCTGACGCGGAAAATCTTCAGATTCGCGACTGTTGCATTCTATGAGACAGCCGAGCTAAGAAATTACGCGAGATTCTCAATTCTTTCGGGGGTATCGATTATTAAGGTTTCAAAAAGTAAGTTCAAAAGACGATAGAAATGTAAGTACGCTGACTTTCTTTCGGGTTTCAAACGACCGATCGATAGAGGATAAAGGTGCTGTTGTCGTACTAACGAGTCCGTAGCAAGTCGATAATGCGCTGGTCTTTGTTTGCCCGTGAACACGGCCCTGATAGTGGCACTGCGAGTCACGCATTCGTTGTAATTTCAAATTGTCCAGGAATTCGTCGCTTCCTCGAGCGATAGACCTCGGTTCTCTGTAGTCTTCGATGACTGCACCTGTAGGAGTGTTCTCGAGTTTCTATTAATTAGTCGTTATTAAAATGAAGTTCAAGTTTTAACGAAATTCCTGTTACGTTAAATTTCTCAAATTTGCGTAAGCAAAAAATTTGAAGAAGATTGTCTACTTGCCTGGAGCAACAAGACGATGATTTGGCCGAAGCTCGAGATGGTGTTCTTCGTCCCCGATTTGTAGACGGTAGTGAACAGCATCGTCCAGAATCTTATCAGTGTTCGATCGAGCCGCGTAGAAGGAACGCTTGAAGTGATGAGGTATTTGATGCGACACGAATTTTCCATCCGAGCTGACTTTCCTCGGAATCACGATTTCGTGTCCGGCCGCGAATTCAGCGTTGCGTGTGTAACGCCCTTGAAAAATGAATCTCGTTTCGTCTCGTCTTGCCAGAAGCATCTCCAATCGAACACGGATTCGATCAATTATCCGAGGGAGAATACCAATTTTCTCGAGGGAATTTTCACTGGAGTTGGCATTAAGAGATCTCACCGATTTTTTTTTTTTTTTAGAAAATAGACCTTCATATCTCGATTCCTCCGCCTTTCACGCCGTTCGTTCAAGTTTAATTCATTCTTCCGACGCTTTGAGAACCGTCAAAGATTCCACGCGAAAATTGTTTCGTTTTTCATGTCTATAAAATCGTTCTATTTTCTATATACATTCGGAAACGATCAACGAAGGTTTCTAAATTCAATAAACCTTAGTGAATTCTAGAAGGGACGACAAATATTTTAAGACTTTAGATGAAAAGAATTTCAAGTGTATCTAACCATGTCAGAGGTTATCGAAACTTAACAAACTATCAGCTGTAGCTGTTACGTGTGGCTTCATCGGCAAAACGTACTGTACGAATTTAAACGCTGGGTAACGAGGCGAATCCGCGATATCTTCGATACAGAATTATCCAACGTTATGCAGACATTTTTCGAGGTCTGCGATTAATACTTTTTGTAATTCAGTAATTTGTTAAAGAAAAATCGATTCTATTTGTTCGATTGACGTACCGCATCGGAAAACGACGCCACTACAGGGAGCCCAATGATATTTTCCCCCTCGGTGTAACTCTGTTTGCGCATACCACGCTCAGACTATAATTTACGCGTCGTTTGTTCCGTTTTCGTTCGATACATCCCGTCTCTCCACAATTCCCGACCTACTTCCGGCCTGTGTAACGAAAAATCTTGTGTGCGCGAGGCCGCGTTCGCGCTAATGAATCTGGTTTATCGCGGAGAGTGCTCTCCGCGGCATAATTTCCTGGCTGCCCGATGACGGGGAAAAAATTTCATCGCCTCCGTCTCCGACATACATATATTTCAATGTCTTTGATCCCTCAAACACGGGGGCTACGCGATATTTAAATAAGTAACGCGTTACTTTAACCGTGTCGCGCTCGTTCGTTGATACACGCCGCGCCGTGCCGGGAAAAATCAATTAGCGAAACATTATTCCGCGCGCAAAGTGGCCGGTGCGTTTTGCATAACCTGATTCGGGGTGGTTACCCTTTACTGTCACATACTGATGCACTGTGTATTAATAATTTTTCATTACTTGCCGGATATTCAAAGGTCAAAAAGAGTCACGAAGCTTTTATTAATATTTATAAATGTACTACTGAATATGTATTTAATGCTGCTCATAGTTAAGTGTAGTTCGAAGCAAACCTTTAATTTTCTCGCGGTTTTCGAAACACTTGCTCGGCCCGTTATTTGTTCACATTCAATTGCCCTTACTTTCGCAAGATTTCTAAAATGTTTTACCCGGGACCAAAATTTTCTACGTAAATCATACAAATAGTATAAAAAAGAACATATTTGAAGTTAAAGTATATATCCCGGTCATAGAAGGAAACGTTTAAGGCAATAATGAAAGTTAAACGTAAGGAAAACCTCGGTAAATGGAGACCTGTAACGCATATATGTATGTATGTATGTACGTATGTACGTATGTACATGTACGTACCTTTGACGAAGTACTTCCTCAAAGGAAGGCAGCGAAAGATATGCGTTAAACGTGGAACGTTAAGGATCGAAGGGAGCAGTCTGCACTCAGCACTGACAGTGCCAGTGCAGCACTGTTCAAGCGGCAAGCATCGAGGTATGTACATATTCGGATCGTGGCCAAGAAGCGGTTCCTTCGTGAATCAACTCAGAGAGTTCGAGTAGCATCGGGTCGCCTTCTTTCAAGAAGTTTCGAGGAGGTTTGAGGACAGAATCGATCGAGCACGAGCATCGAATGAACCCGGCGAACGATGACATTATTGCGGAACGAGCAGCCTCGTAACGTCTCGTACATGCGGAAATTTCAGCTCTATCCTGTATCCTCTCGGAAGTTTATACCGGCTCCTGGAAATCGGCGTCAACGCGTCGCTGAACGTAACATCGATACAAAATCTCAATTCCGTTGCCGTTTGGAACAACAGCCAGCGACGACGGAATATCGCGCCAACGATTTTCCGAGCACGTAACTGCGCCGCCCGGGCATTCCTTTCCCGCTGTAGAAAAACTGGCCAGCGCGACGCTATGAAAATAAAAAGGAAATACGAGAGAACACGAGATATCTTTTAATTGCCGGTGCATACGCGAAACGAACGAAGAAACGTAAATATCGACTACGATTTCAGTGGAACGCTGGCTGCAGCAAATGGAGCGCAGAGAGCGGACAAATATTTGGAAACAAATAAATAAACTGAATGGAACTATGGAATGTGAGCGCTTGCCGAAATATTTGAGAAAGAAAACTCGAAGGTTATTAGAATAATTTAAATATACCGTGATCTAATTACTTTGGGGTTAGAGGAAGAGAATTATAAGGACTTGAAAAGATAACAGCCAGAAAATAGAGAAACCCGTAGCACAATAGCTCGAGGTAACGCAGCCACGGCTTGTTCGGTTCGCTTTTTTCCTGGAAATCCACGAAAAATGGCCGCCATGCTTCGTCAAGAGCTCAAAAAGCTTTCCTTTGATAAATACCGGTTACTTTGTCTAAACGGAACAGAGAAAAGGATCGCTGACAGCGAAGAAGTAACACGCGATTCAACGTTGACTCCTCCATCCACGCGAAACTTTCTTCTCTGGTTTTACGAGGAACCCAGAGATACGATTCGAAAAGAAAGGATCCAGTTCTGGGTGCAAAGGCGTTCGTAATAACGACGGCTCTTCTCTCGAAGTAGCGTCGTGGAATGAAAAGCTTTCCTGATCCCAAGACGAAAAACGGTCCTGTTAACAATAAAGACGGGAACGACGAATAAGACCCTTGTAATTTTCGAGGATACGCGCCTTGGAACAAATTTGTTGATTCTTCTCAAAGATGCGATTGTAATGCCGATGATATCAGGTAGAGAACCGCGTCCTATTGTACGGGAACGAGGTTCAAGTACCGACGACGGAGTGGAGTAAAAAATGCTATCGTAAAAATGCAGATTTGTGCACCGAGGCGAAACGAATATTAAAAACGTACAACCGTTTAAAAATCGCATCGCGTAACAGGCGATCGGAATTCGGTTGCACGGCCTGTTGAAACGTTAATCAGCAGTCGAATCGTTAAATTATTTTTCCGTGTGTCGATCGGTCGTGTTAGTCGCGTTAGTCGCGTACGCAACGCTGTCCACGTACGCGCAATGTTTCAACGATTCTTGAAAAAGTTTCCGTTATGCATGCATGTATGTGCGTACGGCGGACATTTTCGCTTTGATGAATCGCAATTAAAACGATCGAGAGAGCCCGTGGTGCGTCGACGCGATTCGACGCCGGGCGAACGGCACGATCGACGACGACATAACCCAAAATCACGCGTCGATCGTACTTATAAAATTTGGCTTTTCAAGCTTGACGGGAAAAGACTGTTACCTGTGAACGCGCTCCTGATTCCGCCGCCGCAATGGAACAGGACGAACAAAGGGAAACAAATGGAGAGAAAAATCGATGGACGTTTAACCATCGTTTCCGTTCGGGGGACAAATTTCGCCGTGACGTCCTTTCGGGAAAACGGATAATTCGCCGGATAAAATTAGAAAGAGACGGAGAATCCTTTGGTAGGAAGCAAGCGGCGTATCGATCTCGAAACAAGACAATTCGGCGTATCGTTTCCGAGATCAACGTTGCAACGACAAGGTGTAACGCTGGGATCATTTTTCTATTTATGTACATACGTGTATGTATCTGTTTCCTATTTTCGATTTTTACAAGCGTCACGGTTCAACGTTCTCCACTCGATTATTACTACTCGCAATTATCTAAATGTAAGTAGGCAATAAATCTTAGCTCCTTTTCCGGAATTCATGAAAAGGCAATGACGGTTCTTCAAGGAAAATCGGCGAGCTGAGATGAAAAGCGGAGGGAACAACGGGCCCGGATACAATGGTCGCGACGAACGTTCTTTTTCATTAGCCCGTCGATATTTAATTCCATTTTCATGGTATGACGGTACACACGGGAGAAAAAAAGTTGCTACTTGGAACAGTTACAGTAAAAGGCACTCTCTCGGCCTCTGAGGTGACTTACAATGCCCGTTTGATGCAATCTCCTTATCGTAAAGTTCAGATTAAAGCGGTAAAAAGTTTTATACTCCTGGCCAGAAACTTCAGTTGCTCGCAGCAATTCCTCTCGCTTCTTCGTCTCTTCCCGCTCGCCCAGGCTCCGTTCTTAGTTCTTTTCCATTTTTTTCGGCTGGCGTTCTTTCTTTCCAAACTCACCGCGGTCGTATATTTTCAACAATCTGTTCGGAATCTCCTCGAGGAGGTATAATTGCGCGCGATACGGACGATTAATAGCGAGAACGGAACGAAGCGGACGGGGCGGCTGTATCGGCGCGGTCCAGTGTCGTACTACTCCTCTTTTACGCCCGCCGCGTCCGGGTCCGAGTCGCCTAGCACCACGAATTTCAGCCTTCCAGATTTACGACAGCGATACTCTCGACGAGCATTCTTTTATTTCTACCACGGTGTTCTCAAACCAAGCGTCCCGTCGTTAATTAACGGGAATTTCGCGGGGTGAACGCACGATAATGCTTTGGTTCGCGAGCACCTCGCGCCGACAGAATTAAGGACTATTTCGTATGTTCTCTCTGTTATTTCGCCTTATTAACCTAGATACGGTACACGTGGCGTTGCCGGTTTCGTTTCGAGCACGCGTGCACCACGCCCGGGCCTCTTACGAGTATTTCTTATTTCTTCCTGTTTTCCCTTTAAAGGGGTTATCCCGGAGTACGCACGTACCGCCTACTGATTGGCTTTTCGACTGCTCCCGCGTCCGTACCTACGTGAAACATAAGCTTAGTTTAATTCGTGGTTATTAGTGTGCGCGATGACAGCGAATACGATGTACGTAATATCAGTAGATACATATAGTAGGCACTATTTGTGAAGACAAGCTGAACCTGACTAAACAGACCCCGTATCCCGCAATACCAACAATGGAGCAATGATAGGAAAGTTTCGACCGGTTTGTACGGCTGAGGACGTCTCGGATACCCGAGGGTATTCTGTGAAAATAACGCTATTGCACGGAGCGGACAGGTTTTCAATGTTTCAGGAGAAATGGAAAAACTGAGGTCGCGAAAGGGAAACATTGATCTTTTTGTTGGTAAGGGCTCCGCGTCATCGTTTCCATCGGTTCGATAGAACGGTCGATGTGTCCGATAGTTTGGCGAGGAGACGACCGAAAATTCTAGCCAAACCCAGAGGGAAACCTTGTCGGAACGGCCGGGGTGTGTTTTAATTAAAAACAGGGGCTTGGTTTCTAAAAATATGTCTTCGCCAGGCATAGCAGACGTTCCCGGGATCGAAAGGGGAACTCCGTCGGCAAGATAAAATTGTCAAACGACGCGGAGGGGAAGTTAATGCGCGTCGCTGGAACGGCATTGTATCTGATGCACGTACCAACTCTTTGTTTCCCCGAGTTGGGTCATACGTTTGTTCGCAACGTGGCGTGTAGTACTCGAGCGTCACGATGCGGGGTATGCCTCGTATGTTGCATACCCCGCGATGCGTCGACGAAAGTAACGTCGTCTACGCTGCGGCCTCGAACAATTCTTTAACTTTCCACGTTGCGTTTGCTCCGCGTTCCACCACTGATTCCTTTCTCCCTGGAAATCGACGAAGCGACCGTAAAAATCGTTGCGACGCGAAAATAATGTTTCCTTCTCTAGATTGCTACCTTTCGATTTCTTTTTATATTTTTTAGTTTCATCTACGCTTCGCACAACTCCTTGATTTAAGATCATACTGTTTATTGTCAGTGAGAAATATAGGTGCGCGTAGTATTTGTAACCGCCGGTATTATTCTGCAATAACAATGGGGTAGTTTGTACGACCAACACCGAGAGATTCGATCTTCGGGCGGATGTGTCTGACGAAACGGATTGTGAATAAGAAAACCGAGGAAATATGTAGGTACCGACGAGAAACTTTTCTGTCGTTAATTTCGATAGAAATCGTTATCTAAAAATTTCCTTTCGGTGTAATCGTGCGAGCAGCGAATTTATTAAGCATTCAAACTTTTGTTTGCGAGCACGTAGTCAAATATTTCTTGCCGATCGAGTATAGAGTTTTCTTTTTCTTTAAATTAATCATTGTGCAAATTTTCTAGAAAGGCTAGTTACAAATACGTTAATCATTATCACTGTTTCCCACGGAAACGAAGCTCGATTAATCATCGTTTGTGCTTTTCGGGTAAAAACGCGGACCCTTGATTTTTCGATCAATCAACAGGACCGTTCGGGACAAAGGGGAAATTTAATTAATCGATATCTGTATTTTTCCACGACCTTACGGCTTCGTACATGCGCAAATAAACTGACACGCTTAGTCCGACGATGGACCTTTAATTAAACGGTGGAAAATGTGCCGAACAAATGTGCCCGGTTCACCAGACATCGACGATACTTTCACTTACACAAACAATATTTAATCTTTCGGTGAATTTTCATAGTTTCGAGAAATCAAACGACAGTGTTGGTTTATTTCGAAAGAGTTCTGTGTGTGAACGCTATGATTCGATAACGCCACGCATAAAGTTAGGGAAATTCTGATCGATAAACGCGGAGAGAGGAATATTCTAATCGTATGCAAACAACCCTCGTGATCGTAAAGAATCGCGCTGCTTCGCATCGTTTAACGTTACTTTAGCGTCCTATGGTCTACCCTTCGCAAATGGCTATCTCCCACAAAGAACGAAGTCAAACGCAATTTGTTAGCGAGTCGTTTCAGCCGAGATCTTGGCCTTCGTATCAAACCTTCTAAACGCATGTCACGCGAGCGCAATAGAAATCTGTGGAATCGCGTTCCCACTAAAGTGCTTCCCTTCCACGCCCTTTGAAGCAGCGCTTCCGGGGGGTTAAGCTTACGACAAGTCTCTCAAGACGAAAAGCATTCGTAATATGAATCTGCGCGGAGGCGCGGGGTAGTGTTCATTTTTTCGAATGGAATCTTCTGAGCAGAAGTGGTATGTCGAATGCCAGGGGTAGTCCGGATCGTATGCAAATCTGTGGAAAGCGGAACGGAATGGAAACGGGAACGGAAACGGGAACGGAACGGAACTGAACGCCGACAGGCAGAATCAGCAACCGTATCAACTGTCGACTTATTATATTCGGAATAATAATGAGACAGTGCGGCGCGCGGTTGCATTCGGTCTCGCCGTGTCGGAGATTTTAGCAATTCAAACTATCGTTTGGACTTTTTGTTTTCCTCGTCCGGAAACGATGGAAAGCCGACGTCGTGGACTTCTCGCGTCGCGAAAGAAAAGCCGGATTCCTGCCAACCGAGCTTGCGAGGCAGGATGTTTGATAAACGCCGTGTCTCCTGTACACGAGAAGACTCTTGGAACCGGTATAGAACCGCAGTTAGGAGCGACTTGTTACGGAGCCCTTAAACCAACAGCCAGTTTCTTTCGTATAAAGGACCGCCTGTTTACTTATCTTGACCATCTTAAAGTATCGCGTGTGCTCTCATGGATACGATAATGTGTTCAGCGAAGAAATCACATGTTCCGTTTATTTCAGTATCGTAACTTTAAACGATCATACTTGATGTACCTATTCTTTTCCAACGCTTTCTACAATAAACGAGCAGTTAGAGTAATTCTGTCTTCTGAAATCGAATAAGGTCCGTAAGAATAGCGGGTGCGCGGCCGTCTCCGTCGGTTTACGTGGCCAAAGTATTCCCCCATCCATCGAGAATAAAGAAAAGGCAGCAAATTAGGTCGAGACTCTGGCAAATCTAGCATCCATCTCGGCGTTCCGGGAAGGTTTTATATTTAAAAGATATTCCAGACAAGCTCTTCCGGTAGAGGCGAGTGCAGGATGTCGTCGAAAGGAGCAACGAGAGACGGCAGAGACGGGAGACGCGCCGTGCCACGCCGGCCGTTGGAAAACAGGCGCGTTTCGAAAAGCTCCGCAGCGGCCACTCCATCTTCTTCCTTTATTCCCTCCTTCCGTGCCCGACTGCCGTTTCTCTGATGAGTCCAACCGACTGGAACTCCAGTCGTAATTGTACTTTCAGAAAATCTACGGCTGAAATTCGAATTCGTTTCCGTGTCGAGGGGTGTACCGACGCGGCGTTTCTCCTTCTATCGATTCTGCGAATGCTCGCCTCTCGTGCTCGTGCCACTAGAGACGTTCGCGCATTTGGAAGTCGGACTCTATCGGACAGCTCCGCAGACGGAACTTCTCCGGCGAAATTGTCGGGTTTTTTTATTTTTTCAACAAGTTCATCCAAGCGCGTCTATATGGTAATTGCGCTAGCAATTCTCGAAGTATCCAATTTACTTATTCGAAAAGCGTCACAATCGTGCTTCATAAATTCCCACGAAGCTAATCGAATTACATTCGTTTTCAACTTGCAGGGCATTTGTCATCGAACAGAATTCCGCGCGCTTAATGCCGCGCGATGTTTAATTTACCGGTAAACGTGAGATCTTATTGGATTTACGCCACATTCCCAACGGCGTTGCTCAGTAACATCATAAAAATCCCCGCAGCTAGTCCGGGAGCTACAGCGACAGGTAACAGGCAAATGAGAATTTATCTTTCTTAAGACAACGCGCTACAATGGGTGACGCATATTCAGCATCCGCTACGCGACGTCATTCGTCCTTTTTCCTCGACCCGTGAAACACCCAACTCTGTTTCGGAATTCCGATGTCTCAGACCCCGGCGGCTTATCTGCTCGACAAACGGATCCGTTTCTCACGGGGCTGGAAAAAATGAGGAATCTGCAGTGTCAGTCGAACCCCCGATGGCGGTATGTCGATGTTCCGGCCATTATCATAAACCGCGGATTCGACCGAGCGAGCTTATGAAGATTGAATTAAATTGCGGTTCCTTCGAGAAAGTACCAGATGAAGGGCGGGAGGGAGGTGGGAGGAGAGAGAGATAGATGGAAAGACGCGCGAAGAAAAGCAGAGAGATGAACAGAAACGGAATGGAAGGGAATTGGAAAGGGAGGGTAGCGATGGGAACGATGCACGCGCAAGGGCTACCGATACCTCCATTTTCAGAATTTCGAGAAATGGTTTGTCAAGGTATCCAAGCGACGTCGTAACGTTTATGTTCTTTAAAAATGTGTAATTTTCAGTAAGTTTTCCACTCATTGAATTTCGTTATTTCGAACAGTGCTGTGTTCTGTAATTTCCCGTACGCTGTCTACGTGGTCGAGATTCGCCTAAATTAGAGACGGATCGGGAGATGCCAAGACGAACCGGAGGCTGTAATTGAATCGACCCCATCGCTAACGGAGTTAGGGAAGGTGGCAACATCGTTTCACGAAAAGGTTCGTTTCGTTCGAGAGAACGCATTCGAAATTGCGGCCTCGTAAATCGGCGTTAGTCTCCGCCGCGATTCGACGATTCCGCGCACCCTCCCAACCATTATCTCGGTCGTTTCGTGGCGTTAGGTTGAACGAAACCGTTCGATAAGTTGGCAAGGATTTAGCAACGGAGACGTTACCGCGAGCCGCGACGCCGAATCGATTGCTAGTCAATGTCCTCGAATGATTCTCTCGACTGAAGATGGTCCCCGATATTTTTTACGACGCGACGCATCGGGAGTTAGAGAGCAACTGATAAGGATTTTAAAAATGCAAACATTAAAAATGTGACAAACGTCTCGAGTATTTACGAATCAATACCATTAGTTATGCTTCTAACGTCTTTCATTTTTTTCGCTTTAATCCACCGATATATGTATTTTCCTCTCGGAGTGTTATTAATTAAGCGCAGCACCTTTCCTTTTTGTACCGTCGTGTCGTCGTCTCGAAACGAAATAATATTCAGGAGGTTCAAGCTTTTCAACCACTAAATTATTACACAGTTGTTGGAGGCTTTACGTAACTGGTCAATGATGTAACGGAGGTAAAGAGCTTCGCCAGGAAGCTTCTATTTTAATTTTAAATAAAGACGAAGTTGGTACATATAGTATCGAATTACTTTTGGATATTTAATAGATGGTGTATATCCGAAAACGTTATCTTCTTCGCTATCGATTAGAGAACAAAGAGATCGTTAGAGGTACATCTATAAATGCAAATCGTGCCCATTGCTGTCCACGCAAAAGTGCAATTTAATTGCGAGTGCACCTGTCGCGCGAGATAGCGACATTTCGAAGGGTCGGTATCGAGACGAAGCCGATTAACGTTCGAAAACAGGGTGGATCTGAAACCACCGTTCTTCGACGGTCGCTACAGAAATACGTAAAAATCGATTGCACGTTTAAACATTCGGCATGGTCGACGAATGTAAATTTCAGCGTCAGCTGCAGCTACAATCGATGCACGGATCGGTTCCGTGCCCGACGTAATCGCGACGAAGTTCGTCGACATGCTCGAACGATAACATTTAATATCGGATATTACGCAAAATCGAATCGTACGCGCGGCGTCCCACGTTTTGCGTTTAAACGCCCGAAACTTTTTACCCGCCGTCGCCGTTCGTGTCCAACGTGGAAAATTAATTTCACGCCTCGACTGGAGGAAGAGGATTGATCGGCGGGACCCATCGTCGCCGAAGATTAATGATCCGTGCAATCGTTTCGACGGTAAATACGTATTTAAGAGAATCAACAATCCATTAATCCGTTAAAAAGTTGCCGCCGGTACCAGCGCACAGTGACGGATGTCCCGATTGTTGCGGTATCGAACCGCGATTCGATGCTGCTCGATCGTTTATCGTTGTGTATCACTGCGATAAATTAATATCGATGAATCTACACTTGGGATAGAATCCATTGACCCCTCGAATATAGTATGTACCTATGTACATTCTATATACTTGTCACACTTTGTTCTTTGAGTTTGTTATACTTTTAAAATTCTAACAGCTAAAACCCGTGTCACGCTATTAATATAAGCTTGAAAAGCGGGTCGAAACTTTAAACAAATAATGCTAATCGCGTCAATATTCGATATGGAGCTCTGTTTTTTTTTAGAGCGATATTCGATGTTGCACGAAACTTTACAAATTTTCAAAGCTACACGTTACGGTTTATAACTCGTTCAAATTTCTCACTTTTTAACGAACGTTTTACGGGTAGCGCTTGTGCAAAAAGCAACGGTTGGCGAATATTTTTTTGCAGCCAGGTTATTCGTCGTGTCTGGTTCCCTTTTAAAACTCTAGATCTCGGTCTCCATTAATAACCAACGATAACTATAATAAAAATTCATCACGAGCGACAGCTTCCTTCTCGCGAAGCAACGGACTATCGAGTTTCGCGCGATGTAACCAAAACCGTTTCCCGGCTCACTGCGTTTTCGAAAGTTTATTTTCCCGTAGCACGATACAAATGCAGGCCATCCGGTTTTTTGCCAGCGCGAACCACAAACTGCGGTTTCGAACCAGCGCGTGGTCGAGGTAACAAGGACCGAATTTTTAATGAGCCTCGTATCTTCGTTAATTGCTGTTGTTCCTCGCTTGGCGTGCTTTCAACGTACGGCCCTGCGATCCGAATAAAATATGCCGTCGAATCCTGCCCCGCAAGCAATTTGAATTCGCGCTAACGTATCCGTCTACCGCGATTCAATAAATTACGCTTCGCGTGAAACGCGCCGCTCGATGAAATTGCTTTACGCGTCGCGTCGCGTCACTTCTATACGGCGCGGTTCGGTTCAGTTCGGTTCGATTTCAACCGTCCGATGTCAAGTCTGGGCTAGGTTTTGCTCGACGAAACTGCGAGCATTTCGCGTTTCGCATTTAATTAAAGTAAGCCAAAACTCGGTGTTTGCGAGTATCAGGAGATCTACGTTCTTAGTAATAAACCGGCGGAGAATTATTAGTGTATGTGCTTTGTAAAAGTTGAAATTATCAAAACTAACAAAAATTCCTTTATAGATTTCCAATTACGTAACGTATCAAAATATCAGCGAAGGTTAAAAAATCCAATTTTATCGATTCCTCAAGCGCGTACTTAGAGGATAAGAAGTCTAAGTATGACTGATGTGATATGTACGAGATGCATATAGTCTCCATCCATCTCCATCATAATTTTGAAGAGAAATATGCTTCCATATAATCGCTAGTAAAAAATAATTGTTTTCTATTGAATAGTGCGATTAATTTCTTGATTACTATAATCACGCCGGTGTCTTAATTTGAAATTAATTTGTAGATTCGATTAGGTACAGTTCATCGATAGTTTCCAGGGAAATATCGTTTCCGCCCTTAAACCACAGGACTGGCAACCGGTTAATCAAGCAATTTGTCCTTCAATTAATGCATTTCACGTGACTTCCAACTAAATTAACCGTATCGTTCCTGAGGTCGCAGCTTTGATTAAACGTGACCTTTTTTTCCCCTGTGGAAATCGTTATAGACCTCTCTATACATATATTTTCTTCCATTCAGTGAAATACTAACGAGTTCCGATAATTGAAATGCTCTTTCGTGAAACACAGTTAAATAATTTTAAACAATTTCCAATCAGATGTCGAATTCGATATCGATAACGATATCGCGACAGAGAAGAGACACGAACGAAATGCTCTTTCGCGACTACGAAACTTTATTAACGATAATACAATTGTCACGCGAACTATAATTATCTCTCGATTTTGACACTCGATCCTTGTATGTACAAGCGGCGTTCAATACATTTGATGCACTTTAAGCGTTTCGAAACCTCTATCGTTTTATTAAACATTTTTCGGAACATTAATGAGTTCCGTTAACACTTTCCATTATCGTTCGTATAATGCAATGAAAAATAGGATCCCCTTCATCGTAGCGGATTTAATTTACGAAAATACATTAAAATTTGATAGGGGGAGGGAGCGATGCAAGCCAAAGCATCGCAAATTCGGCTTGTACATAGAAGAAGCTGTATGTACTCGAAAGCTGTTAATTCTGGTTTATTGGAGGCAGTCCACGAAGGAAGTCCAAATTAAAGCGTCTACTTTTAACGGACGACATCGTTCGTTAAACGAGCCGGCCTTGATTTACGTTTTATCTTCTTTTTTCCACAATTGTATGTAGGTCACGAAACACCGCGAGAAAAGCGTCGATGCAGGGGCACGGAACACGGACGAACGAGCGAGGAAGCCAAGAGACATCACGATCCGTGGGAAACAGCTTCATTCCACCAAGATTTGTACCTCCATTAAACTTCCCTAGCCTTCTCGTAAGAACTTCCAATCGTAATTTCGTTATTTTTTTCCATTCGCTTGTTATTGATCGACGATCGATCGATTCCATCGGCCAACTAGTTTCGATTCTATGCGAAAAATTCATCGAATCGAACAAAATTGTCTTCGAGAAAGATGAGTTGAAACTATAATGTTATGACCAATTACTGTCAACGACTATTCGGTATTGTTATTCGCAGTATTCGAGTCGTGTCGAAGTACCTTTATTTGTTTCATTCCACTCTGTGGAATCAGTTAACATCGTTTGCCATCTAAATCTTCCGAAGTGCCGTATATATTTAAGGGCTGTTTCTAGCCATAGGTGCACATCGGACTGTGAGTCGGAAGACCGTTATCTCGCCGTCTAAATAGATAAGAGCTTCTCCGTCTCTAAACCTATTAAACACGCGTGCGCACGCGCGCGCACCCGGGCACGCCTAGTCCTGGCCAAATGTTAGCAACCGCTATTTCAATTTTACGCCGACTGACCCGAAACTCCATCAGGTATACTGTTGATAGAACATAATTGTGACGCAGAATTTCTCTCTCTCTCTCTTCCACCCCCTCTGTTTCTGCCCTCAATTTTTACATACGAAAATATATCCCCGTGTAACAATAATCCGAGTCTATTCTAATGAAAATTTTCGGGTTTATGATACGCTCGTATTCAGGCTCTGTCATTCCAACAGAGTAGTAACCCCTCTTGAAAGCGGACTCGCGTTTACCTCCCTTTTGCGTTAGGCCCGCCACTTTATGTGGTCTGTAAAAAGAAATGGACATTTCTAGTAATAAGCGATCGTCGAAATGAAAGGTCGATAGTAATCCCAGCCTTCTACGTCCGTCTGTGTAGGGGGGCAATCATTTATGGATTAAAGACGGTTCTTTCTTCCTGTCTTTGCCGTGTCTTCATTAAGTATGGACTGAAAGGGAATAGTGATTAACGGAAGAACGATGTATACCGCGCGCAACGGTCATATAAATGAAACATCAAAGATCTTGAACGCGATTCTGACGCGTGCGCGGCTCTTCTGCTTGATCAGGAACTCGTGTCGAGATCCCGGTTTAATTTCAGAACAGTTAATTGGGTTACCGTTTCCAAATTTGACTGTGCAAGTTTCTGTAAGTTCTGCCTGTTATCGAAGCGGAAGCTCTTTGACAAGATAGACGCAACAACATTTCCAACCGAGCTGCAGGAAGCTAGTTGGACGACGCGACGGCGAATGCGAATTTCAACGCGCAAAATACGCGTAATTGAATGCTTAAGTCTGAGGGTGAGTCAATTTAAATGCATTAGAGTTTAGAAACTTTTTTATTAACTGATGCGACCGTGATCGGATTCGGTGAGCTCTTTGTATCCTGAATAATTCATGACACGACTGACAAATACTCCGGGTAACGGGGTTTCTATACCTATGTACGTTCGCCTGTACGCGTGTCAATCGATGCGCGTCAAGTGTATCGACTTGAAACGACCGCTTTTATATTTCGCCGACGAATTTTCCCCCAGCGAGGAAAAACACTCTTCGAAGTTAATTACAGCCGTAGAGAAATGTAAAAGGTAACTTTTCAGAAGCATCGAAACCAAATTAATAATCAGAAATTGAGAGGTAACATTTATTTGATTTCCAAAACTGTTCCTTAGCTGGTGGAAACCATCATCCTTTATTCATGTTCACCGCCAGGTACATCGTGACGGTCTGTTATTGCCATCACGTCGAAAGAATGTTGGCAATTAAGGATCAAGGAAGAAAATCCATTTCCTCGTTCTCCTCGTGACGATTTAAGACGTTACGACGACCAAGCTACGCGTAAAGTTTTCTAGACGTTCCTTAACTTTCCCAGTTACGAGAAGCGTTGATTACAAATAACGTTGCAATAAATAGTAGAATTGAGAGTGACTTGTAAGGTGGATCGCTGCACCTGTAATTTCTTTGTCACGGCATCGTTTCTAAACTATGAAACGATAATGGGGTCCTTATCGGAAGAACAAATAGTTCGTTTAATCGACAATTCAGCAAACGATAAAATTCTCTATCCGATTCATGAGTCACCGACTGAAGTTTATTTTCCGGCGGGTTTCTCCTAACCTCTCTTTTTCAATAAATTCAGAGATGCCTAGACTGATGGGAACTTTCAACCGGTCTGTCATTTATCACGATCGAGGGGAAACGTGCAATTCGGCGGTTGCTCGATGAACCGAACGACTCTGAGTTTAAGTGCAGTTAAGGACGATTGCTCCTTTAAATATTGGCCATTCTTCGAGACGAGAATTTATTCTGTGACAACGTGTTCCAATGTTTTCAAAGTGTTTGTTCCAAGTTTACATTCGGTCGCGTATTTTAAAATATCTTTTGTACGATAAACTAATTGTTCGTTTTCCGTTTATCCGACACAAAACATTCCGAGCTGCGCAGGCTATATGCACTGTAGCTGATCAGGTTTCTTTGGCGAATTTGCAATTTTTTACGAAACGAAGAGATAGCCTATCGGCGTTTAACGTTGCGTTACGCGAACTGACGTTTCCACCGATACGTAGCTATCGATTTTCAGTCACGATATCTTACCATCTGCGGGAACACGTCGGTCGCACGCTTCACTCCGTAAATTTCAGGACAGGAAGTCCCCGAAGTGTCAGGACTCTTAAACCGCAACGAATCTAGGGTATATGTATCCACATAGCTGAACGTGTATGATAGACACGGTACCGGGAGCCTGCAATGTAATATCTCAGATATGACGTTCGCATCGTACGTGTCGTTCGTACAAACAAAGAAGCAGCATTATTTTTTCCAAGAAACATTCAACGATTCTTGCATTGTTAAATTATTATAAGCATATCCTCTATTGTACGATATTATATTGTAAGTTACTCACTTAATAGTTCGATGTACATATTGTGTATAAGCGGTTTTTTTTCGAAAAACGACAAATATATACGATAATTAGGCGACCTTCAAAAGAACGGAACAATTCTTTTAAGGTGCACGAATCGTTGGTCAAAGAAACAACGTTGGTGTCGATTCGAAAGAGGGAACAGAATTTCAGGCTCGTCCCGCGAGACCGCCGCAATTCTCTCCACGTCGATTGCGCTATCAACTCTGTGTAGCAACGTCACGTCAATGATTTCTCTTCCACGCCGTGTTCTTTGACCTGACCGTCTCATCCAAGAATGGACGTGTTTTCACCGGTCGAAAAATGAACGGCTTCCGCGTTCGATGGGCAGTTCGTGATCCGACGTCAAACGTCCTTCGAGTTCCAGTTTCAAATTGATCCGGAGAAACGCAATATTTCACCGATCCCACTGCATATAGATTCGGACGGAAAAGTCAAAGGTCAGAATCGTTTGTTTCGAATTGTTACAGAGTGAACCTGACGTCCTCAATGTCCGAGTTTCCGGTTTACAATCGAATTTCCATTCAGACGAGTTACACGAGACTCACTCGATTTTGTATTTTAAGAGGCAATTTTATAGGCCAACGCTCCATGCTATTAATCGACGACAACGATGAGTCGTTTCTTTCCTTTCGTGGTAAGAATTTATCACCGTCACTATCGTTACAGAACTTCCAACCATTCTCACGGAACTCTTCGCGAAGTTTGTTACACGCCTAAGGTCATCGACATCGATCATACGAGTTCGCGAAAGGAGACAGGTATTTATAATACGTTTAAGGGTATCCTTCTTGGGAGGTTGTTATCCAGAGGGTATCGTGGCAGAGGGAGAACGCGATTCGACTCGGCTGGAAGACGACCGCCGGTGAATCTGAAATTCCGCCGACATCTACTCGCGCCAGCCACTGATTTTACCCAGCTCACGTACCCGGCCCTACTGTAAACTCCGTCCGACATAACGACGTATTCCCGGTCGATATACAAAGGCGCATCTAAATCCTCGGAGCTTTGGTCCGATAGACGCTTTGGTTTGGCCTGGTGGCCGTAATGGAACACGAAACTCGGATCGAGCAGCTCGTTGATGCCGGAGCCGGAGACGGAGTACCACCTACGATTGCCTTCGCTTCTCGTTGGAACAACGAGCCTTATGTAGATAGATGGTAATTTTGGCAAACATACTGTTACTTGCATTTTAGATGGCCAAGGAAATTGCCGATCGAGGCAACGCGACGCAGAATATCAGTACACGACAATGGCCAGTCGCTACCGCGTACCTACTTTCCTTTTCTCTATATGTTTCAAGATTTTCAATCACCGAACTTTTAATTAACAAAACTGGAACCAGATGCACCGACAGAATGCATCTCGCGTTTGAGTTGTAAATCGATAAAATTCTATATCGGATATAATATTCAGAGGCAGCTACTCGAATCACGATACAAGTCTCGAGGCTGTTTGAAAATTCCTGGAGTGTTTTAGATTGGACGACAGGCATCCGTGGACCTTATATGTAGAAGTACAGGCTTTTTCTGCAAATATTCTCAGTCTAGGATTAAAAATATTGCGATTCCAGAAACAGGGGGATATGCAATTTCAAAAAGTTGTAGTATTTCAGAAAACGTCAACATCCAAGAGTTTTCGTTTCGCGACCTAGTTTCCTCATTACTGCGAATTAGCTAATGCCTTTCGTGCTTTTCAAAATATTTCATACACGGCTTGGACGCTACTATATCTACGCTGGGCACACAAGCTAAAATAATTTCCGCCCCATAAATCTTTTCTGCGAGATGCTTCGTAGTTCAAGGCGGAATTAAAATGCGACGGTCAACGGACGTGAAAACGCGCGGGGTGAAACTCCTTGGGTCGGAAGAAGGTGTAGTCGTGAGAATGCGTAAGAAAAGGATGACGCGACAGAAAGATGCAGGCATTTCACGGAAATGAAAGTGCTTGGTGTACTATGTAGTAGAGCTTCCACCGTGGCGCAGCGACTCCCATTTGGAGGTTCGATGAAAACCGCGGATTGCGATACTTTTGTTTCGAAGTACCTTCGATCACGATCGGTTCGGTGTTTTATTCCCGTCGCTTTATGTCCGTCATGATTTCTTTTTTACGACGACGGACCCTCGGGATGGAAGTCACGGAGAACACATTACGCGGCAGTTTCTGTGTATCAAACTTGGTAACGGTGTAAATCAATGTACGTGAAATTTTCTTGCCGTTATTTACGTTACACTGCTTTTACATCACGTTTTTACAGTTACGCGAGAAATCTAGTTCCAACTTTGTCGGAAAGAAGGACGAGCTTTCGGAAGCAGAAAAATTCTCTGAGGATGTTATAGTGTCAACAAAGCGGATGGGGAACGGTAAAACAATCGCTAGAAAAAAAAACCACTCGTTGTGTGTGTGGAAAAAATGGAAGAGCGCATGTATGCGGTCTCCGTTAATCGAGATCTTTACGGGAAGCGTTTCGAAGCACGCGCGGAAGAATAAAAAAGCCTATTTAAGCGGAAAACCACGGTCGTTCGGGTTGTTAGCGCGTTAGCAAAATCTTCGAGTTACATTCGTCGCGGGCTGCGAACTAGAAAACAGGAAAAGGCAGAAGAAAAAACCGGATCGCGGTGAGAGCTTTACCGAGGCGAAGCTCGTTTCTCGGGGTTATTAATGGGTTGAGATTTTATTACAACGACGCCGAACCGACGTATCTCGTGTTTACGTTCGCTGGGCTGCCGCAAATTAAATCGGATTCGCCGGCTTCTTGTATTTACGCAAGCAGGTGTGAAATGCTTTCGCGCACGCATCCTTGCGTGCCCTGGAACTCTCGCGAGCACCCATTAATTCTTAAATCTCGGAACGTTCCTTGCGGGCGGGCGGAACAGCCTTCTACTGAAAAGCTTTTCACCGTTACGTGTACCTACTCCACTGCAGCTAGATAACCGTACGAGCTCTGTTTAACGTCCGTGATTCGTGGCTTTCGATGGTTGTTGTTGCGTGCTAAGTCTGCTACATTCGCAACGGTAAGGTATATATAGAATATACGTATGTATGTGTTTAACGCGATTGAAATTATCACGAGTGATTTAAATTGGACGATTGATCTAGATTCCTCTGGAATAAATTTCGAATTAACGATCGAAAGCGGCAAAAGTGCTTGTAACTATTATCGTTAAATAAAAGGTAAACCGCTTCGGTCGATTGTACGAGGCATGTCAATCGAGCATTTAGCCCCGAAGATTCGGTAGAAAAGCACCAAACCGGTCTCGACAGCGTAGATAATCCTTGTGCATACAAAGGTTCGTCGCGATGCATTTCCAAATGCCTTCGTTATTCCATATTAGTAAAGTATCGGCCGGATTAATCCGTGCAAATGGACGTATGGATTCATTCAATTAACGCGGCCGGCCGACCGTTGAAATACGTGATTAATAGGGCCGCGGGATGTGTTTATAAGCGATCGCATCTGGAAACGGGTTGTTCGAGGCGCAACACGCGCGTTCGTTGCCGGTTGCCGCGCGACTCTCCCGCGGCCTGCTAGTTTCGGTATTACGCCGTTTTATTTATTTCCTCCGATCGATCAGCACCTTGTCTGGCTCCGAGTATTATTAACATTTGGAGCGTGTTTCAATCGGCACGATCCTGGATAAATCTGAACCGATTTCAATTTTAAACAGTCGCTCTAATTTCAGTCGCTATAAATCTCTTTTAAAAGAATCTTTTAGATGAATGCACCGACGCGAAGCTTGTACCGAACGGATCGCACGAGATTCAAGAACTGAGTAATTATATAAGCAACGAAAGAATCATAGTCTCGTCTCTCTCTCTCGAGCTTTCTTTGAATAACTGTTTCCGAAGGTTTTGGAAAGTTTACGTAGGACGATTGATTCACGCTAGATGCGTTAATTCGACGTAAGGGAACGTTCACGTATAATCAGAAAAAGCGGTCGGTTGTACGTGATGTCGGGAGAATCAGTGGAGCGTCTCGAGTCCTCCAAAAGGACTCGTCGGAGCGTCGCGACGCCTGGGCAGGGTCTACGTGAGGAGATACACTGGCGTGGATTAGGCGTCGCGTCGCGCCGGTTGAAGAGCGCGGTGTTTCTGCACCCGATGATGAAAGGGAAACAGGGGGAAAGAAGAGGGCGAGTGAGCGAACTGTGGGGACGGAGTGGAAAATATTCTCCACGAAAGATTTTCTTCGACACGTTCGCCGGTTGTGTTTCACGCGGTCTTGTCACCCAATGATCACAACATCGGACGTACGGATAAGGTAAACGAAATGCAGATTCTAGGACGTTAAGGTGGCCATAAACAAACAAACAAACAAAAAAACCAAACCTGGTCAAACGCAACAGATAGAAAGGACAGAGGGGCGAATGTAGAAAGAAAGAGAGAGGGAGAGGGTAAAGTGGTGGAGAACAGTACCGTGGGCGGTGTTTACACAACGTTTACCGGGCAGGGTAATTATCCGCAATACCTGGTACTCGGCTCGTGCTGCGAAACGCCTTCAACATCAATCACTTCTCTTCGCGATACGGAACTTTGAGGTACGGCCGACTGCCACGCAACTACACCGATTCCTACGCCACTGCGTTGTTGTTTCATCGTGGCGAAGGAACGAACGAACACAGGAACGGCAGCCAATCTCGCGCCCTACGGAGCAACCCTATAAACAGGGCATGTATGTATTTTTTCTCAAGAGGGGGGGTCACCGAGCTCGAACGCCTCCGATGGTACAGTCGAGCACCTCGAGGATGTCACGACTCACGGCACCGCCACTCGTCGCAACGCACTAACAATCCCAGAGATCCGAGGGAACGCGGAAAACATTGGCAATGAGACGTGGGATAAATTAGTCTTAGTAATTCTAGATTTTAGAATTTAGAATTCTATAAACATTATGTCTTCTCAGAAGTATTATAATCACAGATCGAATGAGACCATTGATTACCATGTCCTTAATAAAATATGCAGGGTGTCATACAACTTTCGGTACAACCGGTTAGGGGACAATTCTACGTGGAAAAGTAAATTGCAGATGTAGTTTTTATTTCCAAGAAAATCAACTTTGAGAATCTGCAGGATATGCGCGCAACTGGATAGGACTTGGCTAGTGTGTCCGTTCATTGCGTTCTGTTTCTACTTACGCTCGTGACGAATACACGCGTTTCAGATTGATTCCTAAAGTCGATTTTTTGGAGTACGAATTATTAAATCAAAAATATTTTATTCTATATTTTCGACTTATTTTTTTCACGTAGAATCATCCCCTGCCCGGTTGTACCACCAGTTACTTGACGCCCTGTGTACATATACATACATATACTCGTATAACCCCCAATATTTGAAACAAGAGGAAACAGAAAAAGCAATAAAGCTCGATTGCATTTGTTCGGAATTTAGCTAAACGCTTCACGTTTTGTAAATTCGAAAATGTTAAAGCGTCCTCTGTCGGAGCGACGAAATATCGCAACGGCGATGGAGCCGCAAATGGCCGGTAGTTATCTTATTTTTAATTTAAACGTTACAAACGATCCCCGTTCCCAGGCCCGCGATTCATCAATTTCACGGCGCCGCGGCAAGCTGATATTTCATCGTTACAGCAAAAATTTGAGGACCCGAAAATGAATTTTTTCGGACGCGGGTCATTGTCGCCGTGAATGCGAATCGAGTTCCATTTGTAAACTCAATTAGCGCGGTGAACTATTAATTCTCCGGGAAGTAGAATTAATTGACCGACGTTGCGACGATAAAGAGGGACATTAAACGCAGCGGCACCGCGATCAGCTTGATGAAACTGAAATTGCAACTTTCTAACGCGAACATTCCCGCCATTTTGCCATCATAAATTTTAGGGTTTTACCAAGACGCCCGAAACGACCGTAAAACCGTGGACGACGAAACACGTTAATTCGATTCACGCTTGAAACAACGAATCGATGCGAGGACAGAAGATCGAAAAACCGATACGTCTCGTGTACAAACAAGTAGTTCGAACGGTGGCGTAAACTTTATCGCCCTGGCGAATTAAATTATGACCGAGATTATCGCTGTTGGTACGAGTTTGTGGCTTTATATCGTGGTAGGAAATTAAATTCCACCCTCAGGATCCTCCGTGTCGATAAAATAAATAATAAAACGTATACTGCCTGGTGTTTGAGATCCATTCGAACAACCGCAGTCCTCGCGAATCGTTGGCGGATGAACCGTATTCGAGAAATCTCGGAGCATACTCGGAGTTTCCTGATGTTGGTGGATCGTTATCCAGTATTCTCACGCAATTTATGCGTTCGTCTTTCGGATGCGTCGTGCGGCAGACGTAGAGCTTCCCAGTCAGCCCGATGAAACGGTTTCAACACTTCAGTAATTAACCCGCAGCCAGGTAACTCCCTTTAACGAATAGCACTTATCTTGATGCACCTGCCCTACTATGATTCGATTCGAAACACGTTCTCCCTTTGATCGGTCGTCCGTTATCTGCTGCGTCTATTTCTCCGCTAACCCCTTCCTTCGTTCTTCGTATATACCCTCTTTCATTTCCTGTTTCCACAGTTCTGTCTCTTATTCTCCTATTTGCTCCTTTCTTGGTATTTGCGCCAGTGTATTGGCCAACTGCACGTCTATCCTGAATCAACCGGATTTTCTATTAAAGTTTTAGGGGTTATGCTCATTTTTAATGCACGATAAGAAGACAATTATTTCTTAATCTCCTTCATTCACCGTAATTTTTCGCTTCTTTTTCTTCAATCGCTCGGGTCCCACCTCTGTTTACTTTACCTCCTCTCGATTTATTCTATTTTCCTTGATTCTGCTATCCACTTCTCCGACGCAATCCTCCCCTTGCCTGTCTCAATTCCTGTCATCTCTATTCCCTCTAATTAATCCTCTTCTAACCTACTCTCTTGGTTGTCCTATTTACTCTCTTCTCTACTCCTCACAGGTTGGCACGTTTTTTTTTCCGTTTTTTCGACGGTTCACCACTGTTTTTGTTCAGCCTGAATGTTTATCCGCATTGAGTGCGCGCGAAAGCTATCTCTTATCGAGTTAAATAATTGCGGCTACTCCGTTTTGGATTTTTTTTTATGACTCGCCCGCGTACACCTAGATCTCTTTCGATTATAATGGACAACATAAGTCTGTATTTCCAACACCGCCTAAAAGTCTGAGCATTAAAATTAAAGGATCTTTATCTTGTGTTTCTCTTGTGTATTTCTTCCGTTGTTCGTTCCACAAGTTTCTGTTCTTGTATTTTATTTTCCAGACCGTTTGTACTTCGTAAACGCAGCGATATCTCTCGAGCTTCCACACGTTTCGTTTCGTTGCTCGCCGTAACTCGTACTTTGCCCATCAACCTAATCGTAGACTGTTTCAACTCTCAATCGTTGACTCATGCCCGTTTCGGGACCTATAAATGGTATTATTTCTCACGCGAAAAGTCGAACCTTTTCTTTTGAGCGTTTAGAGTTTTAAAGTGTGGTGTTGCGTCACAGACTCTATACATGTACAGCTTCAGTAACACAGAAATGAAAAATTTATCACGATAGATGGACTGGAGCAATTGTCCCTTTTGGGAACGAATATTCGTTTTGCGAGCAGGAAACGAATCACGCTCGATCAAACTGACCGCTTCCGTCGTGTCTTGTTTTTGTTTTTCTCATTCTGTTTCGAGCACGGGAAACGGAAATGTTCGCGTGCAACATTTTCCTGCATTTCTGTCGATTGCTGCTGTTAGAAATATTCGCGTTAAAATGAAGGAAATTTTGTTGTATTTGTCTTTTGTCGCGCAGCAAACTATTCTATCAATCTTCTCCCATAAATCCTTTCCACAAATCTTTCTGTATATCTTTCAGCACCCGATGACGCAATAATTTCGAAACACATTTCTATTCTTCGGACGAATGTTTAGGTCGCACAGTTCTCACCTCGAGAGAATAGAAGTAACCCCTCGCGAATAGAGAGGAAAATTGCCTTGCTTCGCGGGTACCTTCTTCCGTGAGTAAACTATTCGTGGCGAAATCCTGGATTTTTGCGTGCTGTTTGTACAGTACACTCTAAATTTTGTATGGAATCCGCGCTTTTTATTGCAAAATGTATTCATCGCTTCATGAAAATTTCAACGCGTGTATTATTCTTCTAAAAGTAGTTTGAATTGATGAAGTGATTCATGTTGCCAAGAATTTACGTACATACTAGGTACGTTTATGTTTCTCGTATATCTTTGCAACGAATCCGTATACATATTTGGGAAGATTGGAAGACCAAGCTCGCAATATTACGCAGAAGCGGCACGGTGTACGTTTAAATACTCCCTCTACCGGACCGATAAGAGGCGGGTGTCGTTGACTTTGATTGCACTATTATTCTAGCCTCGTAAACGGTCAGCCCGACGCGAGGGAAAATGGTAATGAGCGGGCCTATAATCGTTCTTATCTGCGGCGTATGCACGCGCGCCTGTACTTGTGGTTCACGGTTGATAGATAGGCCGGCAAGAAGAATCGCCGTCAAAATGAAATTATAATACAGACCGAGCGAACGGATAAGATTGGGGCCAATGTTAAAAATTCTCATTGCATTACGTCTTTCCGCATTTTACGTGAAAAATTTCGCTCGGTGCGATTACGATCCCAACCCTCGAGACTTTAGACATCCTACCCCGACGGATGCCAAGCGAAACGAGTTGCGTTTCATTATAATTCTTCGTCCCGGAATAAGAGATGGATTATAATTGGTTAAAAGGTTTCTTTTGTAATCGTACCTTTATTTTCGCCTTCGAAATATAAATTGAAGGAATAGAGAAAGAGACATTTTTGGAAAAGGGATTCTTAAGATTGCGTAGGCGTCTTGATCTGCTTAAATAACGACTGTATATATGTATGTACATTTATGTATATAAAAAGAGGTGCAAATGCTCACGAAATTCTATCGAGTGTAGATAGAAAAATAATATATACTAATAAGAGATTGATAATAGATAAATGTTTCGAGAAATCAATTAACTAAAATACTCTCCTATCGCATTTAGTTCAAATATGCAAGAAGCACGGGCATCGTCTGATAAAAGTTAATGTAAATTGTACAGAGGCAGCAGTCTTTGAACTCCCGTGGATCAAAGGCAGCCAAAAGGCAGTGCACGTCCGCCTTTTCAATAGAGTGAAATATCTGGGAGGCATATTTTCGTTCTATGCGAATAATCTTTTCCATCTTTTTGGGTACAACGGCGGAAAGCAAATTCAGAGATGTTACCAAAAGAAATATTATATTTTAATGATGATATCTTTCGGTTTTTATTCGATATTTTAAGAACGGAAATAAATTCAAATTCGGGTCATCCTCGGGTAAACGTTGAACGTTATGCGCTCGAGAAACGGTAGAAATGCCATTAAAATTGTTATTTTAGGATAGGCAGGAATACCGTTGTACACTTTGACATTAATGGGAGAGGGCACGAGCACTCCATGATTGCAGAAATGTGGAATCGATAACCCGATTGGCATTTCCAAATCCATTTTCCGGGAGTTAATGGTATAAATTTTAAAGCTTGATGGGCGTAATTTGACAAGTGGTAAGAGTTCCAAGAATGAAATACCTTCTCTTAACTCGAAAGCTTACGGAGACTAGAACGGAATATCTGCATTCTAAAAATTATTCGAATCTAGCCTTTAATCTGAATCTGTGATCCAGGCTTCTACTATCGGAACTGTCAGAGCGGTCGACCACATGCTCGTAAACTACGCGACCACGAAAGTTGAATGAAATCGCAACCAGCCGTTGAGGAAAAAACGAGTGACGCGATTCATTCAAAGTCACCGTGGGCTGTAGTAATTTTCACTTGAATCGGATTTCGAAAGATTTTCAATGAACCAGGAAAAATAATTTCATTATTTTAATTAGTCGACCAGTCGAAGGGAAATCCGCGAGGGTGTGGATCAACGACGGAAAAAGCGGTAAAATTGCGCGACAAACAGAACGAAGCGAAGGCTAAGCGGAGTGAAACGTTCGGTTACGATCGATCAGCGCGAAGCTAATTAAGGGGGCAGGTGAAAAATCGTCGGATGGGCGCGTGCATAATGCACGGAACTGCGGGCTCGACAGTTTTCTGGACGTTTTAATAGAGAGCACGCTAATTAGAAACCGGATTGCATTACTTTACATTGCAGCGGAACACGTTGAGAATGGCGCGACTGCGGCGGTCAAGCCAATTAACCGAGTCTCTCGATAATTACGAGCCACCGGCCAGTCACTCGCTTCATTTAAGCCGCCCGCACGATCAATCACCGGTCTCTGCTTACAGGAATTCAAGGACTTTTCTAATTACACGCGTATCCTCGTGTCAAGCTTGCCGCACTTTGTGCCGCTCCGCGACTCGCGTTCTGTAAATCCAAAATTACACGGGCCTGCGTTCGCCCTATACCTTCTCTATCCTCTGTCCCGACCGGAAATCCGTAGTTGTCTAATTTCCGACATAAATTTCGCCAGCATCGCGACGCGATATCAATCCGCCTCGTAATAAATGTTAAATAACCGGAGGATATTGCACGCGCGGCCAGGAGCTCGTGGCCTCCTTGAAAACAAGCAAAGTCCGTCTCTCTGGAAAAGCCAACACTAAAATGTTTGCACGTTTCTCGTCAGTCGAGCAGTTTCGAAACTTACGCTCGTAAAGAGCGACCTGAACGACCGGCTGAAATAATTGCTCCAACGGGCGACGCGTGAAACGTGCAAATACGCTCCGTTGACAACCGACTTGGGGAACCTCAATTTCGAATTCCACGCCATCTTCTTCTTCCTCTCCTTCTTCTTCCTCTTCGTATAGATTTTCCTCTTTTTACTCGAGAGCACGCTTCTATAATTTTTTACGAAAACAGGCAAATATAAATCTACTGACAACAATTGTAGTACATCCATCTTGTATTATATTCTGTATTCAAGAATATTAAATAAACATTCGAGGGCATAATATGGAAATAGCGTCGAAATAATGCTCCTAACGGAGAAGCACTGCAAAAGTAACAAGATTCCTGCGCGAGAGGTCTCGTGGCACTCAACTTACCGGGCTTGTTAATGATATTTTGTGCTCTGTTCCAGCGTAACGCGGCGTGAAGACAGAAAATTCCGAGGTAACGTATAATAGCTTCTAATGACGATTTTAATCGGTAGAGGAAAGAGTAACTGCGAACAGGGTGGATCGGGTATAGCCGGTGGCGCGCGTAGGACCCTGAAACGATGGCTGTTAAGTGTCCCACGCGAAGTTTTATGGTTGACTTCGCGCTAATGCGCTACACTTTGTCGCGGTGTTTGCCGGCCGTTAATGGAACCACGGATTAAGAGGACCATAAATGTTGCCAGAACCAGCTGCTGGCGTTGATAAGTAGTCGAAAGAATTGCTTGTTTGGCTGAGCAAACGCTTGGAAGCCAATTCACGGAGATGAACATTTTCATTGAACGACACGTACCCATTCATACGTCAAGAGATGGATACTAATAGCGATTCGTCTCCGAGTATGCGTAGCAAAAGAATAATTATATTTTTAACCCGTTACGATTCAGAAAAGTACACGATAAACGACACAATGGAGAATATTTCCGTTCGATTTAACGACGAGAGAAAGAATAAAAAGGAAAATCGTACAGTTTACATGGAATCCGCGTTATGTCCACAGAAACGTTGCCTGTTATTTAATTTTTAATTTTTCCGATGGCATTGGAACATTTTATATCGGATATAACACGAATGAAAAATCCTGGTCGTAATGAAATACAGGAAATGAAATTTCAAATATTGAATACATGGTATCGCAAATATAATAGATAAATTGAAAAATTTGATTAATCGTGTTACACGAACTTCACTCTACTTGTCATACAAATTTTGTTTTACATGTAAAATATCCGGCTCCTGCTATTTACGGATAAACAGCACCAGTTAATTGAAATTCAATAAAGCACGACAGATTTCACAGGTCTTGTAGTCACATAGTGGAAATCACGTCGATTGAATTTAAAATCGTGAACAAAATAAAATAATTACGGAAACAAACTTCGAATTAATGGATACCTACTGAGTTTAAATTTCAAAAGAAGCAAGAAGTCAGGCTTCTTGTGGCATTTCAGATACAACTTCCTTGAAATTCTTAACGCATTTCAGGAAACATTCCCGAAATCAAAAAAAAGTCTAACGAGCTAAAACGAGGAGAACAGTAAATTCGTTTGCGAATGCTTGACGAAAGTTCGTGCCGCAAAAAAGTTCGAGCTCGACGATTTAAATCAATGTGACACCGGAAGCTGGCGGTACGAAAGTATTCGTGAAACTATTGTAATCGCGCGGAGTTAAAATTTCGTAGTTTCTGTGGTATTCAAGGAACGAGGAAACTCACTTTCCTCCACAAATACGATTAACCGGGCTGGAAAGGAGCTTTAATGAAAGTTAGCCCCGATGGATCCCATTGGTTTGATACTTACAGCAATTTAATCTACGGAGAAGATGTCGAACGAGTAACCGGCGAGGGGATATCGATATGGTTAAACGGAGCTGGACCGGCATGATATATCGAATTGGATAGGATTCCGTTAGGTCGAAGGGGACGTTTGTCCGATGTGTGTACCAACGTCAAGGGGTCGAAAGGTCCGAGGGTGGGTCGTAGAGCTCCGAGAAGATAAGCTAGATAGGAGGGCAACATCCTTGCCGAATATTATAAATCAACTCCCCTTACAGTTCTTCAAGATTCTCGATAGTACGATAGCAGGCCATTCTTGGCGACACTGTTTTCTTTCCCGATGACACGTTTCAGTTACAATGAATCACGGTTACGTCTGTCCTGTACCTGGCATGTATGTTCTAAAAATTTGTGAACGAGAAATTACGATCGTAGTATGGAAAGATTCGACAGAATTGGAAGAAGATTACGCGGACGTTTAATATAGGTACCTATGTATGTGGCAAACATCGGATCTGTTATTGTTCAATGCCCCTTCCATTCGACGCGTCAGTCTGTCGATTCAACGTCGCGCGTTGACCAATGAAGGATAACCGCGAAAATACCAGTGAATGGAGAGCAGCGGTCGGTGTATTTTTATGCAAAGCGACGCGCACAGTTGATAACCCGTTTGAAATAACGTCCCCGCCGGGTACGCCCGTAACGCTGGCAAATATTCGAATGAAATTTTTTTCTTAATTCGTTTTTTTCGCGAAGCCTACGCAGCTGCGCGGCGGTGCGCGAGTGTGGTTTTATTATTAATCCTCCGGTTAGCTCGCGCAAACTCGCGTTCGGGTTTCATTATAGACAATATTAAAGCGAGCCTCACCTTTTTACATTTTTAATTAACCGCTGAATGTTTATTCGGCGGCTCGCCGCGTGCGTCACTCGATTAAAGTTCCTCTGCTTCGTGACGTTTCCGGGTTTCGAGAAAACGCGACTCTCTGTTCTTCGTTGGACGTAACAAGCGGGTTAATGAAACGTTTACGGGCGAGGTTAAAACACGTGGTCCGTGAAACGCATCGACTACGACTAAGAAACTCTCCAACGATCCGACTCTCTTTAAGTACTTTGCCCTGAAAGTTGCCCCGCAACTGTGTCACGCAACAACCAGGGATCCTTTGTAGATTAAAGTAAAAACTTACGAGGATTATGTTGTTTTTATTACTCCTCCAGGTCTTGATATAGTAGGTAACTTTCGTTTCCGTTCGAATGTTTTTGTTTCTACTGGCTTTACTTGCGACAAGCTCGCGATTTGCCACTGCTTGTTGGTCAGTTAATATCGCGGAGCTCGTTGAAAAGATGGTGTGATGGTAATTGGTGTACGGTAATATCTAGTTTTGTATGATTTGATACAATTTTGTACCGTTGCCTACCTACGTTGGGTCGCCACATTCCTTCCTTATTGCGCTGTCATACAAAAACCGAATGAAAACTGTGAATGTAACGTATACTTACACATCCATCGTATATACCTACTCAAGGAGCATTAGTAGCTCGCCTTTAGCGTACCATTTCAGATAATTATCAAAACGAGCTACATCTGCAGCTCTCCGGGGGAAAATTAGTTTGGTGTTTTCATTTCCCCATAGCTATTCTTCTGAGGAGAAGGAGTCGCGTTGCCGGCACCGAAACCGGCAGGAACGTAACGACGTCTTTCCGAAAGACAAAAAACGGCCCGGAATCACCCTCCTGAGTATCGTTTGGTTCTCGAGAAGGTTCAGTTGATACCTTTATTCTCCGGAATCGGTGATTATCGTGATGTTTTACTTGCGAGGTTTGCTGACAGTGTGGTAATTAAGCACCGCTTCGTTACAGTCTTTCCTTTTCTATGAATCGCAAGCTCCTTAAACAATCCTCGAGAGACAGTCAGACAGCGAAAAAACAATGGCCAATAGAGGTGCCAGGAGAAGTTTCGAAAGAAAATAATTCAACGACGGTGAGTTGACTTGATGGAAATACTGGTACAAAGCTGAAAATACACCTTTCCAGTTTGAAAACGAAACGTACAGGACTGATCGTGAGATTCTTAAAGAACGCACAATAAATGACATTCGATGAATACTCACTAAACTATCGCAACCATTTTGTTGGTTCAATGAAATCTGTTTCGTTGGAAAGCTCGGAAAAACATGGGCTGTGTGTACGCGAGTAAGCGAACAGCAAACGATGGCGAAGCAATCACGTTGCAATTGTAGAAATACATCTGACCGTTTTTGCCGTTCTACTTCGTTGTTGTGCTTTTGCGTGAGAAAATAAATAAGGGCTAAGCGATTTCACCGAGGGAACGAACCTGAGAGGCGTATAAAATTAAACGTCTTAACGAACGGCGGGACCATTCTCTTGTTTCTCGGCAGTATATTTTCGCTGGAAATCTTACGGGGCCAGTGATAAATGCGAAGCGTAAAACTGCACGAGTGGATCCGGAGACGTAATTAAGAAGTGTGCAGTTGTGTTGCAGCGTAACGGTGGCCCGCTACGAGTCGCATAAATCTGCTGCCCGAATTAAATTGAACTTTACAAATCTATCGTAACCAGCCACGAAGAGAGCTCCGGAAAGTTTACCGCCGGATATCATTCCCGTCGTCCCTGTCGAAAGCTCTGCTAATGGCAGATCTCTTACTGCGATGAAATTCATTCTGCGTTTCGTAGCTTTGCCACAAACACCCGTTTAATTATTTTACGCCTGCGCTTCTAAAACGTCGACAGCGTTGCTCATTTTGCTGGCATTAATTATCCATAGCCTTTGTATTTAAGTATGTTCTGTATGTAGGTAGAAACTTTACGTCCAGTTTCCGGGGAGAACGTTTCGCGCGTGTTCTAACTTAACAGTTGGATCCACGATCTCTGATTTAATCTAGCGTTTTAGCAGTCGCTGTTGTGTAGACTGGGTGGGGATAAGGGCGGAGATATTTGCTTTCGCTTCGTCAAAGTACCTAGTCGCGTTTGCCGTCCGAAAGATAATTTAATCGGCCAAGCTGTGCCGCTTAATTCCAGAGTTAAATGAAATTTTGTCCGGGTGCTTTGTCCTTGCGGCGAGAGACAAAGCGACGGTTCTTCTTTGCTCGTGCACGAGTAACGCGAAAGATCGTTAACGTTGATTCTCTGTTGAAATTTCGCGAGAGAGGAGCTCGAAGTTTGCCGTATGGTTCGTTGGCGATCGGAAAAGCCGAAAGCTTATTGGCTGACGCTGAACCCAGAACCCTGCGGCCTCTGATCCATTAACACGCGAATCTGTCAACGGAATTATTGGGCTTTCTGTGTCCTGTTACGTTCCTTCTTCAATACACAACCACGCGAATCTTTTGAAGTTGTTACTCGCGACGGGTTCGACGATTTGCAGGCATTCGTAATACCTACTATTCCGCAAAAGCAAATGATTCTTTCCAATCGTTTCAACTAACTATAACAAATTAAAGATAAAACAAAACAAGACTCTGGACGTCTAGGTGCACACGATCGATGCAAGGCATGATGCAGCAATTGCGATGAAAATCTAAAGGCTATTATGCGCTTCTCGTCGAATCAGGAGCTATTTGAGAAAATGATCGTCAGATTCGAGATCGAAATTCCTGTTCGATCGTCCAGTAGGTACCGCAGGAAGATTCGGAGCTCGAGCAGCTAATCGAGGCGATAGAATTTCAACGAGCGTCACCGCGCGTTGGTAAGTAATGATCGGACGCGTCCACTGGCTAGGGATACTTCTGTGACAATGGTTTCCGGTGGAACGCGGGATGCGCCGCGTCGTGTCTATTCAACGAGAACGCCAGTCCCTATGCGGACATACAAATACCCGCAGACGTCTGCATGTGTCTACTGATTGACCCTTTGTATTAACCCTGTGCTAACTGCCTGAATCGGCGACGATGTTCGATCTGCTGTGTCCATTGTGACGCCGATGCCCGCGTCGATGCGCGCCGGTTTTCGATAGTGTTAAAACGAGCGAAAATAAGTGTAGACGTTGCGCTCGATAGAAATCCCGAAACGTCTGTGAAAACTTTGCCATTAGATCAATAGCAGACGGTCTGAGTTATATGTATTACTGCATGAAAAAGTTCTGCGGGATATTGAATTAAGGGAGAGCGACGGATGCCAGGAAATTCGAGGATAACCGATTCTACACTCTCGAATTAAGGTTGGTTAGAGTCACGGTACCTGGGACTTGGATTAGGAGATTTGGTAATGAGATTCGTGGTCGATGACGCCGACGACCGGCGGTGAAGGTGGGAGAAAAAGCTAGAAACTGAAATCTGAAACTGTACGACCGAACGGAGTAATTTGTTCGGCTTTCTTAGCGCCACCGCCTTAAACGTAGGATGAGTAAAGACCAGTCTCCATAAAAGCTGAATCTTGAAAAATCAAAGGTATTCCCCACATAATAAAATAAATTACTCTCGTTACGAACGAATGCTTCTTGCGAAAACAGTGAAACACGTTGCTGGTTTAAATTGAGAAATTTAAAGAGATTTAAATAGTACTGGTTTCATTCATCTCGCGCATTGTTTAATTTGATTGGCTAATGCGATTGCGGGAACCGTGTTCGATAGACTTATCGAGGGAAAATCGGTTGAAGGGAAATTGACTGATCGGCGTTAATTTGAATTCCGTGCTGGTGAGATAATTAATGCCCTGCAGAACCAGGGGAGCACCAAGTTTCTCTACTGCGAAAATAAAAGAATTCCGGAAAATAATTGCGTAGAACACAATCTGTCCGGCTTCCAATTAGAACTTCTTTCGTCGCGGCTTTATTTGTTGCGCTGAAGTTCCCCTAACTTTTTAATTAAATTTTATTCATTAACGCGAATGTATAACGGGAATGGAAACCTTGAGCCGGTCGCTTGATAAAACGTAAGATGTCCCGCCGAAAATGCGAAGGTTTATTAAAACGTGACTGCACGTCGGAAATTGAACGAGGTCGCGGATTAATTTTTAAAAAGCTCGCCACATTTGCGGGCAGATAATAATAATTAAGTTTTCGCCCCGGTACCACTGGTCCCGACGAACGTGATAACGCGACGGGAAGGAAGAAGAGGAACCAAACGATACGTATAACGAAATCTTCGTTTGAAATAATCTCGAAAAAGTCATTAAAATTTCACTCGTAACAAGACAATTACATTTAATTCACACTTTTTTCCGTAATCCCCGAACCTTGTCAGATTCCGCCCAGACCGAAAGCTCGTTCCAGATTTCATTGGGTAATTTTAATTTTAACATGTAAAAGTTTAATCCCGCAGAATAAGCTTCTACGCGTACAATTTTATCTCGCCTTAAGTAGAAAATATTCTAAATTTCATTTGGTAATTTTAATTTTAACATGTAAAACTTTAATCCCACGGAATATCTTGTACTAGAGTCTAGCAAAAATTTTGCGCGGAAGAGCATAATAACGGTTCCGAAATGTTGAAAACGTAACGAGACTGTATGCATTGTGTCTGACTTCCGAGTTCCCCGGTCTCGTTTCTTCGTTTCAAAAATGTGAAGAATTTTCGAGCTGCCATTTGATTCTGTATTTTTTTCGTTTTAATTTAGCCAATTAAAAGTTTCTGTGCTGTTTGGTGAACAATCACCTAAGAATATCTGCAAGCTCGTAGCTTGTCAGGGAACAATGGCACTTTGAAAATGTTTTCATCCAACGAAAAGCACAAAAACGTAGATTCGTTTCTCATTTAGTTTCTATCGCTTCGCGGTTTCAAACGAAATTAGTAGATAGGGGTTGGAAGGGGGTCATGACGGGGAGCAAGGTAAGATGGGATATCGCAACTTAACGCTAACTGAAAGATGCTAGACACGTGACAAATACAACGATAGGAAACTATTATATTTGGGTCGCCGTTAACAATCAGTGGGCGAGCACACGTCTTTTGTTTGTAGCTGTGAAAGTCGGTCAAACTGTTCGCGTGCTACGTCGATCTTATTTTGTGTGACATCAAAATTTATAATACATATATATTGAAGAACGGTAAGTCCATTGTTATTCTTATATTATAATCTTTATTTCATCTATTTTAATGCGAAATATTCAAAATTAGAATATTTTTTTATGCGTTGTACAAATATGTAATAATTAATTTTTGGAAAACGATGGTTTGAGGCAAGATGGGATCTTTGATACTGACTTTATATTGTCCCAACCATGTCACCAAATACTAGACTGTTAACTTATAATTGTATTGTCATTCATAAAGACTTAATTAAGAGGTACATTATCACTTTATTTGCATTCTTCTTCAGCTTCCCAATAGGAATAATTAAGGAACCGTGGAATGTTGGCGACGCGGACTCGTCGACGGTATTGTCCCGCGTCATTAAACCGCGAACAAAAAGTGTATACTCGGGGATGGAATGAAAACAGAAAAATGGTGTGACGCGACGGGACGTACGGAAAGAGGGAGCATCCAAGTGCACGCCTACGGCAGGTGAAATCTAACGGAAGATTGAAGAGGGTGACCGGTTCATGTTACAAAGCGGAGAACGCGCGAGAAAGTCTTGCTGCAAAGAGAGGTAATTAGCGTCAGACGACTCTCGGATTAATTAAAACGGTTCCTTGAAAATGCGACGTCTATGGTAACTTAAAACGAGGAGAGAAAGGGCTCGAAGCGAGAGGGCTATTTCGCAGCCGTTTCACGGGGAAACTTGCCAAATATAATTGAACGGTTTCAGGCTAAAATTGGATTACTCTCGATCGTTTGGACCTGTCTAATTCGCCTCATTCACATTCGTTTCGCACGGATTTCTCTTCAATTCGAAATTCTGTGAACACCGATAACTTAACGAAAGGACGAGGAAAATAATTAACATATTCTTCGGGATATTTTCGTTGTCTGTATTTTGTGGTAACATTTTCACAGATAAGGAATAAGAAATCCCATCGCGAAATACATTATTTCCTGAAAATGATTAAAAAGGAATAACGTTTCGCCATTTTTCTACCATCGTAATTGGTAGTTTGCTTACGATAAATTGTTATCCTTCTTAATTACTTTCGAAGCCGAACAGACTACACTACCCGTTTAATCTAATGCACTGTTACAACGAGGAAATCAGAGTCCGTTACGTATTTACATTCGTAAAAAATTCTTTACACGGCGAAGACCTCGACTAACGACATTACTTATCGTTTGTTTTTGTTAACTACAAGACGTTGTTTGATTCGTTTCATTCTATAAAAAACGCTTACGAGTAATGGTACAACGTTACAAACGAGTAACGGAAAATACAATGGAATTTTGCAAACTCTTACGATTCTGGATGAAAGACTCGTGTTACACGGAAGTTTATGTTGTGTTTTGCGCGCATGCTGCCAACACATCCGGCGAAACAATATATAATTTTTCTTCTTTCGACATTCGAATGTTTTTATCTGCGACATTTTGGTCGTTGTTTGCGTTATTAATGAAATAAATATTCTCTATGCAAATGTAACACTGTTATATTTCTCTCTGAAAGAACTAGTATCTGTAATATGTGTGATATTTATGTACGCAGCCCCAGTGATTCAAATGTTTAATTTATAAGGGCAAACTTGTATAAAATTTCTTGACAGCGAACGCGTCGTCTTATCCATGTGCTACAAGGAAGGTGTCCCGCTCGGTTTCAGCAATCGCTTTTCACTTTCCGAACGATATTCGCTAATCGGGATATTTGGACCGTCTCACTTCTACTTCTTGTGGTCCCTCGGGTACAACAAAAACGCAACTACCGCTTACCATATGAAAATAATAATAATAATAATAAACACAACAGTAACTACGTGCGAGAGGTGTGATTTATAGGTACGAGAAATTTTTCCTTAGACCCTTTCAAACGACCCTAATATAACTCATGAAAATGAAATGGAATGGGACGTAACGAAATGGAATGAAGTTTCATTAAAAAGTTTTTCTACAGGTAAATTGCAAGGAAAAAGTAATCGTACACCGCCGTAATCACGATGGTTCAAACGGTTCGGTAAAGAAAGCAAAGCTGAGTAGTAATCAGTACGAATAGCCGTACACAGGTTAACAGTAAACCGTTTTCTCGTTTCTTTCCTTAATCCTTAGTAACAGTGTTTTTACTTAACTCCGAGCGGCCCAGTGTTATACTCGGTGTACAGTAGCCGACACATAATTTTATTTAGAGAAAGAAACTCGTTCTCGGATTCTCGGCGTACTTGCTCTGCAAGCTCTGCCCCGTTATCACGATTCTCCTTACTTTTTTTTTAAAGGGCCTTAGAAAGGATCCACGTACCTCTACACCACATCCTGAAAATTCTCCGGAATGAATCGTGGACGACGGAGTCTCTGTCGTTGTACTTGACAAAAAAAAAAATTACTTTCGCGTAATGCTTTTTCCATGCATTAACAACGATGAAGACTTTTACGCTGACACAGACGAACCATCTTAACTTCGGCGAAAAACCATTTTTACGTATTTTTACATTCGCAACGTTCTTTCATATTAGCTCTCTACCGCGAATTTACCTTGTTCGTCTCCCTTAAACTTTAACCTCACATTCCCCTCTTTTCATCGTTGATTCGACCCTCGAAACTTTCGCAAATTGCTCCCTTTGATATGTGATGATTGGAACCTCCTCGGTTGCTTCATAAATATTGATCTTAGCTGGCAACCGATTTCGACTAACTATGTAGAATTGTAGATGTTCGAGAGAACCATACATTTGCACCATTTAATTTATTCAAGGTTTTACAACTGTATAATATTTTCACCGAAATCTCATTCCGAACACTGGAAATAGATCAATAAATTAGTTGTCTTCCTGTGCGGTGTAGGTTCCGTTCCTTTTCTCGTAAATTGATTGCTCGCGAGGGACACACGAGACAACACGTTTCTCTGGAACGCGTTGATTCTATTTTCCAACGATAGGAAGAGAATGTAACAAGTTTGCCGTGATACCAAGTCGCTTCGAAGTCGCTTATTCTTCTCGAGGTGAAAGTATCGAAACGTCGGAACGATGCGAAAGTTTCGAGAACGAGCAGAAGCGAGTTTATTATTGAACCGCCTCGACGACGTTTCCACAACAATGTTCCGACCGTGTTTTTATTTAATTAAATCCTGCTTCGATAGCAGCTGCATACCGCTGTAACTCGCTCTTCGATTCTATCGTGGAATTACGACGGGCGGCGTGCTTGTGGCCAATCACTGTGAAACAGTCGTTAAAAACCCGGCATTTGTTCGATCGAATGATTTCAACGATTGGGCATGAAACGGTAATGAACGCGATTTCGTTGCTTCGAATCAATTACCGCCGCCAGTTTACGTTCACTCCTTGCGGGAGAAAATGGTCGGAAACTGTTCGTTGACCTAATCTTGCAAAGGCGGAAATGAGACGAACGATCGTACAGTTTTATACTTACCGTCGATGCTTAACCTTGGCGAGCGGTGATCCGAAGGGTCTACCAGTTACGCAAATAACCGGAACTATTTCGACGACTAAATATTTATTTGGACAAAAATTAGTTTCAAACGATATCGAAAAATTGAAGATGATCGTTTTACGGAGTACATAATCGAAATGGTTCGGATTACGTACCGTACTCTGTGCTTTCTCATATTCAAGGTTTTTCGAATGTACTGGGTCAAGTGTAAAAACAGTGATCATGGTTCTTATAAAAAAGTGGACGTTACGAGGTAAGAGTATTTACAAGTATTTCGGTCGGCCGATTTCAGTTCATCGCGCACACATCGGAATTAACGGTCGCACCTAGAAATATGAGGATCCGGTTGGCTAAATCGCTATCGAGAGAAGGAGAATCAGACTGACAATGCGTAGCGTAGCGCATATTCTGTCACTGATGCTGTGATGCATCGCCGCAGGATGCTCTGCAACAGAAACAAAGTTACCAGAATGTGTACGTCTATAATATGAGACGGAATTTAAAACGACGTTCGCGATCGTGAAAACGTTTCCCCGCTCGATCCACGAAAGGGGAACGCGTCAACGCTTCCACTTAGTTTGTGTAATTATGGAAAATTACGTGCGAACAGCGTGTTCTAATACGTTGGAGTAGTACGTAAATGAAATTTTGGAAACTCCAGAAACTGCTCGGAAACGCGGCGTTCGCTCGTTCGCAGCGAACTCTTCCGTGAAGTTTCTCGGCTCCTTCGGGATCCCGTCGCGCGAAAGGGGCCAACTTGCGTGCGACCAATCGTTTCATTTTGATTACGCGATTTCCACGACGTGATTACGCGTGTATTGAATTTCTACGTGAGCGTTCTTACGTAGCGAAAGAACATTTTCTGTATCATAACGAAATCGTCTGCTACATACAACATAAAATTGTGTTCCAAGCGAGAATCACCATGGTTTCCCAATTGTGATTCTTGAATGCTGACAACACTTTCACGACGTGTCTTTTATGTTTATCTCGAAAGCAGTCGTAGTCCGTCTGCTTGTTAGTTATTTGAATCATCGCGTTGTCCCGTCGCGTTGGAACTCTATCGCGACATTCAACCGGGGTTTCTTTTGCGTTCTTCTCCTTTCAGCTTTCCGCCTCAAACGAAGGGTAGAAAGAAGAAAAGTGGGGTGTGGCGTTGAAGAGTGGTAATTGAGTGCACTCGTGTGTGGAGGGGGGTGTCGGTTTCCCGGGGAAACGGTGTCGCGACGAAATAAGTTGACGAGCCGGCGCGGCGTTCCTATGTTTTCCTTTACCGTTAACAATGTGAACCCGCACGCTGTTCGGATAAGTGTTGCTCGGCGAGCACGTGTAAAGTCCGGAGTCTTTCTTGATCGCTTTCTGAATGAGCAAACGGCTGGATGTCACCGGCCCCCTTTCCGTGACCAGGCTGATGCCGCCCCTCGGCGAATCGAAGTTAATCGCCTGCCAAAGAAACAAGACAAAGAGAGAGAGAGAGCGTATCGCGTTATCTGACTGTGACGTGACCACTCACGAATAAAGGTACTCGGCGCCGGGACAAAGCGAGAACGAACTACCGGTGACAGCAAGTGACTTTCTCGAGTAGTAAGTGGTGGAATGCATCGTGAGACAAATCCCTCTAAAACACGTTCTCACATCGCGAAACGTTTGATCGAATCTTCGGAACTCTTTTGAAAGCAAATTCACGAACGCGTTTTTACTGTATATTCTACTCCCCCTCGTGGTAGGTACATGATATGTACCTAGGTATTCTGGTGCCGAAACAATATCATTTTGCTACTTTCAAAGTAAAAAAATCAGATACCGTGTTTCCATTTCCGCGAATTAGACCCCCACGCTAGTTGAATGGAATTACAAATTGTTATAAATTATCGGTCCGACGATGATCCACAGATCGATACGGCTAACAAGTTTCACGTAGTTACACTCGATCGGATGATCCATAACGAGACTCGCAATGTAAACTACCTCAAAGAGTTCTCTAGCAAACAGAACGGAAAATCATTCAAGATGAAGAGCAGTTTAAAGAAAATAAAGGGGTGAATGTAAAGAAAATAGAACGGTTTTCAATGCATCTTTAACTCGTCCGATGTGTCCGCGTTTATCCTTTGTTCTATCTTCATCATTCGCGATAGAACTGAAAAGAAGAAAGGCCTGAAATTTCTTTTCGTAATAAATCTCTAGAGTATTCCCATTCCTCGATCGGCCCAAGTTTCATCTCTGCCGTGAATAATTTACGTTCCACCTGTCTGTATTTTCATGCGATTCACCTGGGTCGTTGTTCCGAGAACAATCGCGAGTTTGTTAGGTGTCATAAATAACGACTGCGACTGCAACGACAGTCGATACCGCGAAATAACAATGGGGTGTCGGTCGGGTATTCGTGCGTTTCTTTTTGACGTATCGAGGAGTTGCGAAGAACGTGTCGGTTTACTGCCAGCGCCGAGTTGCCACGTTCGTGGTCCACGACAAGATTTAAACGACTAGCGTCGCTTTGATCCGTGAACGTTCATCGACGGAAATGCGTGTCCAACAGACGGTTTACCTCGTGATTATGGCTCCAAACGATCGCGGTCGGTGGCTCGGGAGCATTTCTGACCAAGCACGTCAGATTTATCGTGCTGTCCTTGTTGATGAAGAGATCCGGCCCACCGGCGATCTCCGTGACTGGCTCTGCAATTAGAAAGAGCCCTTTCGTTTACGTTCGATTAATAGCAACGGTTCACCGAAACCTCGTGTATTCAACGGAGGGAAACACGTGCCAGCGTTTTACCAACCTGAGCGGAGAAAAGGAACGGTCCGATCGGCTGGACGGAAGGACTTCGTTGTTTTTGCTCGACAGTGCTCAAATTCAATCTTATTGTTAGACACGGGAGGAACGGTCGACTCGCCGAATAAAATCCAATAATGGCAAACTGAGATCTGTTGATACGATATAGGTATCTGATACCTTTCTTTGAAGGTAAGACTTGACCGGGAGAATACCGATCGGGTCGATTCTACATGGTTCGGAATTGCCTCTGAAAGAATTCGCGTCGCGTACAATCAACGAAAAGCCGGGCTACTACGAAACGCGTTTACTTATCTGGAAGAGCGAACGATGAACATTTTTCCTTCTAGAAAAATCCTCCGGTACATCGTCGCGATTAAAGTATCGGCGTAGATACGCCGCGCCGTTTAGTATTACGTTCAGAGCTTCGCATCGTTGATTCGATGGAACTTTTTCAAATATCTTGTAATTTCTGGGAAGTCGTGGTACAAGTTCGTGGTTGCAATACGAATAGTGAAATGCTCGAATGTTCGGTGTCGAGTGTGGATTATCTGCCGGTCTGTTTCAGCATTTCCTTGGTTTGCTGACCAACTTGTGCGGTGTGCTCGACAACTCAGAGATCTTCATTTCCTCTCTAGGAATACGTCTTCGGATAGTTGAAAGCAGCCCAGCGTTGGCGAGCCAACGTCGACAACGACTGCGCGATTCCCTTTCATCGAACAATTTGCTGTTTAATATAACGTGTCGCGAAGTATAATTCTATGTACCATCGTCGGAAAAAACGTTGACTATATACGACAAAAGTAAGTATAATTGAGCGAACATTTCTGAGTAATTGTAACCTCGTTAAACGTTGCTAAAAATAGTGCTAAAATTTGCTCGATACAAAATCAGTCACCTTCCTCGAAAAGTTGAATTTTCTCCGCGGATGATTCCATTAACCACAGCGTATATACGTTTACCGTAGATCGTTGCGTCCAAAGCAAACATTGACACTGGTAATCATGTACGTAGGTAGGTAGTTCAGTCTTGTTATTCCCCTGATATTTTGTAGCAAGGAATAACAGGTTTATCTGCAGGACTATTTACTGTGGTGGGAAAGGAGAAACAGGACCGTTTCCTCAGGGATTCCTCGAGTTTCTCGAATTCTCTTTGGTCAGTCATGATTTGCTGGCCAATCCTGTCTTCCTCCTGTTCTATCTTCGGTGTCGTTGGCTTAGGGGCTTCAACATTCCCAGGCAAATACGTCTGGGGCGAAAATAGAGACATTTGCCGGGCAAAGGTGGAGTGAACATACAATTAGTCGCCATAGTTGTTTCGCGCTATTCTGGTCGTAATACGTAGTATGTACTTAATTGTCCTGCTTATCTTGCGCAGAATACGTTCCTAGAAACACTGCTCTTCACGAAATTGATACGCGTTTTGTTCTTGCTCTGGTATTCCTTCTAAATATAACGTGTCTCACCCTCGAATGGGTAAAAATATTTTGTCGTTTAAAGTGCAACTCGATGATCGAGCAATAGGAATGGAGAATGTTTTTCATCGAGAAACATTGGAACCGCTGCTTCCACGATTCTACTGTATTCTTTAAGATTCTTCGAGATCAGCTGACGAGTTTCTGCATTTTCCTGGATAACGTCGTCCGGTGTCCGTTCGAGTGGAACCCGACAGCACCAAGAGATCTTCATTTCCTCTGGAGGAGCGCGTCCCTAAGCGGCATCGTACCCCTTCAACGGCATATTGCTTCTCCTCCGAGAACTTCCAACGGACAGGAGGAAGAAGAGGGCTGAATATCGGTATAGCAGACGTTTTACGAGGTACTAGCGGCACCTCGAGAATTCACTCCTCGAGGAATAATCCATCCGCTCCTTAGTGGCTGCCTCGAAGGAGATTCGACAGCACCTGCAGGGCTAACCGATCGATTGCGCCCCGAAGTTTAACAGAGGACAAATTGACCCAGTGAACTACGGCTGATTCGATCCATCGATCACGGATTCTGCGTATCACGGTTCAATTTCCTGGGGTTCCGTCGGAACCACGTATTTCAAATGTTTACCTTCGCGAATCGAAGTTTCGAACTTACCGATAAAGGATAAAATGATGCTTCGAGCGGAAGACAATCAGCGATGCTATGAAATCTATAATATACGTCGAATATTACAAGTCGATTGCGTAAAATATACGACGGCTGTAATTATATAAAAACCAGAAATTTTAATTTTAACATTTGCGAATAAAAAAGCGCGTGTGCCGAAATTCTTTTACGAACTGGTACGCCAAGTTCTATCAACTTGGGTTTATCCTACCGAAATCCGTAACGTTCGACTAATTCGGTAAATTAATATCTAACCAAACCATTGATCTCTGTCCTTAATCGATCTTTGCTCGACCTCCTGGCAACTCCAGGAAATAAATCGAGGAGGCACCGGATACGTAACTCGACCGCGACTTCGGCCGCAATTGAATCACCACGGCTCTCCAGTCGACGCAAAAAAGGCCAACAAGTGGGGGGATAGTAAATCGACGCTTCACCAAGAATAGAATTCCCTTCGACGTTGATACACCGAAATCCTGAGATCTAATCAAATTGATTCTGCGGCTTTCCAAAGGACGACTCCTGCTTTTTATTTAGACTTCGAGTGACTTATTGTCAATCTGGATAATCATTTGCTGTTAAACAATTTGAAATTATAATAACAACTTGTTCGTTTATAGAAGGAAAACATGATTAATTTCAGTCAGCAGTGTAACGCTTATAATTTCTAAACATAAGTACATTACCTCTGCAACGAAAAGATTTGATATTTGCATTTTTGTGTTTGAGTTTGTCTCTGCACAGTAAACCGATAACCCGTAATTTGTCGGAGAACTTTTCCATGGAATACGAACCGGAAATTTCCCATAGCGCGATGAACGGAATCGTGCAATTCGGTATAGCGTTCTGTCTGGAAACGGTCAGACCATGAATTTCAACGTGACCGATCGGAACAACACCTTGCTGGGCAGAGAAAGAGAGAGAGAGAGAGAGAGAGAGAGAGAGAGAGAGAGAGAGAGAAGGAGAGGGAGAGATAGACAGATAAATTATTCCGGAACGTGAAAAGAGGCCGGGATCGATAATGAAGCTTCGCCCAGTCCCACGAAAGAGGGAAGGTTCAGCGTCGCAAAGCGATTTCCATTGCGGCTGAAAATCGTGACCGGCGTTCGTAAGGACAATAATGCTGGACTCGGTGGTATCCTTTCGCAGTGATCGAGGACGTTCACCCGACAGATATACACACAGCTGACGGTATTGAGTGTGGCTTAACGTAGGACGAGCGAGGGACAAGCGTGCAACCGAGCGCATGCATTATTACCGTACCCTGAATCCGTTCGATCTCTTCGGTTTCAGCCATTTCAGGGCCTAGGACCCATGTGTTACGCGCCATATCCTCGACCAGTCTCCTGTTCCCATCTTCCTATCACCAGGACGGACATTTCTCTGAGCGATAATAATCGTCCGTCCACGCCATTACCGATAGAAATTGATTGCGTCCGGATGTGCTCATCGACAGCCACGCTTTTGCGTGACTGAGGGCCGAGGGCTGAGAGCTTGCTTAGAAGCACGGAAATCGGACCTAACTATGGATCGCTACATGAAACCTGCCCATCTAAACCCATCGACAAATCGTTTTCTTTCTCAGTTTCTCAGGAACAATTGTAAGAATGGAACATCTCGAAGTGCAAAACGTTCCGGAGAAATATTTTCTGGAAAAAGTTGTCCTATAATTTTCGACCATAAAAAGAATCCTCTCTCTATGTAAATGTATTTATAGTCGATTCAACGGTTCATGGCTGTCAGCGACTTATCTTATTTTCTTAGACTTTACGTATATTAGATTCATATTCTTAAGAAGACTCTTTTTTGGTTTTTACCGTAAAATTGTGAAATCCTGTTTCTTTCCTCGTAGTGGTTCAAGTCTTGTAATCTACGATATTACACGTCCCGTCAATAGCAATAACCCAGTTACAACCCTTGGGTCTACGTTTCCTCCAACATTTCCACATAGCAAATTTGCAAGTCAAAGCGGAAAACATTTCGTGCATTGATTTGCTAGCCGTGTCACTGCTTCCGCAATACGATTTCGTATTTGCGCGGGATACAAAACTTGATGTCGGTGTGGGCAAAGTTTGATTAAAAATAATGAATGGATACGCGAAAAAGAACGAAGTATTATTAAACTTGTTATTTGCAGGAGTAACGCTTTGAGAATCGGCGAGATGTCATTTGCACATCCGCAAGAGTGCTGACTAAACAGACTGAGAAATCTCGCCAGAAACTCGATGAAGCGATTTTTCATGGGCTCTTATCCTTGAAGAATTTCGCAAGGTCTTTTTTGACCTAATACCGTCGACGTTATTGAACGAAATGATTTTAATAACCGACCGTTAAAAATTTTATTAGCAACCGTGCTCCGTTGAAGGTAATTTTACTTATCCATATCTTTATTCAATTTGATAGGGATATTTTCCGGCGCAATTAAATTCTTTACTAAATTACTCTCTGAATTACAACGGAAAACGACCGACTCGTATTAACTATCTGACAAAACCATTTTCATCCTTTTAATGTACCGATGTAAAAATGTTCTTAACTGTTCTTCTATCGTGTTCGTATTTCAAAATGTATGCGACAGCTTTATCCTTTGTCTTTAATCCGTTATCCTCAAGCATAAGCTATCCATGAACTTATGTATTTAAATATCTCATTATACGAGTCTAAATATGAATATTCCAAATCATAGAGTCTTTTCCGAGGTGTTTGAAAATTATTCACCCGAGCGTAAGTATACTCGTCCTGCTTCCGGAACCCGGTCTAAGAAAACTTGTAATGTTCTATACTCGACGGCGCGGAAACTTCTTTGATCGCTTCAGAATCGAGTAACAGTTTGAAAGTGTCATTAAATAATCGAGCGAGCAGAGTTTCCTCGATGACGAAACCGTTTCGTGCGAGCGGCACCCTTTATTTTTCTCCGTAATACTGAAGATTTATCGGAAAGGTGTGAATATTTCATGGATTAATATCTTATTAACGACGAGATAAAACGATGCTTCCCCGGCTGAATGGATATACGCGATCAAAACGTGTTCTCAAGCATGAACACGGATGAACGTGGACCGTCCGTGTTCCACGTTACGACAACGATAATGGTTAAGATGCCTGGACCAAATACTCTGCTAAGTTTTAGTCCCCCGACAAAGACTACTAAAATATCCATACTTTAATATGAAGATCGCTACAAGTTATCACGCAAATTGGCGAACACGATTCAATGGACACATCAGCTGGAACATTACGCTTTTGCAAGTTGGAATAGTCTTTTGACGCGCGATCTCACTCGAATTAGATCGACATGTACCTACCTACTACAATAAATTCTCGATGAGGTGTAACGCTGACTTTTAGAGCTTGAAATTGTGAAGTCGGTGATATTTATTTCAGCCGCATATGGCCATTAGTTTTTGAAATATGTAATGTTCAGTGCCGAGGAGCTTTCGAACGCTCTTGGAGGATTTACTGTATTCATCGCTACAACTTGTACAGATATCGGCTAGCGAATGGCACGCAAACCATTGGGACCGAAGCTTGACAAGTACGCGATTATTCACGGTACTTTGAAAGTGGCGATCGATTAATTGCAAATATCCGTTTACCTGGAATGCAGTCGGACAAGCGTTTGTCGGCGATTTGCCGGAGCAAGCCGTAATATGTTTTCGCGACGGATTAATCACAGCCGAACGATAAATTTCCACGAGACATCGGGTCGTTCGACCGCGAGTACAATCCTAATGGAAGGCCCGGTAAAAGCTCGCGGTTATTTTCGACCACGATCGACTAACAACCCATCCGATCGTTATTCGCAACCGCGATGACGTATGTAGCAGTTTTATCGTCCGCGATAATCCCGGAAAATAACGTTTCTCAGGCACAGGGCGTGTATCGGATGGACGGGCACGGACAAACTCGGGGTCGGTTAGTCTTCAAGGGGCGGCTTGGTGTGCTTACAACACCGGGCCACCGCCAAAGGCATTACTTTCCGCAAATTCTCAATATGACATCCTTTATTTCAGTTTAACCATCTGGACAGAGGTTGGAATCTAGCCAGGATTGGAAATCATTCGCCGCCGTATTGAACTAGCGAAACTTTATATCACCCGTATCCTCTCCGTGCCGCACCGTTAATCCCGTTCTCTGTTTTATAGAGAAACGCCTATTCTGACCTATCCTTCTACCCTCCTTTCGTATATCTCCCTTTTCTATCTTCACCTGGTCGAATCTACGGACGAGGATGAGAGGATTATCGAAACCGGATTAACCGATGCTGCCCGAGGAATTGCTTGCTCGCTAGACGTGTAACGATAATCGTCGCTCCTACTATTCCTCTCAGGCTGCACCCGCTTCCAGTACCGCCGTCCAATGTTATTCGCCCTTTCCGCACACACGCTCAATTTGATCAATCGAACCTTCAAATGGACACCGGCTGAAGGTCTATATACCGAAATCAATTTTCGCGCCACGTCGCTCGATCTGGACCGATGCTTTACCAACGCGTGTAGCCTACTGCTGCTGTTGATTCAACTCGCCGGAACGATCGGGATTATGAATTTTAGGAGAAACGGGAAACTGATAGCTCGAATGGGATTCGAATCAACACCTTTCTTTCAGCTGGGTGATCGCCTAATCTTCTTTTTAATTAAGTATAAGCCCGAATAAGGTAGATCGAAACGAAATGATGATTCGAGTTTCATGAGAATCTATTTTAGGAACTTCAAGCTTCCACGGACAGGTATCATACTGTTGTTACTGTTGTGGCTTTCGAGTGTAAGTCGTGTCCTGGTGGAATGATTTTCCCACCGTTTCGGACGACGCATTGATACTGGTTTGTGCCTTATGGTGCTCGACTAATATACTGGAACTTGTTTATGTTCCGGTTCATTGCCTGCCAATCAAAAGACCGTTTTAATTGTTCAGCTGACCGCCTTGCCATGAATGCATCGAGATGTTACTGTATTTTGTTTACTTTGAAAACGGTGTTTCTGTAAATACATTAAAGCATACCTACAGTTTAAGGATTATAGTAGAAAAATGCAAAAGCTGCAGGATTTCGACTCGGGATTATTGAAGTAAAGAAGGAGGGGATGGTACGTAACAATTAGGAATCTAAACTAATTTGTTTGGATCTCCTCTTTAATTCTTTTGAAATCGTCGGGATCCCTTCTATGTAGTTTACCCGAGGAGTTGCTCGGTCGAATGTCCCCATGGCAATGGAAGGATTATCGAAACAGGATTAAGCAATGGTTCCGTAGAAATCACTTCTGCTCTCGCTGTCGCTTTATCTGTACGGTAACAGATACGCCCGACTGCTCCTCAGTCGTTAAAAGCTTTTCCCGTTGCTACCGCCACGCTACTCCGAAGCCCGTAAACGAACACCGCGAAAATTTACAAACTCTATAGCCAGGGAACACTTTAATCCTCGAAGTTGAAATCTCCAAAGTTGAGTGTGCAGTTCATTGTTGCTTTTTGCCTTCATAAGATTGCAAATGTTGTTGCGACCCAACGCAGGTAGGCAATGGTCGTAACGCTCGTCGCGTCTTGGGCCGTCAACACGGTCACCAAACCGTCATAAACAGGGATTCCTGGACAGCATAACGTAACTATCATAAATTATTCGTTTCAAACGAGTGGACGATGATAAGTAGAACAGAAGGAAGAAGAGCTCCCTTGGTTACTTTCGGCTACACCCCTAAACACCTTTGGGAGCCTCTATGTTCGCTCCGGGCATTCTCAAATCCGAGTCGAGCACTTTGAGTTCAAACATTAACTCTGTTCTCAGTATTGTCGAATACTTTGTACAATGATTCGAACAAATCATATTCTGCCTGTAAGCAACGGATCTTAGGCTTCGTTCTTCCTCGCATACTTTTCACATCCGTAAACAATGAATTATGAGCTACTAACTGTGACTTAGTGCTGATGTCCCTGGAAAGGACTGAAAAATATAAAGCTTAGCGCATTTTCCTTGGTAATTATTCAACTAATGGAACTTTCTTGGCGAGGTGTAGTTGGTCGCCGATGAAGGAAGGGAAGGAGAACCCTGGTGTTTCGTACGGCGAGCGTGAGTCCCCGTATTTTCACGAAAATAGCATGTTGTACCTGAAGCACGAGGGCTAATTACAATAGCACGTTGTAACGGCAAGGTTCAAGTATTGTTATCACGATGATCCGGCCTCCCTTTCTACCTTGTAATTATTCAGCCGGGCTGGTACACGCGGCCTATAGTCATTGAAATTAAAGCTTTTTGCATTTTCAACGGCGCCTCGTTAATCCGTCACGATGACGGCTTCGTGGCGCGTATTAGCAATAAATTGCGCGGCATGCTGGCTCGCGATTTTATCGAGAAACAAGATTCCCGGAGGTGAGCCACCCTCTACAATCCGACGCGAAACAATTCCCCTCGCATTAATTACTATGTCTACTTCGTGTTGCTGCGCAAATTAAACGCACAAACCACTCCGATAACATCTAAGATATTAGTTTACGATCAATATCGTTAACAGCTCTCAATTAAGGATACTTCGAACGCGAGTCCCAGTAGTCCAATAATTCTACTGAATTCTTTCTAAAGATTCCATTCAATGTACGTTATGTTACATGATATTATCATCTGTTCGGTACTTCCATAAATTTCGAGAATCCTTTTTAGATTTCATTGTTCTTGCTCGCATCGAGAACAGGTGAAGTAACGCAGCGTGCAGGCGGTATGGTCACCAGGATTAAACGTAATGGTATTAAATCAGGCGGGAACGACTATCGGTTCAGTCTCGACCCATTCTCGTTACATTCACCTGTAAGCCCCTTAAAGAACAAAACGTTCTTTGGTAATGGTACGAGCTTTTAACGACTGAGAGCTAAGTATCGAGATCTTCGTAATCGTTACATTCGTTTTACTTGCTTCTAGAGTTACGCAATGTTGCGGTAAAATTGCGCTCAGATTCCAGAGGAATTCATCGCCTTCTTAAAGTATCTAAGAAACCACGAATTCTCTGCAATTCTAGAACTCACTTCCAAAGAGTTTATAAACCAATGTAGTCGTGTTTGAATTAACTTGTTCTCAAACTTTCCCTGAAATGTGTAAAACTACTGAAACAACGTTTCGACACATTTGAGAGTTTTATTCAATTATTTGCGGACTATTTTAAAACCGACTACGGCCTAATCTTGCGTTGTCCATTGAATTATTTATTTAAACGAAGAGCGATTCTGCCAAGTAATCACGATCATATTCATCCATTAATTTATTTGATGCGCGTAACCAATTGAGTGGATACTTCCTAGAATATATCAAATAATTTGTCCATTTTTGATATAAATTGGGATCTAAATTTGCTCGGAGCCCGTGATGGACCTGTTCTCATTATTTTCATACGACTTTTCGCGCTGTATTCGCTTGTGATCTCGGCATCGCAGAATTTCCCGGACGAGTGGCTATGCAACCACAAACTGAACGCTTTGGAATATTAACGATTCGAATACGCCGCATTGTTTCGAATAATTATTTCGTTTGTCTTATTCCGTGTCACGCAGTGATATAAATTATGCAAGAGGAAGCACAGATTCCAGCGTATTTGCGGTAAAACAGTTTCGCGTTAACAGTTTAAAGCAAAGTTATCTCTACAATTATCGTTCCGTTGACAATCTACTGCGGTACAATCGTAGGTTGAGTGGTGTGATTATTAGCACGAGAACTATGCGCACGTTCATCTGTGTTTTAACGATAACGGAATGTTTCCTTCAGATTATTCCGCTACCCTGACGTCTGTATTAAATGTATCGCAGAATGGCAGTGAGGAAAAATCAATTTGCATCGCTGTTAATTTACAGACGAGGTTTATTAATGAAGAATTTTAATTTTGGTTATACATACACATATTTTCCCGAATTCCGTCTCACGAATCGACGGACACGTATGTATCGTTTTTTCTGCTGGATGAAAGATGATTCGATCGCTGTACGCGATGGTTTGACAATTGATTCATAGTGATACGTGAAATTGGTTTTCCATTGGAACACAGAAAAGCAAAGGTGCCCGCAGAGACATCAAATCTGAATTTACCGCAGAGTTGAACGTCAACTGGTGGTCGTCGATACCATTGATAACTTGGAGTGCGATAGAGCCAATGAAAATGATTTCATTCGATTTCAAACCACGAAAATAGATAAATTCGATGAAATCTATAAAATCTGATGTCCTTGACGCAACGTTATTTCAAATCGATTTTCAATGAACAGGAAGAAAATTTCATCAAGGGTATTGTAGTATCTTTTACGATACAAAGTTGATTCGCTTATATGGCCATTTGTGTAATTATGTCTAAGAAGTAATTCGTTTCAGGACACGGTTTAATAGTCCAAGTCAACAAGCGCCGGTAGCGTTTACGGCAAATAATTTCCTGTGGTTCCCTTCGCATCAGAACGGTTTAGGCGGACCAATTGCGTTGGAACACACGAAGGACGTTTGCGAAGAGGTTGTAAAAGTGAACGGCGATCGTAGATCCTCTGCCTCGGTAAATTCACGAAAACGTAGAAAAATACACCCAATAAAAGAGAACGTATCGAATCAAATGTTTCGCCGAGGGTCCCTTAAATGTATTCGCGGAAAGTATCAGAAACGTTTGCGGTCTAAAGAGAAAGACAATTAAAGTTTTACGGGTTTTCGGTCCCGAATAGAAGGGAAAAGCGGCAACGAATGCGTCTCGGTTTGACAGTCGTGGAATTAACTTTATTCCTGTAATGGAGCTCCGAGGTTAAAATGTTTAAATACCCTTTTTTTGCTCGCATTAATGGAAACGAAGTTCGTTTTATGAAATTAAAAGCGGGACGGAGGAACGCGGAAAAAATCGAGGCAAATGTCGCCTTGGCTCCATTCCGCAAATTCAATTTCGCAGGGGACGTAGAACCAACCGGTCGTGGCTAGAAATCGACGTAAAAACTCTGGAAAAAATACTTTAGATACTTTACTTTGTCTTACTCCTCTTATGTCTGTCTCGTGATTCTTATAGTGTTTCCGTAATCGCAGATTTATATCTAATTATTACAAATGAACATCACACTTCTTGTTTATGCGAAAAAGAAGCTTCGAAGAATATCTTATATTCCGAAAAAATTAAAGCAAAATGAAAGAATAACATGGAAATGGGAGGGACTCATGGAGTTAACTCTTCACAACTAACTTTCTGTTCTGTCCCATATATGTATGCTTAACTAATTTTTATTGGCGTAATGCAATTTGTTACTCGATGCAACAGCTCATCCCCACCGATTGATTTGACAGTATACGCTAGAGATTTCGCATGATCCCAGCAGCAGAATCGGATGATTCCGCTTGGTGAACTAATTTCTTCGACGGACGATAAATCACCGGAGATCGAATCGGTCTTTCTTCGATGTGCTCAACTTAAAGTGATTTCAGGTGAAAAATGAGCAGAATCTTTCCTCTTACAACTTGTCAGTGTTCCGTTACGAATTAACGTCAAACATGAAAGCAACTATTACTCGAACACTGTTGCGTCAACGTGTACACGAAAATGATGTATCCGCGTTACCGAATAATTGCCGTGTCTGGTTCGATCGGCTGTACTGATTACCGATGAACGTCCGCGGATATTATTACATCCGGAACGAATCAGTATTAAATCGGTGGAATGGTGAGAATAAGAGAGAAAGCAATTCTGTGGATTTATACGCAAAGCCAAATATCCAGGACTTGGAGTTCATTCGGGCATACGAGCGGGAGGAAAGGAAGGAAAGAAGGAAGGAAGCGAAGGGTCGCCTAGGATTGGCTTTTGCAGGATATAACGACGTCATGGATCGGACAGTGTTTTGCGAAAGCTAGTCACGAACGGAGCCAATTATCGCCGAAGCTAATGAAGCTATTGCGCCTGAAAAGAAATGGAAGAAGAGAAATCGTCGGAATCTGCCAGCCCGTCCCTCGATATCTCTGATTCCTTTCCTCCCAACGTTATCCAGCGGAGCCGATCTAGTTCTCTTCTTTTTCTCGTCCCACAGTCGACTTCTTTTGATTAGTCTTTAACTCTTTCGCGTTTAATTCACTGCGCGAAAAAGAAGCACGCACCGAGTTGGCACTACTTCTCGGAGTCGTTTAAATTCGTCTGCCCATTCATGCGCGCGCGGTGCATACGAATTCAAACGAGCTCTCAATTCCGGAGGAAGCAACCCACCCGAAACGGTCTCATCCACGTCGAGATGCTTGCAATCTTTCCCCGAACGATCGTTTTTCGCTGATTTACACTTGTTGAATTTTTCTCGAACGCGACAGCATGACTGCCGTAAACGCAAATGTCCAACCTAGTATCCGTATTGTGTTTCACAGTTACAATGTCCCTACATCCGATTCTATAAAGATTACGTCTACGGAAATATACACTGAACGGGGTGATTGAATTTGTATAGAAGAAAAGTGGCTGATAACGTATCGCACGGGCAGGACCAACAAACGGAGGCTCGCGAGAACGCAGAGCCTTTCCCATTTCTCAGAGTGGCGAGAGGTGTTGAGAGTTGTCGAGAGTTGTCGAGAGTTGTCGAGAGGTGTCGAGAGGTGTCGAGAGCGAAATTATTGCCCGGATATCGCAGTTTCTAGGCGAGTTGTTATCGCGACAGACTATACAACCGAACAGATATCGCGGCAACTGCCAACATATCGGCGGTTTAATCGTACACGCGACGACGAGAACATGAAAGGAAACCGCGCGCTATTATGCCGGTGACGTAATTAGACGAACACAAGAGAGGACGCGTATCGAGCGACGTAGAACGGCCAAGGGTATGTCGGAGAAAGACAATGCGAGCGAAACCTCTGTGCATCTTCCGGAAACGTAAACACGACGACGACAATGAGCGGAAGCGTTGTCGAACGTACGCTCCGAAGCTATCCAACAATACGGTCTATTTATTTTGAGGAAATTTCATACGGAATATCGCTCGCGGTACAGAGCACTTCGTCGTAATCGTTCTTTCATACCGAAGAATTTTACGAGACGGTGTCCTGTTTTTACGACCAGATTAGCTACCATAACGCGTACCATGATAATACAAGCTCGATGAAACGAAAAATTAACGTTCGTTAAAGGTAAAACGGAACGAGCGCGTTATATTAACGGTTGCGCGAGCTAACGCGCTCGGATGGAAGGTCGTAAACTACGTGGACAAACGTTTATCTTCCCGATATATCCTAAATTCGTGGATTTCAATAATTCGACTCGATGGCCGTCGAAACGATCCAAAATGTGGATAATCGTTTTCCGACTGGTTTCTATCGTTATAGAATCTCGAGAATGACGTTCCTAATAATTATTATTGTATTATCGCTTCGATAGTCATGGCTGCTAGATTCTGCAGTTTCATCGCGTTGCTCGTAACGTACACGTACGACCGAATAAAGGAAGCGAGACTTCCAGGCCAATTTCCGAGCGTATACGTTAGAACAGGATTTCCTGGGCTTCCTCCGTATCACCAGATACATTCTGCACGGAACTCGCGAAAATCTCGAGCAATAAATTACAGGTGAAGAGAATCGTTCAAATTGAAAGCGGTATCTTTTCTCCTAAACGAGCTGCAACCGCGTTCGCTGATCCGCTCTTTCCACGTAAAGCCTGTTATTATTGTGGCGTTGACGAGGGCAAGTTTATTTCTCGCTGGTTCGACATGGAGCATTTGCGGCTTACGAGTTCCATTAACAACAAATAACTTAACTACATCTAATAATACAACAATACGAAGCGATGCGTATGATAACTTACCAATCACAGTAAGGCTAATGGGATAGCCGATGGGTGGAGTAGTGGATATTTGGCACTCGTATATACCGGAATCTTTCTTTTGGGGATATTGTATCTTCAACATCCATTCCTCAGTTAGCGGCATATGCAATGCCATGAAACGTTGATCGCTTGTGTAAGTGAAACGTCCAACGGTCAGTAAGTGAATATCTCTGTGCCTTACCCACGACACCTACAATCAGACAAATTAAAAACACTTATAACTATTTCAAATTCAACCGCCTTTAATAACGACGATATCGATTTTAGCGGTAAGATTTAAAATTCGATACGACGCAAAGGGCTACAATTTAATGCCGCGCAAAGGAAACGATCCGTATAATAAAGCTTTATTGCAACGAATTCGAACGACCGAGTGGTCTAATAGTAGTCCGAGGTATTTTTAAATTGGTCGATACCGTGCTCGACTATTTTTAAAAGGGAAGATAACGGTCGGGTGCAGTTTCAAACATAAACGGATAAACTACGGGCGCAACCGTATTCCTATCCATTGTTTCCATTTTTAAGGGTTGCCCTGACTAACCTAACCCCGACCCAGCTGGCTACCGTGCGCGGAAAAGGTAGGTCAGACCGCACTCTGGGGATTAATCGACCCCCTAAAACACAAAAATGATTAGGCGCTAGACGATTCGCGACCCACACATCGGCCGTTCCCATGTTTACACGCTTTCCGCTAACCGCTGTAGGTGTCATAAAAATCGCGTCCTACGTAGGTATCGGCAGGAACACACTGGTAAACGCGTAATCACTTTTTTTTCACACCGACAAATAAATTCTCCCGTGTAGGTATCTCTTTTTTTTTGTTTCGCACCACTTTACTCGACAGAAACATTTATCTACCGTTATACATACATTTAATTTGTTAAATCGCGGAGGTCTTAACGCGAATACTACGCGGCCTCAGCATCAAACTTTGTGCAAGTAGTTACGATGACTATTCGATGGCTAAATTTCGACTAATGATTCTAGGTGGATACAGCGACGAGAAAAACTATGAAGAAGGATGACTGAATTCTAACGAAAATATAGGTGTCTCCCCTCTGGCTAATTGGTAACATAGTTTTTGTAGGTGTGTCACATTCAAGCGAGATGGAATGATAGAAAGGAAAGCTTCCTTGTTCTTGTCCTTGCGCATTGTTCTCGGATTCCTGGAATCAGCCTTTGTTGAAGATTGGTAAAAGGCATTTACTGTAATATGTTGCAGCTGTCCAGAAATCTAGGTTCGCAGAGTTTCACGGTAATAAAGCAATTTACTTCACCGAGGTCCTGTATGTAGGATACATTTTGCAATTGCACAAGAATCCATTCCTCTAAATAGACCTGTACTTGTTGGTCGTTTTACCATTCCACGTGGCTTTTGAGAAGCATACAATCAGAAAGATTGATAGGTAAATAACCTATTAGGAGGAAATTACTATACTTAGTTCATTTCTTATCTTAAGAACAAAACTCAATGTTCTTGGAAATACATATAGGCTGTTTAAAATTTTCTTCAGAGATCTGCTCTTCGGGATTTTTTACGAGCAAGTCACAACGTCGGCGTCGGCGTCATTAAATCGTATCAAAAGACTATGCACGGCGCGAAGCACGGCGTTGCATTATGTTTCGTTCGACGCCTTCGCCGTCGGCTTATTACCCCGTGCACTCCGTACCTTTACAATATTGGGTCGTACAACTTTAACAGCCGTTTTTGTTCTCCTCATTGGCTGTTCGCTTCGCCCAGTTACACCGTTATTTTCCCTCACGACACCGTCACGCGGATACGTAGTCCGCCCTTTACGGATACAGTCCACTGTTTACCAAATCGTTTTATTTTCTATCAGCGACGCGAGTGGGTGTACGTGTGAACGCGGTGCATTCGTCGGTGTGTCGCGTGACTTAGTATCGTCGTGTCGGTGGAGCGGGCGTAAAGGGTGGGACGTGTGCACACATTCACCCACGTGTGGTATACCTGTGTTTGCCAGTTAATTTACGGAGAAAGTACATTCACCGTGGGGGCCAGATTATTTCGTGTACGCGTTAAGTAATTCTGGGCGTTTTCGTGGAAATTTTCAAATGGATTTCTCCGCCTGGATGACATCGCTACCGTCCAGTTAATTCCTCGTTTCTTGCTCACGGTTACCGGTCCTGGACAAACATTGTCCGGTTTCCAACTTGGAGATTGTTTTTAACCGAATCTCGAGAACGTCGTTTTTATGATTTTTACCTTTGAAAATTTAATCCCCCGGCATTATCGCGTCGCGATTCATACTGAACGTGAATGTCGGATACGTCACCGACGTTCTCGCGTTGACCGATCCATTATACGAGTTTTTTTTTCTCACGCCGTGAAAACGTTTGTTCGCGTGTCGACCCTTGCGTTGTAAATCGAAACAACGACTGTTGGGTTAGTCGGATATTTGTGTTTGGTGTGCGTAACATTGACAAGTAGTTGATCAGGACGATGGAGTAGGATCTCGAGATGATATCTATTCAAGTAGCGGATAAGCGAATTGGCAAACTTCCAACGAGAAGCGTGCAAAACGGCATAAGGCAGGTTCGGCTGATAACCGCGAACTTCGCGAGGCCGTTAATTAGAACGGAATCTAATCGATGATACCGAGCCGTCATAACAGCCGTAACCCGAGCCATTTCCTCTCGCTCTCAACGGGCTGAATCGTGCCGTAACGACCGTCGCGTAGCTTAAAAGGCAATTTCGATCGTTTTTGCTGCCAGCGTAATTTAACAGATTATTCTCGGCCGTTTGGGCTGCGGCTAAGCAATCATCGCGAGCCCGACTAAGCGAGATCTGAATTCGATTCTCGAAAATTGGAACCACCGTCCATTCACTTCGATCGAGCCATTCGTATTTGGCGCGATGCTCATCCGAAACTGTTCGATTTCTTCAAATTTCGATCGATGCTCTTAAAGTAATTCAATATCTATCGAATCGATGAGAGAATTGTGTTTGTCGAAAGAAAATGTTCACGACTGGATAGATAAAAGTTCTTTAAAAACATAATCGACACAGTAGTCGACTGCTTCACAGTCGCTAAAGGGGACCAATTCTTAAAGCAAATACCATTCGAAGAACGGCGGAAGGAGGTTCGAGTACCTTTGAATAAACTTTTCGGTGGTACTTTCATTCGGCCCCGAGACTTTGCATAATTCCACGCGGCTGTGGAAATCTCAATGTTGTTCGCGCCATCGCCATCGTGACGTTACACGCGCAAACGCTAACCTACGGTATCAACGAAACGTATTAGCCGGCACACACGTACCTGGCGGACGCGTGCGTGCCGGGCACATGCTTTGCATAGAGATGAGTTTTGGGATTAAAAATGTAACGCGCTGCCGCTGCCTGCCTGCCTGCCTGCACTCGAACCGGGAGGGAGCCCGCCCGATCAGTGCTCTTCTTTTTCTACTTAATCTACGTGACCGCTCGTAAGGAACTTCTGAATCTGACGTTTAATATCTCCTGCCTATACTTCGGAATGTATTTATTTCATATGAAAAACAAGACTCATGAAAATTCGTGGTCGCCTACGTATTTTATACTCGCTGTTCCAAATCGAACGAACTGTCTGCTGCGTAAAAATAGTATATCGTGCACAAATATTAAATTACATAATGGAATAAATGTCTTGAATCCTTTTGATTTGTTAAAATTCTACACGCATAGCTGAAGGGTAATGCAAACAACTTCACGGTTTCACGGGCTGAAGCTCGCCGTAATACTCTGAAACGATGCTCGAAGTTAATCAACGGGGTGTTCGAAACTCGAAGCCCGGCTGATAATTGCATAACTGGAATAATCGCAAGTTGCTTTTCAACGCGCTTAATCCACAGGGGATCTATCCCACCCTTTCCCGTGCTTCTTCTTCTCCATCGGCAGCCGGAATGGTAAACACGCCGCTGTCAAAACATTTCGCTCCACGCGCGTTCCCGTGGAATTTACAAATTAATTCTACGCCGTGAAACGTTTCGTTCCTCGATTATTAGGAAAACATTGGCGTTCTACATTCTATGTAGTTTCTACGTTGGCCGTGTGTGTATGTTGTTTGACCCGGCAGTTCTCGCTCGTTAGCCCCGGATAGGTAGTATGCGTGTCACGCAAACGAAATGATCGAACCGACGCTATCAACCGCCTACCACGCATCGTCCGGTTGACCGATCCATCGCATCGCGAGCATTTATTCCGTTGATCCCAAATTCGTTGCAAATTTTTACTTTGAGCATCGACTGTTGCTACATTTTTCAAGATCTCGGAATCCATTGCTCGGAATAAACCGAGAGATGATCCGAGCACAACGGAGAATCGAGAAATACTTACGGTTCTGTTCCCGATGTTCTTCACCCTGCAGACGAGTACAACGTGTTTTCCAGCCAGACTCGTCACGTTCGATGGAATTGTTGTGTCGAAGTACGATTCCTTTTCCGACGTCTGCCAGTCCTGTATGGTATCTGACTCGAATAGGCGAGCACTGTGCGCAACTTCCTCTGAAAAAGAAAAAAACAATCAACTTGCTTCCACCCGCGACAAGTCCTCGGGAACCCGATTTATAAACGACGAACTCCTGGCACCTCTGTTCCGTTACATTCTTTTTGGGAATTTTTATGAGAACTTGAGCGTTCCGCAACCGATCCAATGAGATATTCGGTGTCTTCATCTACCACGGATATATCTTGGCGTTAAAAGGCTTTCCCGCCCCCCCTTTTTTTTTCAATTTCACGCGAAATTTCTATTTTCTTTTTCGTTCGCACTTTTTCATCGCGGCCTGTAATTACACACGGCGCGGTAATCGGTACCGCGCAACCTCTGGACCGGCAAAAAATAATTATCCCATTCTCCTGCTAAACGCGTTTATTAAAATTATACCGCACGGACGGAGAACATAGAGCGATAATGTACTTTTGAGCCGCGTACACGCGGGGACGTGGATGCTTGTACAACGTTGTCGGCGAGCTGTTCCATCGTGCAGGAAAAACATTTGTCAAGTCGGAATCGATAATTTTGTATTTCCAAAATTAAGGCCGAGATTATGAAGTACTCTCGTAGAATTCAAAGTTTCGAAAAGGGTGCCCGTGATTTTGTCAAGCGCGTTACTGGCACTTAACCTCGTCAATAAATTTCATTCTATACATATAGGATCGATTTCTTATCTTCTATAACGATTCTCTCTGTTCGAGCTCCGATGTGGATTTCGGGACACTCTGAGCGAGTAACTCGGCGTACAGTATCGTGGCTTCTAATTTCGTTGCAGCGTTAAGCCCGTAGTATCAAACCGATCGGAGAACAAGCAAGGTCGCCACCCCTGCTGTCGATGGAAAAAGTCAATTACAAGTGTAATCGTGTATTCGTTCGCGCGGGATCCGAGAGGACGCAATTTATTCGAGTAATTCCGCATCGGACAACGCGACGGGCGGCGGGCGGCGGCGATCACTTCAGAACGCATGAATATCCGAATGGTTCTCTGGCGGAGCGGATCGGAGTGGGCCGAAAGTACACGGTAGAACGGCTGGCGCATAACTATCCCTGTTGCCTGTAGTCCTGCACTGCGGCAAATACGATCTCGTTCGCACGAGTGCCTGTAACTCGGGATATGTGTACGCCGCTGCAACGGTACGCACGCTACGCACGCCAACCGGTTCGCCATTCATTCTACCTTGACGAGTCGCGCGGAGGATACCCGAGTCGCTTCACATGAATAAAAGGCCAAGGTCTATCGCGCCCCACAAAATGCTGCTCTATTTGTTCCAGAAATCCTGTCTGTTCTGTGACTAGAAGTGTTTGTATAAGATCCTGCTTGCGAGTAGGAAGCTCGTAATTGTTATGGCCCGATAGAAAGATCGTGGTTTCTTGCCCACGATAACTGGCGCGTCGTTACATTGGTAAGGTGATGGATATAATACTTGAGACCTTGTCGCGTCCGTCCGCGTGGATTCTCTTTCGAATCCGCCTGGAGTTGTAAATTCCAAGCTCGACCGTCGTGGTACGCGATACACGACACCATTTAACCGAGAAAATATCGCCCGTGGAACGAATTAATCAATCATGAATCGATAAAAATTACGACTCGCTGCTAAATGTACTGCGAACCATGCGACGCCGTAGTTTTATTCGAGAAAAAAAGTTCTTTCAGTCGTCCACCCAGTCCTTTTCGGACGTTTTACTGCCTCGCATCGACGATGATTCGAACGTTACTATTCGTTCGTTGGTTTGCACTGGTGATATCGATATTTCCGTACTCTCGCCGCTACAAAGGACGAGGCCAATTTGAGGTATCCACAACTTTTGTTCGCACGGTTTTCTATGTTTCCCTCTTCGTATCAGTTTCAACGTTTTAACGAGAAAACAACGATAGACTTTGTAAGTGTAATGTGTTCTGTGCAGTGAACAATTTTTTAGAGTTTTGATGCTTTCTTAGCCTATCGTCCCATAGGAAACATCGCTTTACTGTGCGTTAGCATTAATAATTAATGGAACAATTTACCACAGAGTATTTCATAGAGTCGCTAAGCTCCAGTTTGGTGAATCAGCTTCGTCGTCGCGGGAGATATTCTCCCATCCATAAAGATAGCAAAAGTTAAACGTGTTAATGGTAACGCTTTAATCGCTAGGAGAACACGCGGTTCGTTTAACACACTGCGCGCGCCCCGTCGCCATTACAGAGTTAATTAACTGCCTGTCCCCATGAAGACATCAACGTCCTTTCGCGATGTTCATGTTTTCCGGCCAGTGTGCATCAACTGGAATTGCGTTTGCGCTAACTTATTTCGCAATATTTATTCCGTCCCCCACTGCCTACGCCTTAATCTGGATTATCGCATTCTTATTTAAACGATCAAAAGTACTTTACAAAATCTAAGGTAGAAATATTTAATTCGCACCCCACCTCCAAGCATGCTTTCCTCTTCTCCAACAAACATTCTGAAAGTCGCGCAAGCATCTCTGAATCTCTCGGTAATCCAAATTTTCGCGGCGAGAAAGCTTTTCACTGTTTCCGGCAGTTTAGTTCGTCCGGCAGGACGAACTTATTAGAGCAAACAATCTTCCCGCGGTACTTGAAATATGTGTTTCAGTCGCGCCATGCAATTGAATATTTCACGATGGGGTGGGATGATCAATGTGGCACCTTAACAGATTTAATAGACCCCGACAAAAAATATTATACCACGTAGGTTTGTCTCCCCAGTTATTCCGTTTAATACGAAATCGTCTGAAAAAGTAAATTACCGGGCCACAGAATTCGGGTTAGGAATATTTATCTTGGAAATTGCATCGAGACGTCGGAATCCCCCGTTGAACCCCTCGGTGTTCAATTTATCACCGTAAAAGGGTTAGGGAGCGGAAAAGAGACTGATATTACGCACGCTCCTCCAAGATATTTACACTAATAAGCCCACCGAGGGTTTCGGTGGATCGAACAAAGACTCGCAAATTAACCCCCTCTACTCTTCCTTTGCCGTTTTCTTTGTCTTTTTATTTTCCAGCTAATTCAAGGTTTTACGACCACTTGAATTATTTGCGTTGTTTCAACTTCGTTGAGCTACCGCCAAATTGTTTTCGGCTGTGTTCGTTTATTCCAGAAGAAACCACCCTCGGCGCGAAAACAAGGACTCCTCGAATTCCTATGCCTCGTTGGAACGAGACGAAATAAGGTCGTAGATTTTTCTAAAGAACGAATGGCAAACATAATTCGTAGGAATAATATCTCACACTTTATGTCGTGATTCTGCGTAGCTGGGCGATCAAATATGTCGCTGTACCGTTCACTCCATTCGATTGTCGTATGGTATTTTAAAAAGTGAATGTTAGTCGATTCTAGAAACACATTTATAAGACATTATAAAAGTTCTCATCAAAGTAACCAGCTCTATGTAGGTATGTGCAATTTGTTATATTTTCGTTGATATGTATTGTCGAATTTCGCTAAATAATGTCAACGCAGATAATCTCGAAAAGTATTAAGTAGTTGGGTATAATTCAGAACGCTATGAGAGAAATTTTCGGTGTTAAAATTTCGGGGTTCCGAGGTATCGTCGTTTCCTTGAAATTAAGTACGGTGGAATAGCTGGCGAACCTCGTTATTAGTGACATATCTCATTTAACAGTTTCAACCGCAAGTAATCCCACGTAAATGAGATGGTCCGTGGAACTTTGAAGGTTTGTTAAGATGGTGCACGGCACTTGGAGGTGTAACTAGGATGGTCCGGGGAAGTTGGAAGCGTTACTGGAGGTGCTGTCGGGACTTCCAAGGGTTGCTCGTATAGTCCGAAGAATTTATACGCTAGAGAAATTCCTCACGAGTTTTTTTTTTAATCGCAGAGAACTCGATACGAAGAATTTGTATATTGTTACACAATATTGTATATTGTTGGAAAATGTAAAACAAGCATTTTTTCTTTAGATAAGAAGTTTCTTAGATTTTTTTGATTTAACTACTTTATCTCGATATAAAACTTTCATTTCGTGAATTACGTTATTCTGCGTAACACTCGATATTAATATCCTATCGCATTTAAAAATCCACTTATTTTGTTAATGTACCTGTTTGGAAAATTCAAATTTGCGTAATTTGCTGCCAACTGGGTCAACTTTGCTATTTTTGCCTGTTCATCCCTTTCGTATTGTTAGCTTTTGTGTAGAGTGGTTAAAATTTTGACATCCCTGTCTTGTTCGAGCGAAAATAATATGGGTTTTTAGGCGGTCACCCGTTCTCCCTCTGGATTTGCATCGAGAAAGCTAGTAAAAAGGGAAAATCTACCGCACAAGCTTAAAGTATGAACAATGTACAATAGTTTTAGCGATGTAGGAATAAAAGATAATTATTTGAAAATGCAATAAAAATTCTGTACCCGCGTTTTATAGTACCTACACGTGTGTGTAGTGTAGCAGATGCTTGAATTGGTACTCCTCGCTCGGTTCGAGTGTTGGCGAGATTTCTGGTCTTTCAGATTTTTCCGGAGCAAGAAATTCGATCGAAGCAAGATATATTATTCGGGTTTCGCGGCAATGCTCTGGCATCCAACGATTTCAAGGATTCCGATACTCTGGATACGTTTTACGAGGACTGGCCCTTTCGAAACGACTGACCTAGAAACGAAAGGATGAACGAACCTCCTTATCGTACGTCCACGACTGACCCAGCTCATGATGTACGATCGTATAAGAAGCCTCGACGACCGACGGAATTCGATGTAAAAATAACTCGGTGGATATTGCGTTTTATAGACGGTTTACTACAAGCTTTAAAAGAAGGAGACGGCAAACTGCTACGTCAAAGTACTTCCGAACTTCAACTAAATGTCCTTATTAAAAGACGGAATTATTAAAATTTCAGGAATTCTTGTGTATACGAATTCAGATTTTAAATGCAACGTGAATCTTCAATATTATGCGACACACAAGTTTCGGCTTGAAGTATAATCAACAATCTGGTGTATTCTAATACGACCAACAACGACGTAGCAACAAACAAAAGTAACAACGATTCGATAATATGATTTGAACCGAGGAAGGCAAATACTGTGAGAAAATTGAGAATGTTCGAGTTTTGAGGATGATCACAGTCGGTCGACGACATTGGATAGGGAGTGTGTTCATTTAGGGTAAGAAGCACGAGCTTTCCACTATGAAGCTGCAACGTATATCGTCGTTGCGAGCAGGAAATATGGGAAAATGCGCAGCTAGGAAAATGTCTCGGCTCTTAGCGTGTGTACAATATCGCACCGCGGTGTAACTGGGAACTCATCCGCTTCTGTTCCGAAGTTTTATCATTTTTCTTTATTTCGTAAAACTTTTCAACGCTAGACTGTCTCGCCCAGTGTTAGAAGCTTGTTGGATCGTTTATTAGCTTCGCGACGGTACGGTTGATACGACCGTTCTCTGCAACTTCGCTTATTGTCTTGCTATAAAGTTACGCAGCCCCGCTAACGAATGCATTATATATATATATATATTATCGGGCAATTTGTTTAATATTCCAGGAAATATTGAGATAAAATTGATATTTTGCTTCGCGAAATAATTAAATATTGCCGAGTCTTTACCACTCGTGTCTCAAATTCTATTGTGCATCTTTCGCGCTTATATTGGGTGGAAGAGACTGACCTCGATGAAAGTTCCGAAGGAATTTCTACCTTTTATCCCTTTGAATTTTACGATCTTCCATTAAATTATATGCGCTTGACCCAGCAGTCTCCAGTTTCTCGTGTCAATAATAAATATCAAGGTGTGCTGAATAATAGGTTGCAAGATCCTGCGACGTTACTAATTACTCGCGCGACGAATGACATCTCACTTGTAGACTTTGTAAATTGTTTAAAGTTTCTTATTGTTTGCGCTTATCTTGTATTCCACGATCGAGGAATAATGCTATTCCAGTTTTATCATTATGGTTCCGAAAAAATGTCGGCTCACACGAAATGGTTTTAGTCTCTAAAATGAAAGCTAAGTGAAAAGAGGAAATACAAAAAATAGAGCAATGACAGAGTTTACGATGTCCAAGGAAAAACTATAAGAACTCCGTTATACGAACCACATCGTTTTCTTCGGGTTTCCTTCTGTTCCCGTCGAAGAATGTCGCGGGAGAGGGGAACTTCCGAAACGACGTGGAAATTGTTACCCGAGAGAACGAGTGCTTCCAATAAACCAAGAAGAATTGCCCCTGCAAGTGTTTTTTACTGTTCCAAAGACACAAACTTTTGAAATTCCACAGAGATTAGAAGGAAAATGTTTAGTCGACCCGTTTGAAATTTAATCGAAATAGCTGCGCAGATTTCGAAACATATAGTAGATATAATTAGATAGGTATAATAAATATATAATTAGATAGATTGAAACGACGCGACGACTCTCGCGGATTCCCTGAAACTATTCCACGAAAATTCTACATCGTCGACGGGGAAGCGTCATCGGCAGTCACAGAGGCGGTAAGTGGCATTTTCCTTTCGATGCAGTTTTTGTGCATCGATTCCTGCGCCGCGAAAGGATCGAAGAGAACGGACGTGGTTGCATGTGTCGACTGTGATCGTCAACGTCACCCGTCGTACCATGTGTAGGCGTCATTTTCCGTGGAATTTCATCCGTATTTCCGCTTCTAGGATTTTCGACGTATGCCGTCGATTGCGTTCATTCGAACTTTCGTATTCCGAGTCACACTTCCGACATCTGTCGTTCCACCTTTCTGTTTTTTTTTTGAGCTGTTCCCTTTTCAAAGGCCAATTCGACCGTGGTCATTGGATTTTCCGAGATATCTCGTAAGAACGCATCGATATCCTTGATACTTCCATTTTGTTCTTACTCGTGAACGAATGGTAACGATCCTCGTATTTCTTTTTAACCGAGTTTCCATCGAAGTCTTGTACTGTAATTCCCATGTATTCGGCCGTAAAAAGAAAGATACCTATTTATCCCTTGAAATAAGCAGTTCTGCGTGTCATTTATTGGATGCTATTCAACGCATAGAACCGTTGTAAAGAAATACTATAACAGATGCAAACACTTCCATTACGATTTTCCATGGGACAGCATAAAGTTTCGATGGCACTTTTGATCGTAAGGTTTTCCAAGCGTATCTCGGTTACACAGCGATTTAACTTTTTTTTTTACCGTTCCTTCGATCTATTGCTTTTAATATTTGCACATTCGAGAGAATATTATTCTCCGCTGAGCACTGAGTCGTTACGCGAGTCCTTTCAAAGCGGATACGTTTTTTTTTTACAATGGTCGATCGGCATCGGAGCAGAGAAATATCGTTGCAAAAAGCGTTCGTGAAACGCTGACGCCTTCGACGGCCCGTACCAAACTTTGTAGTTTAAAATCAAACTTTCCAATAGAATTTATAATGCTCGTCTCTATTCGTGTATTTTAATATACGATGTTTGTTCTTTTATCTCTATTTTGGTTTCTTTATCAATAACCATGGCAATGGTGTTTCAACAGATTCTGGCATCCGATTTCGATTTGAAAAAACTTTCATTGAAACGGGAATGTTATTGTTATCGAACTACGCTTCACCGATTTTCCCGATACGAAGGTACACTGTCTATTTTTCTTTGTCGAAACTTTGGTAGGTACCTAAACTCGTAAACTGGGAAAAATTATTTAATGTCGGCCGTGATTTACGAAGAAACAACAAGAAGTGTATGGATTCGTCCAAGAATTACTTCGCAACGACAACTAAAGTATCGAGCTCAACGCTTCCTGTACAAACATATTATACTTTCTTCCATGTTTCACAGCCTCTCTATTTACACCTCCCCCACGATGACGCATACATAGGTATAAGAACGGACTCGAAGAAACATCATGGTTCACAGAGATCTATAAACACTCCCCAGCAAGCGACGCCACGTATTTTCTACCTTTACATCTAAGTATTTCCATTTTATTAAACGGGCTTAGTGGAAACGACACGGGTGTTCTGGAAAAGTTGTGACCGGCGTACTCTTCGCAGGACGCTGTACGACGTTACCGTGAAAAACGACAATGATTGCGTCCTACTAACGCGTATTGCTCACCTGTATAACTTTTTACGATGAACTAGATACGGTGCCGCTCAAAACTCCGAGATCGTTTATAGCTGAAAGTTAGTTACTTTCTGACGGATATTACAAGACCAGGTATACGGCAGGATGATACAGAAAACTCTCCGATCGAGTTATTTTCTTAAATTGAAAAATGTACAGACGAATTGTTCGCAGGTTAGAATATATCTACGATTTTACTTTACGATGTAGAATATCTTTTTTTTTTTTTTCAGAGAAATAATTTTAACGCGAAACGACTACTCGGTATGATACATGTGACGATGCAGTTACCGACTACTTTTCCCATTTTATGGAAACACGCCGAACTCATTTGGATTTAACCCAGTTTCGCCGAGACTGACGCCATGCCAGAGATCACAGGGGAATATGTTGTTAAGCGAACAAACAACTTTCCTGAAGGTTAGAAAGAGCACCAACGAAATAATTATATTCTTTGCATTCGGTATGAACGTTTTTTTTTACCTGACCTATACTCAAAGTTTCCACTGCCGTACTGTCCGCTCTGAACAATTATGCCGTTCATGAACACGCAAAACCCATTACAACGGATTCATCTTTTAAACGCGGATAACTGGTAATGACAAATTGATGCGAAACGAATACCAATGGGTTAGCCGTCCTCTCGGTGAAATCGAGCGCTCAACATGTCGCGACAACGGTAGATTTTTCGAAAATTTATCGCGTCCAAAAGCATTACATTTCACAGAACTGTTCGTTAAATTCTTAATCCTAATATAATTGGAATTCGATTTGCGAGTGATGTGCTTTAATCAACCCGAAGCTGATTTTTGTTTCTCGTAAAATGTTAGGTCACCCGAAAAGCTCTGTAATTAATTCCTGGTTTGAAATTTCGAGCGACTTTCCCGACGTTCGCTTCTTAATGTGTCATTGTTAACGTACTATCTCTCTACGAATAATAACGCGCCGAGTCGGTCTCTATTGGCGCAATGCCATTGCGCCCGGCAAAAAGTATATGACGGATGAAGTGCACGCTTCCCCTGATACTGCAAAATTCATTTCATCGCTGCGGCTGCAGGCAACACCGTGCCCCAGCCCACTCCCAACCGAGACTCACCGCGGTGTAAAACATCATTCCACATTACACTTCACGAGCTGGAGAACATCGGATGAATTATTTCCTCGGCTTCTTCTAGCCCGGTCTGACACGCGGCTGGGACACTCGCGAATGCTTAAATGCCGGAACAAACGGCTGCATCCAACAAATTAACCGCTAATACCCACCCTATAAATGCGACATTTTTTTTAATTACACTGGACAGCGGAGTAGTTATCGAATTCAAGCGCCCAGGTACTGATTCCTACTTGTCGTCTATTTTCTTCGATTTTATGCGATAAAGATTTACATTTTTCAATCCGTCTAACTGTGACGTTTTGATGACGCGTTCTCGTGCTAACAGATTTTAGACATATTCGATATTCTACGTGTGCATCGAAACTCGTCTCGAGCTGATATCGAATTACCGTTAAATTACTAGGAGTACATTTTTGAGCGGTATAAAGCCCCGGCGTGAAACTTCGAGTGTAGATGGAAAAGGTATCTCGATGGAATGAAATCGACGAGAAGAGCTAGAACACCGGGGGTTGATATTAATATGAAATTGCTGTTGGCCCTTCTGTCGCCCCGGGACTCAACCTTGGGCGCAAAATTGCCTCAAGTCATAGTGGCAATCAGGCATTTCCAGCCGCCCTTCTAGCTGCTGATCCGCCAGAAAGGAAACGAAATTTCCTAGAAGCAGACCCATCCCCACCTTCACTCTTTCTTGAGGAGACGAGTTTCACGGATTTGCCATAAATAACCACTTACTTAACCCTCCTTAAACCTAAATGGTTCCACACCGCGAATTTCCACCGTTAATCCAGCATCCCTTATCGAGCAACGGGTAGTACAGTCTCTTTGCCGTCCCGCCGAGAAACCTTATTAAGCAAGGCTTTGAGATTTTAATGAACCATCGTGAATCCTTGCCCGATAGAAATTAAAACTTTTCAACTGCCGTAACGGACCTTCTTTGATCTTAATCGAACACGGAAAATTCACTTTGTCCGCGATAAAAGGATTAGCGTCTATTACAATTGAAACAACAAGCAACAACGAGGAATCGATAAAAACTCTGTAACGAGTTCGTTCTACAATGGTTATAAATCTACGAAGATTACAGGTCTCTCTTTTGATTGGTCCCCGGCGTTGGATTTCTCTCGGCCTTTAGGTACAATTTCAACCGTTTCGCGACTGCCATAATAATGTCACCTACGTAAACTGAAAATTAAAAGTGTTTTTTTTTTAACAGAAATTGTTGGAACAGGGTACACGTACACGCGTAAAAGGCGAATGCAGTTAGAACCTTGCGCGTACAATGGAAATCTCGAAATTCAATTTTCACGCGATACGGTTACACCAATCTCATTTGTGGGAACGCAATTGACTTATTTCGCGACTGTGTGGAGTTTAACGAGAATTTTACCCAGCCACGCATACGCGTAATACGATTCGCTTAACCAGGGGCCGCGTAATTTACCACGATAATTACGTTCTTCGCGCAAAGATAAACCGATGCGAATACCAGTTATAGCGCAAACCGTATGCAACAGCTGTATTCATCACGCTTACTTCATTTTAGGCAGCGTCGAATTTGTATATATCAAGTCCTATAGATGAAATACGTACATAAAGTAAAAACAATGCTGAGATTATATACCCCCCATAATGAAGGATTCGCCAAAGGAGTTATGTATAGCTATTCAGGCTAATAAACGTTTAATTAAAGCACCTTCCGAACATCCTTTTATGTTCTCTCTTGAAATATGCAGCTGCTCGGCAAGCGTCGATGATGAAAAAGAGGATTCCTCTCTTACGAATACTATTAGCCAACCTCCCCTGCTACTCGTCGTTGCTTTTGACTCGCCAGCGATCTTAAGTGAGTTTGGTGGGTTCCTGCAGCGGAAAAATATATTACGAAATGTCAGTTAGCTGTAAGACGGGGCCACGGTTTTGGAGGAGAACGGAGACTCGTAAAAACGGTCCCTTCTTCCGTATACCGTTGAGCTCGACGCAGCGGAAATAGCTTCCTCGCGAAGAGTCCACCGTGACAACGATCTGGACGTAGACCAATCGCAGTCAGCACTTTGCGAGGTTAAGGTAATTGGGTGGGCTGAAAGAGAAACGCGAATATATATATGTATATATATATATATATAGGTTTTTGCGCGAAGGAAAAAGAGCCCCTCGGTTCGCCCAGTTTCGAGAACAGTGGCTCTTTGGAACGTCCGCTGACGCTATTTCGTCTAATTAAATCGGAGCCCCTTTGAGGGTCTTAAGCATGGCGTTTCCAGTCCTATCTCGAGTCATTTGCCGCTCCGTTATGTAACGTGCCTTAACATTTCTTTGAATAAGCGCACTGGCTACGCGTTCACCGACGCTGGTATTTTTCTTCCCCTTGGTCGCGTTCTTTTTAGACGACCGCCGTGTTAGAAACGCGAGATTACTTTGCGACGTAGGTATATACGTCGCGAGAACGCGGTTCGCGCTTTTTCTTTTTTTTCCACGGAATACACCTTCGAGTTGAATGTGCACGCGTTGGAAGCAACTACGAACGTGATTGAAAGAGATTCATCTTGCTTAGTGAGTATCCCACGGGTGTTACTTACATTCTGTATTCCGAACGGAACACGACGCGTCTCGATTTAAGGGCTTCCAGGTTAAATTGGTTATGAAAATTCATAAACGATAGGAAATGCTTTCTCCGGTAGGTAAGAGTTTCAAATAAGTCGGTGTACGTTAGAAATCGAAAATGTTGAAGGTTTTCCGTCGATACGTTGTTACTGTCCGACGTATTTTCAATTCTCAATCTGCTCGAAGAGTAAAACAATACACGACATCGAGCAGAGAGCGAACTATCTACTCGAAACTGAACTTTCACGAACTCGTGGACAAGCAAAACATAGTTAAATGCGGGGATGCTCCGATCCAGTTTATCGATCGAGTTAAAAGTATATTACCGCGAGGGGAAGAAACACTGACCCCAAACTTACTGGCGTTTTTAGGTTCGACAAACATTCCTCCGAGCGGTTCTTAACCGAAGAGGACAAATATTTGCGCGGAGCAGTCAGACTCCAACAGTTGTGCGACTCCATAGTGAAATCGTAGCCATAATAGGAGCCGGGTTAGTTAAAGTAGCCGTTCTCATGAAAAAGCCTTCGTGTCTTCGTTTCGCGCTTCGCCAGAGATACCGACCGCGGAAGGAAACCTTTTATTCCCTTGTTCCTTATTAAAATAGAATCTCGACGTCTCGAACGAAATGGAAAGATGTTTTTCTCGTTTCTCTTCTCCTCCTACAACGTTTCCCAGCGAGTTCGTTTCGACGGCAATGAGAAAACGGAATGATCACGCCACGAGTTTCTGTTCCGTTACGCGCTAAACAGCCGTTGTCTCGGAAAAAAAGCGATCGACACGGAAACGAAGATGCAACATGCTTCGCGGAAATTCCTCCGTATAGAAGGAGTGCAAATATTTTTCATTTCCTTCATACGTGTGAATACAGGTAAATCTGCATAAACTGTCTGCAAGGTAAGTTAATATAGCGCGCAGTGACTGTCTCGCCGACAAGGAAATATTCCTCGGCCGAAACGTGTCTCTCCTTTGGGAAAGGTGCTCTTTTTTTATCACTCGAGACGTATACGAATATACACTTTTCTACCTACTGTCGTGCAGTTGTCACTTGAAGCGCCCGAACAAAAACGCGTTTAATTTGCAAAATAACGATTAAGTAATCCAGCTATTCTTCCAGTTTCGATTAAGTTATAATAGGAAACGTTGTACATTAGATTCTCTGCAAATTTCATCGACGTCCGTCATTTTGGTCGGTCCCGATGTCCCTGTTATGCTGAACCTCTTGCATTCAGCTTAAATATTAAACAACGTTAATTGAATAATGCACCTCACATTAGGGAAGTAAGTTTCTGCGATAAATGGTTCGTTTGTCGCATCGCGATGTTACGACTACAATACCTCGACTGTGTAAATTGTTATTTGTCGTCAAATCCTATGAACCTGAACCCTGGACAGCTGTAAACCGTATGCGCACACGTCATTATAGGAGCCTTTTACTAATATCTGACAAAGGCTGATTCCAGGAGGTCAAATACAATGCCCAAGGACAACGAAGAACAGTTCCTTGGTTATGACACACCTACGACGCCGCATCGACCAATTAGCTTTAACCTCATCGACCAATTATTCTCACCGTGACACTCAGCCGGAATCGTTAGTCGAAAGTCAACCATCGCATAGTGAACGTCTCTGTATACATATAGATCGCGTTATTTCCGTGAATCCCGGTTGTTAAATCTATTTTGTTACTTAGTAGTTATTGTTGTTCACCAAGTATTTGTTCTATTGTCATATTACTGACACAAGATTAAGTAGGCGTGTAAGTTTACGAAGTTCTAAAACAATCGCGCTGAAGACTTGTGACGTAACATCGTATTTTCTTCGTAATTACCGTGGATTTGGTTTCGCTCAGAGGACAATGCGAATTCACCGAAATGAAAACAGAAACAATTCCGCGCGACGACAGCAGGAGAAGACGAGTTCGCTCGAACGGTAATTCCGGTCTTACGTGTATAAAGAGGGCTGGCGTCGATGAGTTGTTCGTCGTGCGTGCGTGTGTGCGTGTATACATATGTGGGTGCGTGGCTGCGCATTGTTGCGGGCAGCGTAAAACCGACAGTAGCGGCGTTCCTCTGGTAAACGTGCCTCGAAAGGTATGCTCAAATGCTTCCATTAACTGAATTCATTGAACCAATACGCTGGTACCACGTGTGCCAAAAGCATCCTACTCGTTGTTACCGTCGTTGATGAAAGACACGGCTAAACAACGAAAATCCTGCATACACCGAAATCCATTTTATCGACCAACTTTCCACTGGATAAATTTGATTCGCGATTTATCGCAATCCCAGTAACTTTGCTACGGGGATAACGTTTCCACGGGTCGGTCCATTTTTGATCCATTGTGTTTGTTAATACGGTCGCCACGGAATTTTTCGTCTCTTTTGATTTCGATATTCGGCATTCGAATAGGAAAAACGAAATATACCGGTTGGATCGTCTAACTCGTCCTATCGGTTACTTCTGATACCTTGTGTTGTACATATTGCGTGATTTAACTTCAATCGATACTGCTATACTATTCCCCATACTCTGTTATTTTCCTTATCGACTTTGCTTTCCGATCTAAACCCACCGTTCTTACAGAATCTCGCATGCTTATATTTTTTATACAACATAGAACACAGCGTGCCGATAGCGGAACGTAAAAGGACTCGTGATGGGGGAAAGGCAGGGAAAGACCTATCAAGTGACGCAGCTGTCGTTTAATCGCGCGATAGATCTCTCTTTCGATTTTTGAAAAACTGCTTATGACAAAATAGTCTTGCGCGAGCGTCACGCGCGAGGGGAAGATAAATTTTCCTCTCCGAGATGAAAGAACCGCGCTTTTCAAGAACCGCGAGAGATTCGTCTCTAGCTAGGAACGATGCGAAAATGTTACCCCCTTATCTCATATTCTCCTTACGAAAGAAGTCGAGTACTCATGACGGAGTGGATCGTGGAATGAAATTGCTCACGATTCGTGTGCTCGATTCTGGGCAAATTAAAAATACATGTTGCGGTTAAACGGGGAGAGCACGGTCTGAAATGGTCAACAAATTTTTTACAAGCCAAGTCCTAGAATTCATGAGGACGCGTTTCCTTGGAATCATTATGGTCTCATACGACGAGCCAATTGTTCGTATCTTTCGCGTTTCATTATTCACCGTTAATCATCTGTTAGTGTATGATGGTCATTCTATTTATATACCGACGACAAACACGTTCGCGTCGACGAGATTTTCATTGGTGGAATAGACCGTAGCTTCGTAAAGAGCTAAAGAGCAGTTCGGTTAATGTTCAAATGTCGAAAGGAAGTTATCGAGGCATTTTGCATTTGTTCGCCGACGAAAGGACGGAAATCCTTAAGGATGTAAGCAACACTTTATTTCCCGCAAAAGTAGCACCATCTGATGCTCGTGAATCGAAGGTGTCTGGAACTCTTTGACGTATTCCAGGATATAGAAACGACCGATAAAAAAGCGCGAGAGTGCAAACGACAGCTTAATTACCGGTACGGCAGAAGGGATGCAAAAGTAATGCGTTTCCAATTATCTGTCCAGCGGAGTCTAATCCTTAATCTGCATAAACAAACCGTCCAAACTGCCAGCGCTTTCCACTTTTTTCAGGCGAAAAACTTTCGATAATTATAACCCTCCAGTATTCTCTTGAATTACGCGCGAGTAACAAAAATGATTTGCTTACGGTTTTTATTTTTGTTTGGGCGCTCTGTAACACTACCTTGCACTTGATGTATGTATATGTATACGTGTCGAATAGACAAAATAAATATGGAAAAATCACGATCGTGTGTGCTAAACGGTGGAACAAAGTGGAGTCAAAAGCAATAACGAGTAGCAGGGGAGGTTGGCTAATAGTATTCGTAAGAGAGGAATCCTCTTTTTCATCATCGACGCTTGCCGTGTAGCTGCATATTTCAAAAGAGAACATAAAGGGATGTTTGGAAGGTACTTTAATTAAACGTTTATTAGCCTGAATAGTTAGACATAACTCCTTTGGCGAATTCTTCATTATGCGGGGATATAATCTCAGCAGTGTTTTTACTTTATGTACGTATTTTACAAAGCATTAATTAAAAGCTTCGCGAGCATCCGTCGCGCGCATTTTTCACGGCAATATAATTTACATCGCTTCTGTTCCTTTAACACGAACAAATTTTGATGGAGACGCAACTATCCGAAAGTCGATTCCCGATAATCCGATAAATCCTCTGAACAATCGCCTTGAATTCACTATGACCCATTTCCAGCCTTCCTTTCCTCTCCAAGTTACTAATTAATAATTATTCTTTGAATTCGTTAATGATATTTCGCGTCAGAAGTACGTACTCGTTTAATGTTTCGTAAACATAAAATTACGTTTAATTGGACATCGAAAATCCGAAACCGTCAGAGCACGTTACATATTGTCCGATGTACTGCCTCGACCTTCTATTATTTCTTTAAGAGCTTTCCCGGGCAAACAGTTCCGACTGGTATATTTGCAACACAAAAGAAGTGGTTTTCCTAGAAGGCAGAAACCCCGGGGATTGTTCAGCGTCATTGTCTCCAGAGACAATAACGATATTAATATTAAGTCGCGGCGAAAATGACACGGTATTCACAAATAATCGCTCGGCGGTGCGGGGGGGGGGGGAGCGGCGAATTTTAATTGGCCGGGACGAATATTAACGGAGCGCGTGCCCGAACTTAGATACGGCCGCCGGCGCCGGTGGAGCGACGTATTGTCATCGTTGAATCGTCCTGGGAAAGAGATTTCCCCGTTCGCGCGACCGCAAATCCGAAAAGAAATAGCTTTGTCTAACGGCCTCCAGCGGTTCGCCGTTCGAGTCCCTTAATAAGAAAGTCCGCCGGTATTTCCGCGCGGAGCGAATAAATCATCGGTTCGACGAGCCATTAAAAAAGTCGAAGAAGTTCTTATAATCGGGGACGAAGAGGATGGCACCGAGAACGAAGACGCTCTTGCAGAAAATTGCTGACAACTGCAGACGTGTATTAACGATAAGACTCCAGCAATCTAAGCACATAAGCTTCTTAAGAGCTTTGCCGTTTAATTAAGATGAAGATACAGAAACGCGCAGAACTTCTTTTCTGGTTAGTTTTACGTACAGGACGCTCCCAGTTATCGGGACGCGATTATTATTTCTTGCAGTTGGTAAAACTCCTCCTAAAGCAGAAAGAAAGAGTATTCTTTTTCGAAATAAAACTCAACGTAGGTGTTGTGGGCTTATTGGAATTTCACTGGAGACTTCTGGATGAAACATTCAACTGTCTTCTCTTTTCATAATGTTATAATTTCCCGGTTCTGCCGGTAAATAATTAAAGCGACTTCTCTAGAGTTGCGTACTTTGAATTTCCGTTCACTTTTGCACCCGTTATCCTGGTCTCAAACCATAAAATTACAATGAAATTGCACGATTCACTTAGGAGAAGGCAGTAACGCCATTATTCCACGCTTCGCGACTTTGGATTCTGCGACAGGAAATAGCGTAGTTATTTCAAGTGTAATGGAATAATAATTAGCATAGTACGTACAATGTTCAAATGCTTCTAGACGTAAGACATTCGATCCACAAGTTTTGACTTTGTAGACTTACATAACTTGTTCGACACGAAAAGCAAAAGAACGTGTAATATTTTTCATGAAATCGACGTTTCTATTTAAAGGTTATCGATCATAATATTATCATAAACCGAATTCCCTTGTTTCCGATAGATTAATCAACGAACGAGCGATTAGACCCCATTGATATCTATGGTGCACCCAAATCGAGTAAAGGTCGACACTCGCTTCGAAATTACCATGCTCGATGGATCGTCTGCGTCCGTTGTATACTTTTAATCTGGTCATCGATTGCTTATTAGTGCGTTTGTATTTAGCGGCTCGTTTCGATGCAAATTAGAATTGTGTTCCCATTGGACCGTAGATGGAATATTCTATTACGTATCAAAGCACTTTTTTCGAGAGATTCTGGTCGTCGCTCGTTAATGATTTTCTCTGACAAAGCTACTTTTGAACGATAAAACGGCCGGGCAGTGAAAGAACTCTGCTTAACCGCGTTTCACGTTGCGTTTGAACGATGAGTTTTCAATAAACAACGCGAAGCCAAGAATTCTCATGCGTCAACGCGAATTTTGCGATTCACTGTTTTGAAAAGAAACCTCAAACGTAGTCGTAAACCGCATCGGTCTCTTGCTACGCTCGTTGTACTCTCGTATAAATATGGAAATTTTAGAATCGTGCTGCAACTTTTGGGATCGTCTGTTTTACGCAATGTACCTTCACGAGTCTCCGTTGCACCTTGTTCGTTCTCATTTCACGTTCGCTCGATATGCAGTTCAGGGATATCTTAAAAATCTCGCTTGTACGCGTCGCGAGGCGTCGCGTCGGACGATACGGCCTGAATATTAAAGATCCGAACGTTCCCTAAACCGCGGCCCGATGCTTGCTTCTCGATCTTCCAACAGGCCCCTTGCTTTTGCTTCTGTTTCGTCGCTTCGTAAAGTCTCGGGCTATCGATACCGGAAAATTGAAAATCATCGAACTTGGATAGAAAGGCTCGAGGTGCGACCGTGGCTATCTGCATATCATCCTTTACGTTGGCAGCTTCCCAAAGGGTTCGCGCGGCTCTTCGTACTCGAGTTTAAATCGCTCGATTTATATGTATCTATACACGTATACTACACGATCTTCGCTATTATTTTCTGTCTAAAGATAAAACATCATTTACTAGGCGCTCTGTGTTACTTGTGTCAGCTTCGAAAATCAAAAATAAAAATTAATAGATGCGTTCAAACGAGGATATTTGAAAAAAAAATAGCATGCAATTGTTTTTAGAACACTTGTAACGCTTTTCGATAATAATTACAACAAAGTTATTTTTCAGTATTTTCGGTCGATTAAAAGTGTGTAAACGGTGTTGCATTCGTTTATCAGCAGGCGAGCATGAAGTACAACGCGTTTTATTGTCGGTTTGCACGAAATTCAAGCATGCCGACAACGCGAACAAACCGGAGTACAAATTAATAACATCTGCGCGGGAGATCCACGGACAGGCGAAATATTTGCCAGCCTGTAACAAATGTTTGCAGAAACGGTTGCCTCGCTGTCATATTTCACGCTCTCGTCACGATGTTCCCGAGACAGATCGATTCTACTCCCGGTCCCGTCGATGAAGCGTTCTCGTACGCGGTGCGATGTCGTCGCGTGTCGAGCTCACACGGACCAGTTCAAACGGAATAGTTCCTACCATTTCCATACGCATTCTTTCTTCCGCCGAGAGAAGTCGAGGAATCGCGAATCGTTCGGAAAATGGGTTACCGGAACGCATCTTTGCATAAGAAACTATGTACCATGGTTTTCGGATTCTTTCGTTGAAATTTTGTTAGTCGGGCTCGCCAGTAGGTTCTCGTGCATCGAAAAGAATAGTGTTCGGTACTCGAAAGTTGTAATCACCAATTTCATCGTGAGAATGTTTTTGGCAAATAAATTTTTTCAAGAAACACGATTTTCCTACGATTCCGAGTCCTCCGGTAAAGGACAGCAATAACGACACCCTCGAAAAGACATTGTCCTGAAACACAAAGGTGTTGTCGTCTAGAAATTTGTGTTTCAAAGGAAATCCGTGTACGTCCGGAAATAAACAACGTAAAGGACGTGTGTGAAAGCACCCGGGACGGTTCTTCTTGCCGGAATTCAAAGGCGAGGGCACTTCCCTGTGTTCCGGGGCAACATTATCCCGAGGGGAGTGTCATCGACTTAAAGCGGTTGATCCTGTTATAAATTACAGATTTGATGCCCGATTGCTCTGTTTGCTCCGTCGCGTCGGCGGGGAAGGGAGGGAAAAAAAGGCTGTCTCGCATCGGTGACGTTACAACATCGTAAATTGCGCATTGATATATCGCCAGGCTTGGATATTGTGGGGCGCGGTGTTATTTGTCGCCTTGATCTATGCGTGTTTTCTCGGCATCGTAAAAAATGCCACGAGCCTGTCCGTCGACGGATATTTATACCCTTGCGAATATTCGATCGAAGCCGATACCTACTGAAATCGGCCGTGTTTATTTTCATTTTGAACGGTATATGGACTAGCTGAACCCGCCACAGTTTTATTTCATCGCTTTCACGTTTTTTGGTTCCCTTTGATAAAAGTAGGTTGATAATCTACGCATAGATTTACGCATAATTGAATTGTGTCCTATGCATTAGTATTCCGCGCTATAATCTGTAGCACCGAGTTCTTTGTAGAGTCTACTTCGTGATCCATATATCGTAATGGGAGGTGTCGTATAACCATTATCCGTTTACGTTATATAAACTTCCGGTTGAATTTCAGACAACAGTCAAGCTTTAAGTGAAAGAACAGAAAACATTTTTTTGTTGTGACGCTCTTAAAGTACCAGAGGATCACGATTCGTTAATCATCGTTCGATGAACTTCCTCTTCCCGATCAATTTCTAAACGTACATTCTACTGGGCTCACGGACGGTCAATTCGAGCACGAGGAGGTTGAAAGCGCTATCGGATGACTGGTGAGAAGCAATCAACTGGAAATTTATAGATAACCTCGAGTGTTACAACTGACACGAGGGATAGTCTCTCGTTTCAGTGAAACGAACTATCGAGTACAGAAAAATACGCGCGAAGAAGCTGGCGAGCGCTCGTCTTTCCATTATCGCGAGTAAAGCTGTCCTTTAGCGGCTGAAATCGGATCGAGCCGGCGAGAGGTCTTTAATCGAGCTAAAGTCCCGGAAGTGCTCGAATCGTTTAGAGTTTACCGACGTCGCCGTTCTATTTCAATCGCGCGATCTAATTATTTCGCAGGTGGAGAAGAAAGGAACCTCCTAGGATGATTGATCTCGCGCCACGACGAGAGTTCTCGTCGCGAATCTACGGGGAAATGTCCGCAAGTGGGTCATTTGCCTGCTGGGAGTCGCACGAGCGCGCCCTACAACTAACTCGGTATATTAAATTAGCGCGAGGCTCCAATTAATTAGTCGCCTTAAAGGATCATCCGTCTTCGTACGGGTTGAACCAGCCGAAGAAATTCTGTCGCTCGGTCTCTCTCAATATTTTATTGCATCGAAAATTACGAATAAGTACGTAAGTTCGTTCGATCATCCTCTCGAGGTCAAAATTCTTCCAAGAGGTATTTATTGCTTTGACACGTTCTCGTTCTTAGAAGATATTAAATTGGGCGACAAAGTAACATCGTACAGTTTTTAAAATCTAAGACGTTTCAATCGGAATCAATGTTTTTCAACCTTCACTTGCAGTCGTTACTAAAGTGTTAATTCCGAAATTTACGTCGGACCAATGAAGAACCTCTGATTAGTTCCCGTAACCGTTCATAGTGAACACTCGGGTTTCCATTGAACTCGTATCGCAAAAGCCCTACTTTTGGCACAGGTCCCAAATCTTTCGAGCATCATCACGCAACCGTGTTACCTCTGTGAAGTCCAAGTCCTTTTACAAAATTGAATTTCCCAATAATCCGTTTTCCGATTTTACCAATCAACCGCCGCGTATTTTATTCACCGACTACAATACTACGATTCAAGCGGATGTGCTTGTAATTCGGAACAGAGCTTTCGTCAGTGCCCTATGAAATCTGCATTTTCATAAAGGAAAAAAATATAACGGACCACGTAACACGTTCTGTAAAATCGATGAAAAAAAAATCAATATTCCCGGCACTTAGCGAAACCGCGTAGTGTTATCGAACAGAGAGATCCTCGACGTCACTGAAACGTGACAACAACCCTATATAACGTTACACGCGTAACCAAAGGTTCATCCGATTTGTCGACGCGCGACCGAATCTAGCCCGTCGGAAAATATTTGAAGTTCGTGCGAACAATAGCCGATAGGTGGTTAAATTTCGACAGGATCACCGAAGTTCGGGCGGTCGACCGCTTTGTACTAGCCGGATCAAATAAAAGTTCGTGACTTCGAATAACGCGAACTAACCAACCACCACACCGCATAGGTACAGACGAGAAAGTTTCATTTCTTTTCGCGGATCGATCTGTTCCGAAGCTTTGCCTTGCTTCTTCGTTCGGAGCACTTGACACTAAGCGTCTTGCGAAGGTGTTATTTTGGAGTGAACTTCTGACCCGATGAAAATTCAGCGAAATGTACGATCCAATCGGCGATATTGTCTTTTTTTAAATGCAGCGAATGGCCAGCTATAATTCGTTAAAGTAACAATCGCTTTTCTCTCGCGTGGTCAAAATACCGGTGACATTAAACTCAGGGTTTCCGTGTTAATACGTAACAGTCAGTAGCAGCGTAACGATGAATTAGATTATTAGATAATTGAATGTTTTCTGAGTGAATGCAATAAACCGATAGAAGTGAAGACAACGAATTTTTTTAAATTATAATTAGTTTAGCATCACCCATATTCTAATCCAGCGGACAATGACATAAAGGTCTAGAATGATCTGGTAACGATTGTAACGGTTAAATGGGAATCGGCAGCGATCGAAAACAAATTTTTCTACCGTTCCATCGTCTTTTAAACGTCACGTGTATCGTGGATGCAAGTCTATGTAGGTATTTACAGTGCCGGGATCGAGGGATATTTGCGGTGTTGCAGTACTCGTCAAAGAGAAATTGAAACGCCGAGCGTAAACCACATTAGTCCTGTATGACTCATCAACGGAGCTGTAATACTGCCTTCGCGTTGTTAAATAAACCTAATTCTACGCATCAAATATTGAAGGTGCCTGCTGCGAGCTTCCACGATTCGATGCTTGCTGCTACGTAAATCCTTTGAATTTGAAATGATCGTAACACAGAGAGATCCCCTATTGACTCTCCTTCCTCGCGTTTTCATTATTCGTGTTATTTCCTCGTTTTGCCGGCTACTCGTGCCATCTTCTCGGCTATGGGAACGTTTGCGAAAATTCGCGAATATTTGCATCGGCTTCGGTTCGCGGAAGCTCACGAAAATTACGTTAAATTCCTTGGTGGAATGCTCGCACCGCTCGCGTTTCTGAAATAAACACGCTATCATTTTATAATGACTACAGCAAACACTACAAAATCTTGCTTAACATTTCCGATTCTCCGTTTATTCGTAGCTTTCCTCAACTGTTCCACGCTATTCCAGTTTTATCACTTCCTGGAGGTATAGTAATTCTCATTAATATCTCGTTTCCCAAATACCATCCAACTTGCGAGAACACTAGAATAGGCATAATACTTACAAAAGTAAAGAGTATGCTTCATTTGCTTTTATCGATCGAAGTCAAAGGACGCGATTCTAACAATTACACAGTATTGTACGTATGTATATCCGAGGTATCTGGAGGAAACTACAACTCTTGAACATTTCGCATACTCGTCTTACTAGGTTACTGTGATTTTTAGAGGTGCACAGTGTCGTTGTTTTTCCTACTGGTTGAACTGACAAATCAACTTTTGCGCCGAGTGTACGCGTACGTCGGAAAGTACAGGAAACGCACAAACGGTTTTTCCTCTTACGGTAGATTACCCTCTTTCACACGACTGTGAAAAGTAAATCGTTGTATCTCTACTGCTGCGAAACATTAAACGGGACGCTTTGTTCCTTTCAAACAAACACTGTCGAAATTCAACCGTGCTCAGATTCTTCCTTTCAGTCCGAAGTGCGGAGGCGAGTAAACCCATTAGAATAGCAACGAAAGTATTTGTTCGAAAAAGCGAAGGAAAATAGATGCTCGGTGACATCGAACGATAAAATCTTGCATTTCGACTTTAGGCTAACCAACGCAGTCTATCTCGTACGAGGTAGTTCGGCGTTCGAACGAAGAGATTCGATAGACCTTATTGTCATTGCACGCGTTGCTTTACATGTAAACATTAGGACCAAGGATACGAACGAATAAGTACAACGAGACAGAAGTTCAATTACGTTGTAAGTACGTACGCGAACTGGTTAGGTCGTAAAAGGTGAAAAACAGGATTAGAATCGATCAAAGCGAGTGCAGCGGACGCGTAGCAAAAGGACTAGAAAATAGGATCAAAGTTCCGCCGCGCAAAGGAAACTTTCGCCGAATGAATTTTGCGACGGCACCGAGTCAGAAATAACGTTCGTTTTCCGACAGATTTTTACCACAAGCTCGTCGGGCTCGTCGTAAAGCCAGACGAGAAAGGACGAGTAAACAAAAGGTTGAGCGTGCAACAGTCCCGTTTTAAGTTTGACGAGCGGTTCGGCATACATATATTTTGAATATGGTCCCCTATAATTGCATTTAATGTTTATTCATAAGCATTTGCATGCATTCTGGGCCGTGTACACAGAAAGTTGTCGAACGATGGTGCACGCGCCACAAGATTTTTCGTCGAGCAGCAGGAAACCGGAAAACGCTTTTCCCAGAACTTGTGACCCCTCCACCCTTCCCCTGCGACAAAGTTATGAAAGGAAAACAGTGTAAATTATTAACGGGGCTCGTATAAGTGATGCAATTCCGCGAAGCGTAAATTCGCCATTTTCCGAGTTCCGTTGCGGAACCCGGCGAAATTAAACAGCCTCTAGCCTGCAAGCTCCACTGCCATTTGCACCGAACGTAGTTCGAGTTAACGCAGTTACATGCGTCGCGTCGCGTCGCATCGTCACGGCGCGGCGTATCATTACGTCCTATCTGTTCACTCGGCGAACACTGACGCTACACCCACAGATAAGTAGCCGTTCGATATTGTGATCTCGATGCGTGATACGCGATATACGATAAGCAATATTCGAACGCGCGTTCAATGCGACAACTTTTTGGCAAACGCGTTTACAACCGAGCGGCGAGTTTGCTTTGAAAGCTGTCAATTGCTAAGCTAATTCCAACCCCTTTGACGCTTTATTTTCTCCATCCACCATTCGTTACTACTTTACCTAGCTTTTGCTTGACTTGTTTTTCTTGAAATGTATCATTCGTTGCTTAACAATTGTGACCAATAGGTATTAAGGTGCCTCGCTATCGGGTACCATATAATTCGAAATATATTCGAAATGTAATTTGCTTTTTTCTTTATACCACGAATTCCAGCGTGAGCTAATCATTGCGTCTGATTCTGTTTTAATCTACAATTTTATAGTTTTCCATTCTCGGATTACGATCGCACGAAATTGCTTGCAACTAGATAGCGATTAAACTGAAAACATGTTAACGGAAACTCCTGTTAGAATCAGAGAAAAATTGTGAGCCGAACAGACGGAATAAAGATCGTTCGATACCGATGTCGAGCAAAATGTACTCACGGATACTTTTCCACAACGCACGCGTGTAGTACAAGTACAAGTTCACACTGTTGGCTGACCGCAACAACATTTGAAAAGCAGCTAGTGATCATTGTTCCCACCAATGCATTTTTATCCCTTTCTGTGTGGTGCAGGAACGTTACTTTCCACATTCTGATTTCTCGTGGTACTTTTTAGCTCGAGCCCGGGCGTTTTTAACGCTGCCCGACTTCCTCTGGGAGCGAGCGGGCAAACCGGCATTAGCGAAAAATTCCGCAACGCGCGAGTCACTCGTGCGCGGACAAAGTGTTTCGTGCACGGAATCACTCCGACTACTCGAAAAAAGAACTGCTTCAAGATTTTTTAATTGCGTCCGCCCACACCATTTTTTCCGAGAAACTCCCGCCGCCGCTGGAATTACAGCTTCGTTTTCGAATTATAAACATGTTCTGCGAATTTTCCATTCTTCTCTACTGTATTATCCATTTTTGGAAGCTCGGAAGGAACGTAGTAAGGCCTTTTATACAAATTTTGAATACAACAAGATAGAAACGGAACAGTATTGTGCATAGATTCTAGTGGATTCACGATACAGTGAGAAAATCATGTTGACGAGTAGACGATAGGAACTGGTGAAATCATTCTATCGCAATTGTCTGATTTACCAGGTATGATATCGGTGAAAATATTATGAACGAACTGACAACGATTTTTGCGGAGAGTCATCGACCATAACATCTCGGAGAAGGGTCAGAACTTGTTATCCGTGAAGCTGCTCCGGATAACGGAGAAGTTCTTCCAGTTTGGATTGACGCGGCCCGAATCAATACGATCTCAAACTACCACGAAGAATAGAACTTCTAGGCGTTACGTAAAAGCTTTTCGCAAATAATCATTACCGCCACGGTGTGTACTCGTCGGATCAAGAAGCAAATTTATTTCCACGGAAGTCGACACAGTTAGCGTACTGTTCCTATTAACAAGTACCATTAATTATGCTGCGACGGAAACTTTATGAGCTGTATTTTTGTTAAACAGAGAGAAACCGACGACGAGATATCCAATTAACGAAGCGATATCGAAACAATTACTTTTGCAAGAATTAACGCGATAATAAAGACTTACCCGTAATGAGAGGAGCTAGTCAATAGTTGCGTTGATAGTTGACCGCACGCAACAGGGATTCTAATTAACGAGGAGCGAACGTTCGGCTGTCTCGCCCCTCTAACCCCCTCGCAAATAAATCGTACGCCCCAACAGCTCCAATAAACAAGCCTATGTACCGGTAGGAATCGATGACAAAAAAGTAATTGAACCACGCTCGCACGTAGTGGATCGGGAGATTTGATCTTTCGCATTCTGTGGTAAATTAAACGATCCGTTGGATATGTCGGAATAAAGTGTTTTTTGCTTCTTCGTCGCGTTATTATCAAAGCCGCTCGGCAGGTACTCGTTATTTATACCGTACAATGAGTATCGTCGCGTTACTCTCCATTAAAAAAAGAATTCATGCCCTGTTCGATGAAACAAAGCCTGTACCGAAATTTAGATGTGCGACAAAATAGTTCGAGTGAAATTTCATATGTACAATTATCGTTTGGCAGATAACGTCACAAAAAATTTGATCGTTTTGTTCTTACAGCATCTGCGAGTAGAGATTGAAAGCCGGTTGTCTTATCAAACGGTGCTCCTTTGACCCTGACTACGTCGAAAATCGATAACGTAATACATATTTCTGTTCAAGTACGTGCCGTTTCTTTCGAAGTGTAAAAAAACAAGAAGAAGCAAAATTTTCAATAATAATATATTCCATCGTACCCCGGATTTCCGTTTTTTGTTTCCCCTCGCACACCCGGTATTTGTTCAGCAGTGAATTCAACGCGGAAGCAGCAACAGCAAACGCTTTCTTATCGCGGCACGTGTAAGCGTTTCGGAGTAGGAATAAATTGTGCATCGACCTACCGTGCAGCAGTATCGCGAAGAAGAAAATGCAGATCATCTTGGCCGGCGTGTACCAGCCGCTCCCATTGCCATCGTACCGGAAATCCATTCCCAGTGCCTTCACGGTCCATCGTTTCTGGTACATTTCGCGTCACCACTTTCCAAGTCGTGCCAACCCGAGTGGAGCGATGTGTCTTTTCTGCCGACAATAAACAGAAGTTCGCCTCGCACACTGAATCGATCTCGACACTCGTCACTTTCGTGTGCCGTTTCGCTCGGATAACTCCACGCTGTTACGTCACCAGTCCCAGATCCCGATGTTATCAAAGCGTGCAACATTAATTACTCGCTGTTTTTACTCTTTTCAATTCCAATTTCTTCGATTCACAAACGAATAGATCCTTTAGATCGGAAAAGGAAAACGAATCCGGGTATTTTTTCTTCTAATTTTTACAGTTGATCGTTGCGATACTAATGTTGTGACTAAAATTAAGCGATTAAATCGAAATGGATTTAAACGGAACCGAAATATGTCATTTATAGAGACGAACAAACGGGGAATATCGTTCGTGAGAATTCCAACCAATTATTTCAGAACTTCGTACCAGTTGCAAATTGCAACGCGTTATTTCCCCGTTGATTTTACACAACCGTTAGTTTATTAAATGTGTTCGATATTAATGGATAATGATGTCGATTACAGCAATGTGTAAAATAATAATATTTGCGAAACAGTTTGTCACGACAAGTACGCGATACGAGAACGACACGGCTGCAATTGCCCCATGATTATAATTTCGATTACCTAGTGGCGGATTTATTGTCTATTTGCTATAACACACGGCAATAATCAGCCTGTTGTGAAACTCGGCTGCTCGCAAATTGAAATCAATCCCGCATATAACTCTATCGTTGGTCAGGTAATCGCTTAAAAGGCGACTGCTTTAAACGCGCGCGAAAGCTGTTTCGGTTCGTTTCTGTTACGTTTTAGCGTGTCGCGTGTTTGCAACGATCTCCGATATCGAAAATTTATTCGACCCAAGGGAAAAGCTGGCGATGGATCGACAAAAGCGAAAAGCACGCCTTTTCGGAAATTTCCCCAATCGCGTGTTTGAAAGTAACTACGAATTTACGCTTGGTGGTTTCGATGATTTCGGTCATTGAATAGATAATTAGTGCTATACATATATATTGGGTTCTTGTTAGGGTGTATTCAACAATTAAGCATTGACGCCATAAATGCATATATATATATGTACATGTCGTTAATTTCCTTTACATTTTCTTTGCGTTCGCTTATCAAAATTTAAAAGCGCATATTTAATTTTTTCTGAAGACTTTACATCTGCATATACATATATAGATATATATAGTTTGTAAAGAATGAATAATAAATTAAATTTTCAACCTATAGTATGTTTCATCGGTAAAATATTAATTAATGCATCGAAAGCATGTTAAAAATTTGTCTGAAATGTTCGAAAATGAACGAAATTCTTCTTTTTATTAGAACTCGAACGATATTTCATGCAAACAAGGACGAGTAGGTAGATTCTTGTCGAAAATTAACTGGAAATTATTCAAATGCAAATACAAATACAGTCAGTGTACGAGATCATTGTCATGGAAACACAGACGAACTATAGAGAAGACTAACGGCAGTATTTTTTAATTGTACGCATTCCTATCGCGAAGAACGTACCTACTGTTGTCGTGGGAGCGGCTCGTGTCGAGCGTTGTTGTTTGCTCACTGTCACCAATAAAATTCCTCTATTGCGTCCGCGTCGAGGCCACGTGTTCTTTTCCTCTCCGGTGCATTTCTCTCGATTTTTCTCGAATTTCCACGCAACTGACGGAAGTCCACGCGAAACCGTGCATTCTCGCGTCGCTTCGACGAAACGTTCACCCTTTCGGGGTAATCGTGCTCCACTTCGAGACACCGGCTGTCATTGTGTTTATCCAACTTGTTTCTCCTTTCACTCTTTCAGTGAGCACGCCACGATGTTCGTTCAAAACTTAACATAACGACGCGCCCGCAGGTAACACGCTCAGTGGAAGAGATCAACGAAAACGTGACCGTGAAACAGTATTTATGAACTGAGACTCCAATCGGAAGCGAGAGAATATAATTTGTTCTATCTCAGTTACAAAATGTAAATACGATACGAACGTTACGTTAAGTTATTCGGGGACATTATTTCAAAGCTGTTCGAAGTCGAAACAAATGGAGTACAGAGAAAAAAAAATCGTTTCGGTTCGCAGAAAGATTAATTGGACCAAACGCGACGTTATGTAAATTAAAACTATGTATAAATCTCTACGCTTGAACTGTACGTGCGATTCTCGGTCGACTAAGCTCGCAGAAATATTACTATTAGAATTGGAGCAAACATTTGGTTGGAAACGCACGTGTACGTGTATTTACGTAACGCGTACATGCGCGTAACGATTTTTTAACAAATCCATTAGTTCTCGCGGAAAAACTTTTAACGAATCACAACGCGGCCACGCCATACATCACTGATCGCTGACTGTGCGTCGCGTGTAAGGGATTGAAGTTCAATTAACTCACACCGTCACAAAAATACGAACGGAACAAAAGGTAAAGTCCGCGCCGAAATGCTTCGAACAAACTGGCGTATATAGGTATGTGGAAGGACTTTCGCAATACGAGTGTCGTTCGTAAATCACTTTGTACAGAATTCTCAGTTAGCAAGGAGTTTGCTCAAGATCACCTCTTCGTCGATTCGTCCAGCGGGCGAAAAGAACGGGGATCGGGACGCGGGGTACGAAGTTGTATCCCGAACGTGTCGAATTTCCACGTGACAGGCCGGTGCGTCCACCGCACCAATTCACCGACGGATGCATCCGACTCGCGGCGACTCGCGCAGCTCGCGATCAACCTGCACGTCGCTGTTTCCGTTTTTCTTAAGTGCCACTCATTCGTCATTCGGCACGCACACTCTGCCGCCTGTACCTACGCATGACCGATACCACGAGCCACGCCGAAGGGGAGACTGATGCGAACTGAACTCGCCGACCTAAGGGAGGACAGAGACAGCTGGAGGGGAGTTGGACCAATAGGGAGAGAGAAAGAGAGGGTGAGAGGGTTGGAAGACTGGAAAGGAGGGTTGGAAAGATGGATAGGCAGATAAGTAGACGACTGAAAGGAGACTGTTGTGGCGAGGGGGGTGTCCAAAGAAAACACGAAGTGAACGGGAAAGAAAAGATACTTATAACAGAACCAACGAGAGAGACAAAGTCGCGTGAAGAGACCGGTGAGAGAAATGCTACCGTGGTGGAGACCGCGATCCAACTGCGCCCGCGCTTAGCCAGATATCAGCCCCCAACCACCGACGCCGTCAACTCTTACCACCTCCGCCACCCGACTCGCTCCATGCCGCTCCACGCCGCTCCACGCCGCTCCACGGCGCCCAGCCGCGCCGGGGTCCACCGCCCTCGCCAGCAGCTCTGCCAACAGTGCCAACAGTGCCAACAGTGCCGCTAACGGTAGTCGATAGCGGTTATATTATTATTGCCATGATCGACGCCTCGACCATTATGCACGATATTGTATCCGTCGCCTGTTAAATTCGATAGCGCGATTGCTCGTTACTATGACGCGTTCCCGTGGCAGGATTCGATACTCGACGATTATATTGCTCAAGATTCTGCATGCAAACTGCTGTGATAACCTTTCGATCCGATGTTTGCGATGGACACTGCACCCATGTCTCTACTGTACTCGTGTTGCGATCATACGTATGATCATAGGGTGCAGCTTTCGCGTTTCGTTTCGCACAATTATTTTACTTCATTATTATTTCTCTTCAAGTATTTCCCACTGTAAACCTGAAAAGTTGTTTTAGAATTTTGCCGCGAATATTCCACGTTAAATAACACGTACAGTAATAACGTCGATGTTTGAAAAGGAACGATAGAGACGGTCAAATTCTTCCATTTGAAGTACCAAAAATTTTCATAACTGTCGCCCAATAAACGAAAGTTTCAATAACGTTATCGAAACCATACGTGCCGCGGGATAAAGTCGGACACGTTTTATCGTTTTCAATACGCACCCGCCCATGTCCTCTGGTATCACCCTGCCGTTTCAGAGGCGCTTATCGACTCACAATCGTACGGTCCTGATGTCGTTGTCGCAATCGCAGCCACTTTGAGGAAGATCGCACAGCCCACTGCTCGTTGCCACGCGGTATTACACGCGGTAATGCCGTCGCTCGATCTGCCTTGTCGTCACCCATTGTTATAGTTCGCCGCATTTTCGTGGTGTTAACAACATCGTCGATGCACACTACTGCTATTCTGATTTTAGTATCGTACTGCTGGTACGGTCTCGTAAAGTTTATTAGTGGATTGTTCCCGCCGGAATCAGGTGCCTTTATTGGTTGTAGCTTCCGTCATTGTAGAAGGGATTGCTGTGTAAAATTTTGAAAGAACAACATAATTATCCCTGATATTCAACTTATTACAACGCCCTTATAAGATTTTCCTTCAAAGGAGATTGCTGTGTGTACGTACTAATGTAGCAAGGTGTAAGAGGTGCAAATCCAAGCAAAAAATTCGTTCAATTGAATATAAAATCTGAAATTTGCATACCAAGAATGATAGCGTCTGCTTACGAGTTAAGCAGCGAAGCGAATTCATATTATAAGCGGTTCGACGTATATAGATACTCACCAGCGTTTCATTCGAACAACACCGAATAACACGGGCATGAAATAAAAGGACAATGAACATTGCAAATAGCAGGTAAAGCATGAATTATGGGCCGAATAATTCTGCTGGCTTTTTAGGAATGGAGTAGTTTGGTCACGGCAAGCGTTAAACTCTGTAATGGCAGCATTCGATGGAATATTTGATAAAGGGCGTGAATCGTGGTGAAAGAGCACACGTTTCTCGTGGTTATCGATCATTGTCGCAATCAGAGATTACTCGACTGGCCTTGATTTTCGTTTACAGTGTGCCGCGCGAGTCGCGAACTCATAAATACAAAGAGCACGATAATACAGGAGGCTGTCCGAGTATATCGATCAGCCAGCCATACATCCTACGCTGTAATTCTCTTGGTGTTACGGATGATCCGGTACGATTTTCAGGGGGAGGGAAAGCTCGTTGCGAAGTCACCGAAATGTCGTGTCGGATGGCTTGGCAAACGTTCCGACGTCTAAATTGAAATACCTTGTAGATTCGATATTAAGTCTCAAGCGCGCTGGTCAGGGTTCTTCGTTTTATCCGGCGTTCTTTTATTACCTGTCCCTATTAAATTCTTTCTCTCTCGCGATTTACCGACTTCGCCGTTAGCCGTGTTATAGGCTCGGAACTTTGTACCATGCAACTTCGAGTATAAATAAATTGGTTAAAAGCTTCTCTTGTATTAACGTAGGGCTTTATAAAGCTGAAGTTATTTCTTTGCTGTTAATATCGCGCGCTGACGAAAAGTATGACTTTATTAGGGTGTCTCGCGATGTTCTTGTATTTATAACAGCGTACTCCTGTGGTAGTTGAATGTCATATACTTTGCGATGACCTCGTTTAACCGTAAAGGATATTTCATAGGTCCCTTCCACCTCTACCTCTTGTTCGCATACATTTTCAGGAAACGTAGCACCCGGCAACCGTGCATTTCCGTTCTGAACTTTTCTATACAATATTTTACCTCCTCGAAAAATGTTGTTAACAGTATTTTTCATTCCTTTAATTTTCACGTCGACACCCAAAGGGTGATATACGACGCCGAGCCAGCAGAAGTTGAGTAGATTTTCATTTGGAAACGTCTCACGGGATAATTGCAAACTCATGCTACGCGCGAAGGATACCATGTTTGTGTTATTGATGCGCATTAGAAATGATATGCTACCTTGAAATACGGTTGTTCCACGGATTCGTAATTCATCGATCTAAACACTAAATCGACTCTGCTTAACACGTTTCGTGCCACAGTGAAAAAGACCGTACGTAGTCAGGCACTCTTTATTTCGTTCTCCAAGTCGTAAATTCCCGAAAATATGTGTCTTTTGTTAATAGCACTCTTCTTCTCGATATTATCCTTATTTTCAAACTGGCGGACGTTCGGTTAAGGTCGTTTGGAAACACGATGCGACAACAATTAAGCGCATTAGCAGGTCGGGAGGTGGTGAAAAGCAGGTGGAAAGTTTCGCAGCCGACACGGCCGCTGACGAGGAATTAGCAGACAGTCTTCGCGGGACTAACTACCGTTGGCTTACGTGGGGCGAGCAACTCGCCAAGATCGAGGATCACAACTCGGCAGCCTGTTAACGCTCTTATCTAAGAAAGGGACACGGCGTGCTCGTGTCCGTGACTCGACTATCCGAAAGTTTAGTCGGCGGCGACGAGCCGTAAAATTTCCGAGGTGCTGAGAAACGTGGGCCTCGACCCTCGACTCGTTGCGCATGCACGAAGGACTTGCATCTCGCAGACGTTCGGACGTTGAAACGCGAATTCGTACGAAAAATCTAATCCCCATTCGTCATCCGACAATTTTCCTTTATGCTTCTCGGGCTTCCGATAGATTCTCTTTTTACCTTCTTATCGTGCAATCAATCTTATCCCCCCTCTCCTGAGTCGTCGCTAATCACTTTTCGGCCGATCGTTTCGCGTTTAAACTTGCCGCTTTATATTTGGAGGAGGCAGTAGCTACTAATATAATTGTTCGCGGGTTCTGTTCTCTACGTGGCGTCGGATACCTATTTGAAAAGCCGTACTGTGGCAAGCAAGCGGAAAGAAGTCGTGCAAAGAGGAACGTAATGGGTTGCGGTTACCGTCCGTTTCATCGGTTTAACCGAAAATCATGCGAAAGTATCGCTCACGCGAGGCTCATTAGCATTTAGAGTGGCGAGGGATTTATTCTCTGGCTGCGACTGCTGGATCACGACACGGTATGCATAGGATTATCTTCGAGCACCTGGACAATAGTGACCTAATCCATTTACAAAGAAAACGAGGTACTTTCCTGTCTCCTCTGCCCCCTTCCCTCCTACTCGCCTGGACGCCACCGTTTTTCTTCTCACGGTGCGCCAGAACCGACTTTTACCTTTCATCTTTCATTTTCATTTTCATTTTTATGCGGCATGTTGCAAGGCTGTAACGAGAAAATAAGAAATGCGAACAACACCGCTACCGCGTGAAAACCCCGAACGCTCGATATTTACTTCCTATTCACCGTGTACCTGGATTATTCTTAACGATCGCAGGGTCACAAGGAACGCGGTCCAGACGATGAGCGTTCTTCGTAATTAATCACCATTCCCAGGTTTTGCCCTTATTTAAGAAGAGATTCGGGTAGGTTCCTAGGATTTACAGATTAATTAGATAATTCGTAGCGTATCGTGTCGATGGTAACGTTTGGAAATTTGATAATGATTTTAAGGAAGTTGCTCCAATTTCGCGAGGAACAGGGAACATGAAACCGTATTGAATATACGAGCTCCGTAACCCGTGAAAAATTTAATACCATCTAAAGAAGATCCTTCGTCGTATATGTATAAGTACGTTCCTCTTTGCATTGTATTGGTACACTTACAAATTAGTATACCGTTACACCGATCCAGTTTCCATGCTGCCGATATTTCAGAAGCTAATACTAAGTAGAATCTTCCCCATCTAGTTACTCGATTCAACGGGAAACCTTGAAAGACAGGAATATTAGAGGGTTCGCGTGCAACATCGAAAGTACTTCGCGATGCTATTGGTTACTGCAAGGAGGTCCGCATTACCTCCTCGCGTTAGGTTGCGATGCGTCGAGCCGAATCTAGTCGAGTCTCGTCGCCAGTTGAGCGTGTAAACGCAGCTGCTTTGTATTTGCGGCCTGACCTCGTCGAGGCGAGCGATTATATCACAGCTCGTGGAAATCCGCGCATTCTTGGTAAACGCCATCTGTCGCCAAGCTTGCTTCGTGCTCCGCGAGGCACGAGGAGTTACAGCTTTCCCTCAAAATGGATTGTCGTCGAGAACTCCTTCTCCTACGTAAGTTCTCATCGTTTGTTTAAGTATCTGTATTCGCGACTCGGTACGCCACGCTCGATATTTATCTGCATTCGATCTCCGTGGCGAAACTTTCACTAGCGACAAACCGAGTGTTCACATCGTGTCTGTGAATTTCTTACGAGTTTGCGAATGAATTGTTCTTTTTCTAATAGATGACAAAATTGTGCATATTCAAGTACAATGAAACCATTTAGGGTACTCGATAGTGAGCTTTCGCTTCAATCGGATTTATATGTGTTTTTTATTCCTTTTTGAATTCTTACGACAATGTAACGAACAGCAGCACTTCGTCGTTGGTCGACCGTCACGAAACTTTGCGGGTGAAGTTTGAAACGATACCCGTGACAGGACAGTCGGTCTCGCTTGCGACAAGAAAATTAACGAGAAGTTAAGAAAACCGGAAACTGGTAGGAAAACGGCCAGAAGGCAACCATAGACTTCTTCTCTTGCTTCGCAAGTCAGACCAGCTGCAACTTATTCGAAACTCGCGGAATTATTTAGTTCCGAAAACGACAGAGTTCCGCTTTTATTACCCAAATATTATGCATATATAATTTATCCGTGAGACTTTCAATTTCAATTCTGGAAACGCTTATCAAATTAAGCTGAATCGTTTTTCCGGTTCGATTGAACTCGACAAGTTTGTTTCTCATACACACGCCGTCGCTATTTATTTAATGAAGCAAGCGAAACGCCCGGTTAAAATGTGTTCAATTATTCTACGCGTAAAGGATACCATTATCGCGAAACGTTTTGAAATATCAATTATGATCACAATTCATCCCTTTCTCGTTGTCGATGTTCCTCGAACATCGCAAACGCGCTACTGTAAATTCCACTATACATATGTATTAGTATCACCTACTTTGAATTGTGTCAGATGAGCTGAGAATATCCAACGTATTCGACGAATTTAATAAATAAAATTTTTTCTAAGTCTCAGAAATACCTCGATCGATACCTACAGAGCAGAATGCGATCGGGATACGTCACGAGAAAGCGAATTCCAAAGGGAATTAGACAACGCCCGAAGTGGTCGGAAGTTCCGATTTGTCCGAACGTCGCGTCCTGTCGGGTACGGGAAGTATGTTAACCTTATTACGATCCGTAGCGACGCAAGGGTTAAGTACGTCGGTACGGGAGTCATTCGCGTGTTACGTAATATAGTAAATTGTTTGGGAACTCGTGTAGCGTAACATTTGCATAACAACGTTAAGCTTATTAAGCCGTGCCGCGCTGGTATCATCGGTCCATCGGAATCGAACACTTAACGAGGCTTCAACTTTGTCCCCGTCGCGTCGTTCTACTCGCTCGTATCGCTCGTCTCGCACCGACGCCGAGCCAATGCTTCCGGTTTACAAGGGAATTTGCGTGATCGTAATTTATGGTTGGCCAATCGATAGAATCCCTCCATCAGGATAAGCGGTTTAGCCGAATAAATGGCTCATCATAAACAATCACGAATTCGTTCGCTGCGCAATCTGTTCGAGTGATTTATGAATTCCTACATTTGTACAGGAAATCAGGTATACTGGTGAACGAGTGATAATGAAATGGTCCAGCGATATCTACGTAAATTTCGGAAAACCTGCCTGTTTTGAGAATTACAAGAGTTTAAATCGTTGTTTTTTTAAGTGCTTCGGTTAGCGGAAACCTCGAAATTTTAGTAATCACTGATTGGGAATCGCATTTAACGTGGAACTTGTTATCCCGAAATTTAAAAAGCCGATTGTTCGAGCAAAGTACCGGAAGCATCCATTTTTCAAAATCAATCCAATTAAATTTTGCACCCGGATAGAACACAAATATTTTCAGTTCTCCGGTAGAAAAATTGGAAGGGCCCCGATAGTTCGCAGATTTTTAAAAAACGCCTCGTTCGGAATTTATCGTGCTCCATAAACTGTAGGTAACGTACACCGGTTCGTGATAGCATCGATGATGAAAGTCTTCTATGTTTGCATTTGATAAACAGAAATTGGTCCCGATCAAAAGCTTCTGACAAGCTTGATTTAAAATCAATTAATCACAGGATAGCGGAAGATAGTTTACACATGTGTACTCTATAATCAAAATTTTCGCTGTATGTCGCGACCGGAGTACAGTAAGATATATTGGATCATATGCAGAAGTTTCAAATGTTCGGAATGAATGGAAATACGGTCTATCGCACGATGGAAGTGTCGAAGTGATATTACTCTACCATCCACGCACTATGGATGGATGCTAGCGTCTCGCGTTCTCTTCTCCTTTTTCAATATTTTTCCGCAGAATCCCATTTACATGCTTCGATATAGAGACTCGCACGTCGCGCGTGCAACCGATGAAACAAAAAATCTACTTGCCGCTGGGTTGCGCAGTGTAGACGAACGAGGACAGGCAAAACCAGGTTCCTTCGACAATTGTCCGGGACGGTAAACATTAAGAAAAAAACATCAACGATATCGGGGAAAAAAGGCAGAGCAAGACGAAATTTAAGCCAGTATTTGACTGACAAAACCGCGGTTTTCCATGTTCCTCGATGCCTCTCCGTTGCTTCTCCATTGAAATATTCGCCGCGAGATCGCTCGATTGATTTCCGTTCCTCTTCTTTCCTGGATATTGCGCTCGAACGAAATCTACGCGAAATCGAAGAGCGCAAAACCGCCTGGCACCCGCGTTATCTGCCCTCGTCGAACCAACCTGCTCTCGTGCAATGCTGATATGATTCTCGCGTCAAGAAAAATTTCATTCTTTCCATGCGTCACGTTCGATCAAATTTTTCTTTGATCGGTCAGGCATCACGCGACGATCCTTCCACGCTACCGTAGGAGAAAGTAAATTTTCCTATTTCCTGTCACCAGTTCCTTGAATTCGTGACGGGACGACAGCTTCCGTTACTTTCCATCGGAGAACGAGAACTTCCGCCTGGTGGACGTAAGATCATTTAACTTTTTCACGTAGGATGTAATTGAATCGATAAATTGTCTTTACGTCTACGTTTTAGTTTCAATTCCAATTTTCTCGATTGTTTTGCGCAAGAGATAGGTCCCGGTGGCGGACAGGAAACTTATATAAATGATCCGAAGGTTTCGTGTGCTCGAAGGCTGGCGAGCATGAAATATCGGATCTATTAGATCCCTATTCCGCAGTACAAATTTCCCGTTGCGGATGAAAGTAAATTTCGTTGATCGGGTCGAAGTAATCGAAGAGGGCTTAGAAAATTACTTCCGCGAAGGAAGCTCTGATACGCCATCACGCAGCGCCCTAACTACTTCCTACTGCTCCGACTGTATCGCGTCGTGTTAGGGAATCTAGGAAACCCGGCTGTCCTTTATTCTCCGACGTGAAACGAGAAGAAGAAAAACGACCTGACTGTATAACGAGCGAGAATTATCCGCGAAAGATGCTACGAGCATAATGGACTAAACCCCTTTGTTCACTGTTTCGGTTAAATATTCGCGTGTAATTACAGCCGTAGTATAAAACTTCGCGCAAAGTGCTTTGTATGAAAATTACCGTCACACGACGCGTAAGAATTAAAAGTAATCCCGATATTTGTTAGGGGTAAACTAAAAATAAAGGGAATCAACAATCCGTACACCGCCGTACGTACCTTTTAAACGAATTCGTCGACGGGGACGATAAAGTTGAAAATGCTATTTCGATTGCAAAAATATTGTTGGCTCCTTTCGAAAATGGAACAAAGTACGGAAACAAGTGAGTTCTGGATTCCTTTTTCCGAAAACTTTTCGACCAACACGGTGAAAAGCGTAACGCCTTTCTCTTTTGAAATCTCATGTTCCCGGATCTCGTCTTGGCACAATTATCCGCACGTTACTTCCGCTCGACCGAACAAAGGCCAGAGTTTACTCAGGGCTATCGTTTTCGTTCCGAAATCATAGAAGGGTGATGAAACCTGGCAAATGGCGGATCAGAGTCATAACTGATCTCTTATGGTAGCCTTCGAGCGACCAAAGTAGCGGAAAAAAGTATCGATATCGAAGAGGAGCAAGGAGAAGGAGGAAGAGGAGTAAGAGGAGAAGATGAAAAGGAAGGAACAGAAGTGGCACGAGAAGTAGTTGAGAGGAAAGCTTTCCGTGACGTGGGTCTTCGTTTCTCAGCCGAAGAGTAGAAATCAAGGAGGAACGAAATAAGTTCGAGCGAAAGAGGGAGAAGAATAGAGAAACGGGGAGAAGGGGCTATTGTAGAGCTTTGATGCAATTTGAAAGACTCATAACTGACGTTCAAAAGAGCAGCAAACGTCTGGGTGATACCGCTTGGCCATCGTCCAGCAGCCAGTCCGGTTAAACGAAGCGAATTGTCCGTGGTCGGAGCCACCAAGAGAGATGGTTTTCTCTCGTCTCAGTCCTCCTGCTGCCGGAAAAGCTCTTTCTATCTTGAAGGCTCGCACGGCCAAACACAACTCCGCTTGCTTTTCTGTCGTTTCACCACGCCAGGCAACTCGACTAGACTCGAGTCGACTCGACTCGTCTTACGAACAAACGTGAACACTCTATTGGCCGAAAGCGGCCGAAAGCAAATTGTCTAACAACCTAGCAAAGGTTGTCGCCAAACTTTGTTCCCTTTACCACTTTACTTACTCGGTCCACACTTTCTTTCTGTCTTCTTTCCACCGTTCGATTGTTTCGCGGAAAGTTGTTCACCTCGCGTTTGCTTTCTCGCAGTTCGCTCGCACGCCTGAGAAAAAATATTATCGTCACGACTCTGTTTTCACCGGCTGAGAAAGACTATTTTTTTAGAATAGAGAATTGTCGCTGCAGTTTTCCCCTAACAGTATACAATTTCGCCACTTGAATAAGTCGTCGTAAGTGATGTAATCGAGGGGCACAATGGTCGATACCGATGCTGTAACGGGAAAGTAAGGTGGTGGACGTACGATTAGCCGAGTCGTGGTGAAGATTATCGAGTGGTCGTTACGCGTTTACACGGTAATCGGCCAGTTCAATTTTCATAACCCGGCAACCTGTCGTCCGGTCTCCCCTCGGTTAATATAAAACCAGTTATCGCAGCCGCGATTACGGCCCTGAAAAAAGTCGCAAAGAAACTAGGGGCCGATCGCTATCGGTTCGCGTAAAAACGCTGAATTACGCCCGGCAACGTTCGCGCAAATACACCCCTCGGTTTTCTCGTCGGAGCTTCCGCCGGTAAACTCGCTTATTTCCTCCTTGTCTCCCGATAGTTCCCGTAAACTGTTTTTCGATGACCAACACGATGGATGAATTATTCTCGCCGAAACCTTCCGAACACCGGTTTCTGCCGCAGCAAACCGATGGACACGTTGAAACGTTTCATCGAACAGCAACTCCGAAATTATGAGCTTCGATGTTTTATGCACAATGGATAAGTCGCGTGCTTCCAGTTCGAGTTGACGTTGAGCTTGTTTATCGGTTTAAAGGCTTTTCTTTCTTACGATCATTTATATTTCATAGTTCTTAACGTGACCGTAACTCTGATGCGCTTAGTAACATTGAAATGTGTTCGTAGAACGATCGGGCTTGACGTCCAGGCCAACAACCCGTCGAACGATCGCAGTTACAACAGTAACGCGTACGGAGGCGTCAGAGGCAACTGTCAAACCGGAATAGATAACGGAGCCGGTCACAAATCGCACGTTCGACGGTGGAGAGCCTAAGAATTCGTGGAAACTTCGTGCCGAGCGATGAGCGTCTCGATTCTTCGTCGTATGAATTATGGACCAAACACGACCGGGAAACATATCTTCGGGTTATGCAAAATGTTTGCGTCCATTTCTCGTGCTTGTCGACGCCGGTCGAAGGGGTATCTTCGCCCTCGCTGCTGCTCCTCGTGCTTTAATAAAAGATGCGATTTCAGACGTTTCGTCGATGGGTACCAACAAATGGATATATGATGCGCGCGCGACGATACGTCGACTCCTTCGGAAGCTTCCCACCGTTGCATTATTCTTACCAGAACTCCGGAGCGTATCCAAAGCTTTCCCGAGTCGACGTTTCCGACGAAACTTTCTGAAGTTTCACTTTCCGTCTGTTCGAAGGATTCCCGTGCCTAGAAAATTCGATGCTGACGCGTCTTCCCGAAAACAACTAAACCTTGTATTCGTTGCGTATACCAATCCAGTACGGTACGATATTATCGATTGCAATCATTCGTCAATGAAACGCGATATATCGTTGCATAGACAGGCGACAAATCTGTTCGGTAACCGCGTGAGCCGAAATTACGAAAGGCAAACTCGATTGCCGAGAGGGACGCTTCAGGCAGTCCTTCGAGACTAATTGCAGGGTGTACATAATTAATTAGTGGGCCGTTTCGATAGGAAGACGAGCAGCGTCATATTCGATCGAACGGAGGCGTCGCGTTGCGCGACAGAGGTTGCTTTCTAACGAGCGTGTTGGCCGAATATCGCGCGAAGTTATTGATACAGCGGCAAACATAATGCGAGATTGAACACATCCGAATACGGGTCAATGGTTATTGCTCGTAATAACGTCGTAAATCTGAGAGATGGAGGCGAAAGCGACCGAATGGCTTCCGTCCAGCAGAGAAATTCGACACACGGAGAGTGTTCTATCTTGAAATCGTTTCAACTTAGAGACCGCCACGGTCTCAGCAGAGAGCGGCGAGTTTGAATCATCGAACCTCTAATGAACCAATAATTTCACTAATGACGCTCGATCCGGAGCTGTTTGTCGTACACCTGCGTCCGACTACAGTCAGTATGCCGGGAATCTGCCGCAACCACTCGTACACGTTCCTATTCCCGCCCGTTAATCAACGATCTTCCCAATTTCCGCCGAGGGTATTACGAATTTCTGACATAAGTCGCGTTCGTCGGACCTCCGAGTCGTTCCGTTAAACACGTTACGAACAAATTTCATCTCGTTCACAATTATGTATATACCTGCATTAAGTTTATTCAATCGATCAATCGTTTGTGCTAGAAGAGTGACTGATTTTTTGTCACTTACGAAATTTCCCCTAGATAAGTGTAGGAATGACGGTGTAACAGTGAACTGACATTTCGATTTTATAATCCGATTTACATACCTACGTTGAAAGCAGAATGACGAACAAAAGAGTTACTTTTCGCAGAAATCTCGAACATCGCAGAGGGCGCGTCCTCGGGTTCGGTGAAATCAATCTATCCCGAGGAACAGGGTGCAACGTACGCGTTGCACGTACTACACAGTCATTACGCTTAGTGTTTTCGCTGTGTCCGCGGACAGACGAGTTGCTGTAAAGTTGGACAGGAGCGGCAAGCCTTCAGGACGGACACGCGATCGTTCGCGGAAAATTTTTGCACGCGATAATCGACCGCGCTTCTCCACGAAGACCCACCCAGACCCTCGGGATTCTATGTGCACCGGCACCGCAAACATAATCAACGGCTGTCACGGAGAAAAGCGCGTTACGTGGCGCGACGGGGCAACGTAACTCGAATCAGCCACGACTACCCGCCACCGAAATAGCAGGATGTAACGCAGACTTGTTCTACGACGCGAACCTTCTAACGTTCAGGTACTGGAAGAAGCACGACATCTGCTGCGGCCAGTGATAAATTACCCGGACATTCACAGACAAATACACACGACGGTGTCTTACAACGAACGTAACAAACGAGAACTAAATGATCCTCTTGATAATAGAGAAATTGAAGGCGTCGAGTAAAATTTTCTCGTTCGAAATTTCCGATCTATACTTGAACCATGCACGTGTCGTTAGTCTTGTCGAAATTGAATATAGGCTGGATAATAGTGCGTCTGGTCATTACATTTCGTTTCTATATACTACCATCAAGAATAAGTACACGCGTTTCAAATTAATTTTCAAATTAAATTTTTCTCGCGGACTAACCCAATCTATATTTTTTCGTATTTTTACTTGATGCGTGCTTTTACGTATAACTCGGCCGAACCCTGTATAGAATCGTTTGATTTATGATTGATCCACTGAACTCGAATAGATGTGTGCATGTGAGAATGACGATCTAACCCTAACCGATAAATATATAGGTATTTCGTTTAAATCTACTCATTTGTCTCGATTATAACGTATTATTAACCACTCGCCCTTAATTGTTTGAACCAGTGTATTCGCAAGATATCGCGAGATTGGGTCAACCAGTAATGATCGTTGAAAGTAACCGGGCGCAAATGAGAACAGCAAACAGAAATGACAGCTACAGAACTTGTCGTGCAATTAAGATATTCAATATGAAGGGAGCTTCGAGCCAGTGTCACTCGTAACGAACGTTCTGTACGAACATCCAAGTTTTTTGTCCCTTTTGAACGAGACTATTCCTCGCGACCTAGAAGGATAAGCGAAATAATTAAAGTCGGAACAGCGTTGGACCGATCCGGGGTATTAAAAAGTCGCTTGACAAATGTTTCGTTTCTCGCGCAGTTGCCGTTTTAATTATTCGAAACTTTCCTGTCGGTTGACGCAATAAAGATAGTATCAAAGGGCTCAAAGAAGTTCCGTTTAATTACGGTGCCCGAGAAACGAATTCAGTTTATTCTGCACATTTGATGAACAGGATACGTTTTTCCTTTAAACGAACGGCCCGTGTTTCTCCTACTTTTATTTCTGAATATCTGGTTTTCATAAGCGTGAAAAATATCGGAAGTATACTTGGGGAAGTAACTCGAAACAATGCTTATTAGAGTGTAGCCGCGAGGGGGTGGAGGGCGAAAAGCTTTAATACTATAACTTCTACGCGTTGAATTATGTTAAGGAAGGCTGGCGATGTTTTCAGAACCTACTAAATTTTCTCGCGCGTTGCCTCGCTTCCGCCTGCCGCATTTTATGCCGTGTCTCAAATAAACCTGCTTAATTAAAACCGCGTCGATTTTAGCGTTGAGTAGATTAATTTCTGTCGGTAGAATCATCTTCCTCGATTAACACCGGAATCCATCGCGGAAAGAAACAAATTTCTTTTTGAACGTCGACGACAACAGAATCACTCCAATAAATTTAAATGCGACAATAGTTCGAAGGAACGACGACTCGAACTTCCGATAGTAATATGGAAGACGTAAAACTAAACGCTAAGAGATAGTATTGAACCCTGGTAATTAGTTCTCGTTTGGTTCGTTGAAAAGTAGAACGTTCAAAGAAATGATAATGGATAGATTAGGGCAGGTGATGGAAGATGTAAGGGCGTCTACGAAACTGTAAAACTGTAGAAACGAGCCGTGGGAGTCGTCGGTAGCCTTTGAATTGCTCAAGATTACGTTTTGCAGGCCGCGCAGTTTCTCCGGTTCCGTGGGCTTGATAAATGCTCCGAGGAAAAAAACGAAGCCAGGACCTTTAATTTTTCACCGGCGCGGAAAAGAACGAGGTTGCTCTGAATAACGCGGTATACGACTCCTGAGAGTCGCGCGGTGGCCCGGGGAGAAGAAGAAAGAGCCATGGATGAGAAAAATTTTCACGATTCTTATAAATCTCGCTAACGACCGAGCATCGATTTTATGTTCGTTCTAATACGAAGGCTCGCCCCTTCACGCCTAGCACGGAAAGAAGTTAACGGATGATCGCCGATGTTGATTTTTCATTGAACAAAGGATTCACTGTTCGATCGTTACCCATTACACAATAACACCGTTCCGACTTTCTTGAACTTTCGTCGTCTTTCTTGTCGGAGTACGTCAATTGGTCGAAACGCGAAAGTACGTTGATTTTCCACGACGGTTTTCTTGGAGAAAAGCTAAGGTGGCGATTCTTTCTTTATGCAAGAGTAAAAGGAAACCGTCGAGACGACCCGAATAGAGAAATTCAAAATGAAGCTATTGAAAGGCCGCAAGCAATGCGAGCGTAAAGAATAGTACAGCGGAAGATGTTCGCAGGCCAATCGAAACAACAATTTACCAATTGCTACCTTTATGTGTAACGGTAGCGGACGGAAGCTCCGGTAGAATGGGCTGCAACTACTTCTGTCGCTGCGTCTTTTTTCTATGCTGCTGGAAATTGCGTCTGTTTCCGGTGGCAACGACGCGACGCAGCGTTTCCCTTCCTGTCGTGTTCTTCTTAAACAAAGAACTGATTGCGAGAGGAACAGTCCAAATCAACGTAAATTGCGTGCAATCATTGCGTGCAAGCAAAATTCTTTTGCTACTAGTGCAACAAACATTATCCTGGCCTGTACAGATTTTAAAGTCGTACCCTATTTCGTTTGGAGTTTCGTGTTGATGTATGAAAAGTTATCACAAAATGGTTCAAAAACTGTTGAATTAATCGAAGATTGACTGTACGGTTGGTCAATTAACTGAATTAGGAAGCAAAAACTTATTCTGTTAAGTTAAAGCTGACGTTCCACTGTTTCAGGTTCTGCAATAACATTGTTATTTACGAAGATAACTTTTCGATTATACATACCTTGTCGACGAACGGTATGCAACTAACGACAGTTTACCCCAGCTTACCATTATTAACAATTACGATCATGCTTGGGCAAAGGTTGATTGAAAATCACTTAAAGTTTTGAAGTACTTAAACGAGAACAGGATAAATTAGCATACACCCGGAGAGACTCAGATTGTTGCAACTTCTTGTATACTATATGCTTCGAAGGTCCGAAGTTATGCCGTATTTACATAGCAGCGAAGCACCGTAACGGTAACGAGATTTTCTAACGACTTTTATTAACCCCATCGGATCTGAATCTTTTCCTGCAAGGCGTGTTTTTTTCTCGATCCTAACTTCGAGTTACCAAACCTGCCTTTTCTTTACGGAAAAATTATGTTCGTGAATAATCTGTCAAATGTGAGAAAAAAAGGAAAAGATTAGAAATGGAACAAGACTGGTGACCTGAAACCGACAGAATTTAATCAAGACATAAATGATTGAGTAGTTTGTATCTGTAACAAGTCAGACGTAGCGACATATTCTACGAGAACATTGTTCATCGATGAAATTATTACTTACCAGTGATGATCAAGTATCTTAATTATCGTTGTTGCCATGCGAGATAGCTCCTGGTAAGAATCAGTTTAACATTTCGAACATTCCATGGATCGCTCCAACTTTAAATCACAGTCTGTGAGGTGATCAAAGCTCGGGTTCTCCTTTGTCTTTCGTCTCGTTTTTCTTCAGATTATTTGCAGTACCATCGTTTTTATGGCCCGATGGCGAATTTTAACGACCCAAACATTATCGCGACGGGGTCTTACCTCTTCATCTCGTCGACAAACGTTCTTTCATCTTACACGAGAGTCTTTGGTCCACGAATACACGCATGACTAATTGTAAGAACACCTGTCATCTGTATAATAATCTATGAAACCTTTAAAGGAATAAGAACTATTGCCCAAATAATACTGTACAGAATAACGTTTTTTGTCGTAATGGTGCATCTACGTTGAACTGAATACCAGCAGAAAAGATTCAGGTAAATCTTTGCTTCCGAACTATCTGAAGAAATCCTTGTCTTCGTTAGCTTTTTATCTGCTTTCCGCCTGAGTTCACGCTTCTGCTTTTTGAACGCGAGACAAATCGCAAGCTGATGATTTATCACCGAAATCTCGATTCCGGTCGAACGTACGAGCTCGTATGGGTGCTAAATTAACCATTTCCACGAAGTACCAGCCAAGAATGGCTGACATTCGACTCGTTCGACTCGAGAATCGAGGGTACGACTGAAAGAACACGACGGTCTGTTCGGTCCCCTTTACAAACTTCCGCTCTAATGTCTGTAGCCGAGAAAGAACCGTCTTCGTCGTATTTTTACCGCTAAAAATCCGATAGCCTGTGAACTATTCTCTTGTATTATCTAAAATCGCAAGCGATTAAACTTTTAAACGCTATACAGGCGATTGAACACTATTTCGTCATTTCTCTCCTAAATTTCACGAATCCGGTCGATTTCTGGTGGACCGATTTACAAGAAAGGGAACGTTTAATATACATATGTACGAGGAGAAAGCATACGCGATACCCCGAGTTTCGAGTGTTAGAAAGTCAACGCGAAGTTCAAAACAGAATCAGTGGAACAATCCAACGAACAAGCGCGGAACTAGTTTCACCCATTTTGCGGAGGAAAATTTTGCAAGAACCAACTTGGAATTCGTGACGGCAAGAACCGTTTAAGAGGCCGAATTAGTGACACCTCTAGTGAAAGTATTTACTTCCATACCTTCCGTTTTAATGTTTCATCCATTTCAGGTATCGATTGTTCGAAATAAACACTTCTTGCATGTATATCATACCTCGAATAGTAGCTTATTTTAATTCCTTAAAAGCGAAACGAAAGAGAAGAGAAAATTTAAACACTTAATATGTAGTTTAATTCCCATTTCATTAGACACGGAACGGGGATAATATATTTATGCAACATCCGTTTCGAATGTGGTGAAATGTACAGTTGTTTCGGTAGAGAAAGAAATAAATATTCTACCAAATGAAACGAACAAACGTCGGGTAGCTAGGGAAAATTTTTTAATTAAACTGCTGCTAAAGACAGCGGAGGAGAAGCACCATTGCATTTCATCAGAAAAGTTCCGTGTGTCTACTGTCCCTGTCTTGTTGCTAACATTTTATCGAACGGAAAATCTGAAGATAGACTTTGAACTTCAAACAAACACACTGATTACAACACGTTAATCGTCTCTTTCGAATTTCCGAACTTTCACCGAAAAGTCTCTTAACATTATAAAACGCTTATAACGGATTCGAATGCGCAGATTTCACGAGGCGAGTCGGGAAATGGCAATAAATAGCACCAAAGTTTTGCGCAGTAACGGGGATATTGCGGTATCGGCTTGGTGAACGAAATCGAAGCAAAATATCGGCCAGACAATTTTGGCCCCGAGACCGAGCTTCCTTCACGGGAAGAATAATACATCAAGTCTGTTCGATCTCTCGGCATCACTGTTTCATGGAATTAGATGGGATCGTGGGATCGGTGTAGGTTTCGTGGTCGCATGTGTATGTTCGCGCGTGTGCATCACCGCGAATCTCGTTGAGAAAAACCGTTTCTGCTTTGACGATTCGTTTGGTTTTCCACGAAACAAGTACAGCCAGCTTTGTGATTTATCCCGAAAGAAGCTTCCCTCGAAGAAACGATGCAATCGAGGCGTTGGCAGTTTTTATCAAAACGGTGCGTCGAAATTCTAATCGTCGAGTCTATTTCTTTCTCGGAGATACGGAGAAAAAGCTTTCACGAATTGCCATTCCCTCTGCTATACTTTTCCATGTATGTGTTTTAGTCTTGAAGAGTTGGAAAGGCATATATAATTAACGCGAAATCAGAACATCGTTTCATCTGCAAGATGAATATCCGTGGATCGGAATAACCCACATCAAATTGATTCGATAATACAAAATTTTACGGGATCAATAACACGTAACGCACACGAATCTTTCAAAGCTTTATTCACTGAAATCCACGTAACGCGAAGACGCGGGGAAAACTGTACTTTGTAAAACAAGAAGGGATGGTGTTGTGCTACTTAATTACGTTTTCATTTAAATTACCGACAGTCTATCTGGAGGTGACGACGCCAAGCTTCCAGTCAACGATGCAGATACGGCTGTATTGTGTGCACCTGCAAAGGATGCATGTATGGTGGATGTTATACATATAGCGCATCTAGTGGATGCGCGGCTGGATGCATCCGATTTCATCTTCTTCGCGTTTCTACTCGGATAGACGCTTCCGTAAATTCATGCCCCATTCGCTCCATTTCGTTATCTTTTCAACCTCTCCCTTCCCTCCCGCTTTCTTCGCGCATCTATCGAAACGAGGACGAATCCAAACATAGAACACATGAACCTTTTTACCAATCTGCGAAAAATACTTAATCTCTGGCAAGATAGATTACAAACTACGTTCGAGACGTTATGAAATATTACCGCGCAACGACCTACATAACAAACTGAATAACGAGAAGCTCGTTGAATAGCCCGATCTGTATTAATATGTACTTCAGGAAATTCCTTTATTCGGAAGCTTTTTCCACCGGGAATCGTCGAAAAGGTCGAATAGGAAATTTAATCGAAGGAAAGCAGCACAAATGAAACCAAGGAAACAGCAGTTTCTTTGTCAGCGAGGATCGAGCGCACAGAAGGGTAAACTCTTAATGGATTTCGGCGTCAGCCACCGGGCTAAGAGGGTAAACTTCGATTGCGTAACTTTTGGATATCGTCGTTCGAGAAAGAACGTCGTCTCTGTTTACGTAAAAATTCCGCCGCCAACTATTTTCGAAACTTTGAAATGTAAACGTTTCCCTCGCGGATGTTCTCGCAAAGGTAGCATTCACGTTCGTGTTGACACTCCGGTTTCAAGTTTGATTTATTTAACTTTATTTGCAATAGCTTGTATAATTCGTCTGAACGTCAAAGTGTGTGGACATTTGGTAAAGCAGCTCGTTAAATTTTCAAGCTTCAAAGAAATAATTTACATAAAATTTTGTTCAGTGGTAACTAGACCGCAGTCTCGAGACAGAGTGAACGGGAACAATTTAAACTTCTTTTAAAACGGTAGTTTAGGGAACGTCCTTTTCGTTGAGAACGACGCGTTAAAGCGTTTTTCTTCCATGGGGTTCGAGAGTCACGACAGTCGACAGTTCGGCCATTAATCGGTTCTTCGCGGCTGTAACACCGGGCTCCGACGTTAACTTGCGCATGCAACAGACCTGGAACAAACAAAGTCACGGCTCCTATAATGGTGGCTCCGTGAAATTTCCCAGTAATTTACAGGCACTTGCCGGGGAGGCCATTAATAACCTTGTAGCCGGCCGAATGCCGTAATTTTGGCTTCGGTATCCAAGGTGGGCACGGTAAATATTTGAACGCGACACGACGGGACGGGAAGCGACGCGACGCGGCATCGTTCGCGAGAACAGAAATCGAAACAGGTGAAACCGAGGCCATACCGTACCTATAAGGCCCACGCCATGGCTAGATATTACATACAGAGTCGAGAGTCGTTGGTGGAGGTTGGCGGAGGTTTGTGATTTGTGGTGATTAGTGGTAGTTACTCGTAGTGATAACCAGTGATACTCAAGTAACAACTAGTGATACTAAAGTAAGACTAGTGATACGCAAGTAACAGCTAGTGATAGTAAAGCAAGAAGTAGTGATATTAAAGTAATACTACTATTATTCAAAGTATTATTTTACAAAATCTTACTGCTCATGTTCATAAAAAATTCGAGGTGACCGTATCCGAATGACAATATCGAAACCATTGCATTGAAATTATTCTACTGATTACCATCAAGTATGTACTTACTATGTTCTCGAATAATAATAAACATCAGTTGTTTAAACGATGGACTTCTGGCCCCAAAATATCAAAGAAATTAATATACGTTTATAAATATACTTTCAATACAAAATATTTCTGAATTGTATTACTATACTAATAATAAGCATGTCGGACAAGAAGACCCTAACCTAGCTAAGAAACACAATAGATCGATGTCACTATATGATTGCATATCCGCGTTCACTCGTAAAATTAAGCACGTATATGTACATACTCTGTTTGTCCTTACGAACACGAAAATACGTGTAAATCTTTAACGATCCCCACCGTCTCCGGAGATCCACTCGTTCAAGACTCTCCTTTTCGTGTGTAGTTTGCACGCCGGAACTCTCGCAGTTTCACTTAACTGTAACGATACACGATTTGCTGGAGCGTTTCGTACTTAAAACGGCGAGTACCGTCGTCGTCGCACCGAGCATGAGTCAGCTCAGCCACATCGTTTCAACTCGTCCCGGTGACTCGACGGATCGCTCGATGCGGAGTCAATTTCTCGCTCCCTCTGTGTAACTTCGTAGCAAACGGAATACACTGTTCGTCGCTTTAAAATTAATTGGAAACGATCCCGAAGACACGGGGAGAAGCGATCACTTGTTAACTCTCGGTAGAAATTGCAATCTTACAAAGGTAATACGTGTCCACTATACATTTCACTCTCGTAACGATTGTGTTAGAATAGAATTCGGAATTATTTATAATGAAATTTTTAAAGACGAAGCTTCGAAGGTCCGTGGAGCAAAGAAACGGTCTACGTTTACTCGGGTCTTGACACAGTTCTTCGCGGGTGTACATTCTCGTTGCGAGAGGAGGTTCCGGATGGCCACAGATTTATGCGCTCGCTGGACCACCGCTGTGAGCTCGTCTTTCCTATGTAAATACCGAGCCATCTTGTTTACGCGAAGCTAGAGAATATCGCAAGGCAAAGACCGTACTCATGGAATCACCGTGCTCTCTATGCGAACTTCCATGGAGATGCTTCGGTTTGAATCAAGCCGCATTCGTTGAAATAATGCGCTTACGTTGTTGCTTCTGATGCACAAAATTCACAACGCACGAAAGATAGAATGTTTGCTTATCTTCACGACGGATGATTTATTCCGAGCGAAGATCGATACCTTTCTTCCTTCCTTCCTTCCTTTTTCGCGCGGCTATTGCAGTATCACTTTCGAACAGTTCAATATATTTCCCAGCAAAAGAGTCGGTCCATTCAATTACCGATTTCGATATAATTCTCGCTTCGCTTCAAACAATGAAACCTAATTGTTAAAGCTATAATAATTTTAGATTCAATTAGTGACAATATACGGTGCAATATGATACACGTGGCTTTTTCATAACCTCTGTACTCTGTTATTTGCAATTCGTGTCACGTTCAAGAGAGCGTAATTAACAATATTTATACGCGATGGAAATAGCGAAATTTCAATATCTCCTATATACAAGAAATTTCTGGACGTGGGAAGCAACTACACCGGAAGTGGAAGTTTTGATTGCTATATTAAAATTCATCGAGTTTAGAACTTTTGCATCTGATTATTGTTTGGAATTATTTAGTAGTTACCGTTATAATACGTATCACATTGCAATATCTGAATTTCTGTTCACAGTTTAAACAGAATGGCTACCGACCGAAACACATACTTCCATTTTTAAACTTATCGAGAAACAATCAGCTTTTCATGAGAGTAAAATGTTCTCGTAGGGACGATGAGAAGAGAATTAATGAAAGGATAATAGAAATATTTGTCAGGAAAGTGGTATATATACATGTATATCCAGGAATATACGAGAAGAAAATGTTACGGCTAATGGATTACAGCGTGAACCGTATTACACAGGCTGTTTAACTTGCGCCAGTTATAAATGAAGCAACTTCTCAGGAGTCAGGTTAGGGAGGGAAACGAATTCCGGAGCTGCTGAAGTAACTTCTTCTAAACGCTACTTTGAAAAGCAAACGAACAGTGAAAGACGAGACCCCTGTTAATTTTAACGATGAACAGATTTCTCGCGAGTCGGCGACAGCAGAAGATGTAACTTTGCTACACTTTTCCAAACGATTCGGCCATTTTTTTTTATCTCGCTGTTTTATCCTTTATACTTTAAAGTAACGAGTAACGATAATATAGATTACTTTCGTTGACTTACAAATTTTCAACTATTAAGGAACAAAAACGATCGGGTTAAATCGAATACGTAACTCGAAACGACGCGACACGGGGCGATATTTTCGGTTCTGTTTACCACCGTAGCTCGCAGCTTGGGTATTTTTGCGAAATCCGCGGGAAATTAGTCTCGTTTTCAACGACGACGAGACGCGTGGTCACGCACGTGCAGTTCTCATTTAAATACCGAAGAGCATGTGTTTCGCCGGTAATCGTTAACTCAGCGGATGGTTGGCCGCCGCTGACGCGGAACCCAAACTGAAACACGCCGGCCTTCGTTAACGCTAATTTACTGGACATAAATTCCAGGGTACGCCGGTTCCGTTAAACTCCACCGAAACTTGGTCGTAGCCGCAACATTTTTCTGCGCATAGAAAATAAATATACGTAGGTTTAAAAGAAGCAATGGTTATTTTCGCGTGCTGGGGTTGGTTGTAGCCACACGGGCTGTTGTTGCATTTACACTGGGTGACTCGTTTACCTGGAATATCCTAGTACCATCCTTATTTCTAACCATGAAATACCATAAAATTTACATACCGAAGTTCAAATGGTCAATCCTTCCGAAATAGTCAATCTGGTGTTAGTAAGTGTAGTTCATGCATAGGTAATTTAATTCGAAGCCTACTGCGCTAAAAATGAATGATTGGAAGCTGGAAGACTCTGGAGTTTATTCTTGACACAATGCCGAAAGTTTGATGATCTTATTAGTAGAATATTTCCTCAATTGCAGTCACTTTTCTAACTCTTTAAATACTGACTTATATTTCAGGAAATGGGACGAACTGCTAAGAGTTCTTTCTCAGTTTGGCTAATTTATTAAGGGATCTCCCTAGTGTGACCATAGCGTGACGGCTGGTAAAAAAAAATGGTCAGGGATCAGAGAGCAACGAAAATATCATAATCGGTAAAACGTTAATATCCCGGTTAATCGACCCAAATGAAATATATCGTCTGCATAAATGAGTAAAATTTCGAACGAACCGTATCTTTTCGTGGTTAATCATTACGATGGATTCTCGTAACCATTTTGCCGCGCGGTAATGCCTGCGAACCCATCGCGAAATAAAAGGGATTCGATTTAAACTATTTAGTAGCCAAACGGCAAGCTTCTTGATGTAGCACGGTGGACAGGAACGGACACGGATAAAATGTTCTACCCGATGAAGCGTTAACAGCAGCATTGATACTAAGGCACAAATTAAACGACGGCACCTGTTTCATCTCCGAGCGGAAATTAATTTCGCCCATCTCGGTACCTGCCAGCCTGGACTACGGATTGAGCGCATTTTAACGAGAATGCCACGTTCCGTTTTACGTTCCTCCGCGACAGATTAACGGTAACGAAGGACGTCGTACTCTTCTCCTATTTGGCTTTGCATTTCCCGACCAAACGGCATCGGTCGACGGTCACGTATATCTACCTTCCTCTGTTTTGCCGTGTCGTACTGTCGCACCTCAGACTAGTTAACACCGAATTGGATAGTGTAGTCGACTAATGAAAACCGAACGAAGCAGCTGCGTAAATGCTAATAACTTTCCGGAATAAATCTAGACCAGCAACGTCCCGAACCTAACTGATTTCGCGTTAAAGAAGAACTTCGCGGTTTAAACGAGCTCAATTGTAAAGTCTTGGTGTCCGTGGGTTTCAAAGCGTCAAGAAATCAACGATCTGGTCGACGTTAATTAAACAAATTCGATAATACATAATTGGTATTGGAATTTCGTTGTGTATCGATATTTCTTTGAATGTTTGTAATCAGTAAATGATAGGTAATAAAAATCTAATTACGGTGGAATATATTGATTCTGCGAAAATGTAATGGAATGTTTGCTGGAACACGACAAGATGACTCATTAATCGTTCAGTAATAAAAGCTTCGTTAAACACGAGACAAATACAGAAATTCCGATGTTTATCTTTATTATTAAATTTTTTATCGTTCGTAATACCAGCCCCGCGAAATTGCAAACATCAGCATTTTTCCATAAATGCGATAGAGAATGCTAAACTCATGATACGAGTAACTGCAATGTTCGATTTCGGTGGTAGATTGCAGGAGTGGTGAGCGTTGTCTATGTTCGATTAAACACATAAAAAGTATTTCTCGACAGATATGGTACTTGATGGTCGTCGAATAGGCTTGATGGAATTGTTATGGCAATGTGAAGCAAGCGGAACATCGCACTTTTAGCTAGGGAAATTGGAGCAGTGGCAATTATTGAAAGCTAGGACGATACGCATGTTTTCTAGACTTTCGATAATTGATTAAATTCCAAGCAAATGTGCCGAGTGATATATAGTGAAATTGATTCCATTAAACGATTAATCAGAGCGGGTACCACCAATAAATGATATGTTTTTCAACGTTAGGTGCCGTGGCTCGAATGGATACGTATATGAAACGAGTACAACAATATAATATCTTGGAGGAGAGACTGTTAGACACGAGTGATAAATAAGCGAAGGAAACGACGAGCAGAACGATACGACCAAGAATTAGCCACTGAGGGCTACAATTAAGAATAGTAACAGGGAACTAACTGCGAACACGCGAAATTTTACGGTCGATTTAAGGAGAAAGTAACAATTCCTAAGGTACAAAGACATCCTGTAGGAAATATATCTCACAAGATGAATCATAAAGATAACACGACAACTGTAACTATTCACCTGGAGTCTGGAAAGTTTCGTTGCATAATGCAAGATTCAGCGCGAATCTCATTTCATGTGCGACGCGTACAGGACGGGATACCTCTGGAAAATAATTCACATCGAAATAATAAATGCACGAATGTATTTTTGAAGATCTCGCGGAAACCAAATATGACTGTTCTCGAACGTAAAATACTTCCTCAGCAAAGTACAAGTATTCGCTACCATTTACTGTTGGTTATTTAATCGGTATATTGCTTAGTCATGGATAAAGTAAATTAAACATAGAACATGGATATTTCTAGGCTGTTAGATATAATACAAGAAAAAACAGTTTGATAGACCGTGGCAAACAGAACTTTGAATAATGAAAGGTTGGGCGACATGTAGACGACCGAGGAGCAAACAGAAAGGACGCTGTGCGGGCGCGAGAGTACCGAGACCCGTCGACTACGGCAAACAATTCGTTAGAAGGGGTTAACGTTGTATTTGCTGGAAAATCGCTGTCCCACGGACGACGTTTGCCTCGTAACGAGCATACGATTGCCGTGAATTATCTTGTAACCAGCTGTGAACTGCTTATCGTAGAACCCGGAAACCTAATCCTCAAATGTGCTTTGTATTCTCCCATGTCTAACGTTGAACGTTTCAACAAGCTTCGTGCGCAATGGGATGGTCGATGCTTCTGTTTCCAGCTCGTTTTCTTGTAATTAACTTACAGCAGTGCTTGTCGTAAAAGGTTCGCAGTACCAACGACTAGGATTCGCTGCGCCAATCATCTATGTATCTTGACGTGTGTATGTAACAACGGGTTGAAATGATCTTCAAAGTTGTTGCCTCCTCGTAGGCGACGAGTATTTAAACGACCGTGTCGACAGACCAGTGGATTTGAAATTGATACGGTTTTATCGCGAATACACGGGACATTGAGAAACAGCTGTTCGTGGAATATAGGCGGTGGAAGGAGGAAGGAAACTAACTCCGTATCCGAACGGGAACAGAGGGTCGTAGTCGATAGTATGTATAGTATACATATAGTGTATAGTAGGTATATCAGGGATGGCTCCCGAGACGGTTGTGACGGAGAAGGGTTAGTTGATAATTCAAACGTTATCTGAAGGGGACACGCACGCTCGTGGCGTCGGCCCAGGCCGTGCTCTCGGTCTACGCGAAAAGACGGCTTTTCTACGGCCGAAGCGGCGCATAAATGATACATAAACACTAACCTGTAAGTGTGTACATAAGCGCACGCGAAAAGCGCGAACCCAAGAGCAGCGTCGTTTTACGTAACGAAACGCTCGACGGAGTTACGCTGGAGCAAACACATACAGAAATTGGAGCCCGTTCTCGCCTTCGCTCACGTCTTAGTTTCCTTCGTTCGGTTGAATCAATAGACGCGTCTTCCGAGTTCGAGCGTCGCGTCGACGCGTTCTTCTTTTCAATCGACACGGAATTCGATCGAATAGTTTGTTCCATTGTTATCAAGAACGTATCGGCGCGCTAAACCGGTCCTAGGGGGTGGAAACCGCGTCCTGTGGTTGCGCGGGTACCGTTTGTTGCACGTTGCATCTCGATTCCGGAAATGTATTCCCTCGTTTTGAAGCGCGCGTGAAGATCCGCATATACACGGCTAGCAACGTTTTACACCTTTCACCGCGAAATGGAAAAGAAATGAAAAGCGGTCGGTATAAAGGACGCATTGACGTCTGAAACTTTGCGCGTTCGTATTCCGTTGCCGCTTCGATGCCCATGGCGCATCTATGGATTCTCGAGCACAGAACACGACGGAGCAAGTTGTCTGGGAGTAAAAAAAAGAAATTTCTTTCGAATGCTTTCAGCCACCTATATAACCGTTAGCTCGAACACGCGTGGCTTCGTCTTTTCGTCATCGTTATTTTCTATGCTGCTCGGTTATCGCTCGTTAATCGTTCGATACATCCGGACTCGCAGAGAAATGTTCCCGACAAAACACCTTCGTAACCGATCGATGGATGAAAATTTATAGAACCGCATACATGTATTTTTATGTTCACGTAGCGTCGAAGCAGAGTGAAACGCATTAAGAAACCCGATCGGCGCATTTTACGCGAAAACGGATATGTAGCCGCGTTACAGTCGTTATTTTTCTGGCCAGAGCAGCAATGGAATGCAATATTTAATTGTAAGAAGAGAAGAGGCGTTTAAATACGTTTCGCGTGAACCAGAAGACGGCGCGGCGTCTCGTTTACCAAAGCAGCTTACCGCTATACGTAGCAACGTTATCCCGCTTCTCGAGGACCCGTAAGGATAATGCGGCAGACAATAATAATAATTATTCGCCTCGCGGTGCTCGTAATTGCCGAGTGTAACTCGTGATTCCACGATGTCCGCCGCATGTACGAAGTTTCCCAGTGTACGCCGCGAGCACAGAAACTTGCTACGTAATGCGGTTGTATTCGGCACGACGCGACGTTTCCCTCTCTCATCCCGCTAAGAAGACGCAAATAAATGAATTTCTGTGAAAAATTCCAAACGTTTCGCTTCGGTGCAAATACGATTTCACCCCGTTTTCCGTCTTTGTCCACTCGGTCGCGCAATAATATTCAGATTATTGTGCGAATGATAGGGAAAAATTGTATTCCCGCTCGTTTTACAGCAGTAAAGCGGCAACCGAGCCCGTTGCCCGCACGGGCAAGTGGGCGTGGCAGCCGAGGGCTCCTGCGGAGGCGGTGCGAGGCAGGAAACGTCACGACATATTTGTGCATTGGGATTCCTTGACCCTTCCCGCACATTTTATTCTAAACTAGAGTATCACTCGTATAGATTAATAATCATTCATGTTTCTTTTTATTAAAAAAAAATATAAAAGCAACCTGATCGTGTGTCGGCCACGCGAAAATGTTGCCTTTAATCCCGCACTATCTCCACTCCTATTCCTAATATCAATTACCCAAAAAAGTAATAAGAAATAATAAATAATGACAAAATAATTAATTCTAAAACTTTGAAGTTTTAGAAGAAGTTCTGTTCATTCTAAATGTCACATAAATTCCCAAATTTTTCCGACACTTTTCTGAATCAAAGATGGCGGAAAAACCTGCACATTTAACCCACCACTGCCATATGCCCGCACGCTGCACGCCGTTGCCCGCCAGTGAGTTTCGCGGGCATTGAGCTGCCCATCATTGTTTTACAGGCACGAGTTACGCGGAGTTTTGCGATCGCTAAACGGTAACGAGACGCTCACGGTTCCAGACAGCTCGAAGTAGAAGGAGCTGTCGGACAATTGCGGTATATACCATCGGCAGGGCGTTTCATTGAAAGTCGATTAGTCTATCGCCGGAGGGAGTAATTAAAACGATCGACCGAACACGTTCCATTGTTTTTAATTATCCATCCCGGATGTTCTTCGCCATTAAACCGATCGACTTTGCGCCTACAATTGAATCGTGACTATTCTTCGTAACTTCCAAAGACAGATACTCCTCTCCCTTAGCTATTTATACATGTATAGGGTGTTCGGTTACTGGTGTCGGAAACGTTAACGGTTCACTCTACGTGTCCAAATAACGCTGAACTTTGAAAATGACGAAAAATTGTTGGAGTCTTCTTTTTCCAGTTATTAAACGGCATAGCATGTAAAATACATAATTTTTCAACCAAGAATCACGCCGTGTCTCGCGAACAAACGCTGGGTAAAGATGTATCTCGTAATACGTGCCAGAGTTTCGACGGTGTTTGCAGTCGAAAGATGGTTCCACCAGCTATGCAGCACCGAAAATATTTCTAGCGGATCCGTTAATTATACCGGGGAATCAAAGTTTATTTAATTGTAATAATTATGCAGCAAACGTTGCCGGCGTGCTTCGGTGCGCGCGATCATCGTTGTTAAACCCAAGATTATCCGAAATCTGTGCAGCACACCTACCGTTACCCCGTAAGTTTAACCAAAGCCGAGCTCTGTTTATCCGCCCAGAATCGTCTAACAGTTTAGTCTAACCGAACGCCGAGCGTTCCGGAATTCGTAGTCACGGTGTAAGTAGGTTTAGCGAACCGACCGAGTTATTGCTCCGAAACTTCGTGTCTAGTAACTCATTGCGTGATTATTTTTTGTTTTTTTTTTCTCACGCGGACTAACCGACAATTCGTCTTCCAGGATTATTAATTCGATCGGAAAGTACGAAGCTTTGCAAGATACTTGGCCGATTTGTGCGAATAAACTTAACGCACAAAACGAGGCGAAAATCGAGATAATTGAGACGACGCTAGCGTATCCTGGTTTGGCGAAAATTCAAGAGGCAGCAGAAACGAGGAGCGAAACACCGTCTTGGCCATCGAGCCCATCGACATAAAGGAGGATTTTCAATTAAGGTATAGCGGTTTCTCGGGGGCTGGAAAGAGGGGAGGTAGATGGAGGTAGATAGAGGTAGACTAAGGGAGGGTAGAGGGTGAGACAACGTGCGCGCGTGCGACCGAACGAGCGGTGTTCCTGTCGAGAGCCGTCGTCCGGATGGTGAAAGAGAAAAAGAGACCGTTAAAAAAGCTTAGCTTAACGCGTCGAGGGTGTAGATTAACTGACGCGTCCGTGGCTCGCACGCGGCTCGCTCGGCAATGGGAAAAGCTGCTTAGCTGCTGGAGGAGTCTGCTGCCTACACCCTCTTCGAATTCGCGCAACTTTGCCAGAGGGTCTTTCGCACAATACCAACTATAACTTACGCGCCACCCTTCTCCTCCATCACGCCCTCCTTCAGACGAGAGCAGTGGTTGCATTACTCTTTCATTCGCTCCAACCTTCTAGCGGTTTACCTTTGCATACACATTCGCGTGCCTTTAGCTTTCGCCACGACAATGTCTATTCGCGTTTGCACCTCGCCGAGGATGGACTTTCTCGATAACGGCGTATCGCAACCTGTTTCGCGCGCGCCTGGAATGGGACTTCGACGTTTCTTTCAGTTTTGCGAAGAAACGAACGACGTTCGCTGACATTCCGGCGACTATCTTTAGGTTTGATTTAAGTTTTCTACCGTGACTCATGATACAGACTAATCGTGGAATTGGTATTATAATCGCAACATGTCTTTTTCAAAATTTTTATAGACAATTTGGGAAACCCTGTTGCGAGAAAAATATCCATGCATACGCGTCCAGATTGACGACAGTGAACCCTTGCGTGGAGGCATGCGCTCGCAAACCCATTGCTTTTTCCGTAGCGGCTCTTCCGTTCGTATTCATGCGCTCTATTTATCCGCTTTGTCTTCTTTTCTTTCTACATGGAGGATCGTGTTCTGCCTTCTTGCTCATTTTTCCGCTGCATTTCTTCATTATGTCCATCTTCGTTTCCCTTATTGTTATACCGTGGACGATGTGGAGCTTACGTAAAACGAGGCGTGCGGTAAAATATTTCACGCAGTCTTAATTCTGTACCATAATCCAATAAATGGAAAGATATAAATAAAACGTTTATATTATGATACAACAATTGCACCGTAAAACGTGTATTTCGAAATATAACATTCTTGAAAGTGAATGGGGCCTTTGACACACTTTATCTATATCTACGTACTTATACCTATTTCTCCAGTGCTCGGTGAATTATTGCTGTCGCGATTGTTCCTCCGATTCGTTCCGAATTCATTTTCTTGCAAAATAGAGAGGGGTACGATTACCAAACGCGGCGCTGCACCGAATTGGCTGGCTGTTCCATTGTAATTGGGAGATTAATCGTGTCGGTGACGATTCTATTTCCTCGGGACCATCGTTACAGGAACGCCGGAAAAGGAAACACGGTGGTTCGTCGTGTCGAGGGATCACGTGGAATGAAGATCGCAAATAATAGAGACACGTAGCTTTTCTTCCATCCAATTAATACCGACGCCTCGGGAGCAAGCTGGATCGTTCCGGAAATACCGAAACAAAACGGAGCAACCAATGGAAAAGACTTGTCGGTAAAAACAACGACAAAGAGGTTGACTCCTAGTGCCGAACCGACTCACGGCAAATCTCTTGGTCTACAGGATTTCTCCATTCCGCGTTTTAAGGTCCACGGAGAAACAGCTTTACTCGATGATCGTCGAGGAGCTGCTTTCTCGGTCGAAAGGGTATGTGCTATAGGTACTCGACAAAGGTAACAAACATATAAGTACCGTATGTTGTGTCGCGTATTCACCATTGTATTATTTCCAAAAATGTTCGGATCCAACCCAAGTTTAACACTTTGACTGCCACGTCACCCAAATATGGGTGACACGTACATTGAAAAGTGTCTGGATTATTTAAACACTGTTATAAAATGTTTGCATGAAATTACTATCACAGTATAATTTAAAACAAGATCTACAGCCTCTATTAACTAAACTTAAATATTTTCGACAATTTATGACTTAAAAAACGTAATAAAGCGTGTCTGACTACGTACGGCCTTTTTCACTGTGGCAGTCAACGTGTTAAAATTCGATGGACAATTTGAGGTGCAACCCATCGATCTACTCGAACTTCATCGGAACATCGAATTCGACGAAACACGAATTGTGCGTGAGGCTAAAAAGTCACGAGAATGCCGTAGGTACTCGTGTGACGTTTCGGGCACGGTATAAAACTGATAATACGGGCAAAGTGTTCGTTCTTGGGAAACGAATAAAAGCCTGGGAAAATTGGTCGGATAGCAGGCGGCGGAGTGGTCGGTTATATCCAAGTTCGCTTTAAGGCAAATATCTTGAACGGCGAAACACTTTTAAGGGGGTGTCCCCCCCGCAATGATGTCGGGCTATGATAATTTTTATCCTGAAACCGAAGAGCAGCAGGCCGGCGAACGAAAGTCATCCAGTCGAAGATAAGACCGTGCGAAGTGGAAAAATCGTTTTTCATCGAATCACCGTGGTCGCGCGTTGCCCCGTCGGAGGGAAATTGAATAAGCGGTGCGATCAACCGAGAAACGTGCGCGCGTCTCTGCGAGGAGAACGACGAGCTGCGATGGGGCACGTCATTCGAGAAACGGACGTACTTAACGCTGGCTACGCTAGCTAAAATATTTCTATGAAAATAAAGCGAGCTGAATGGATTTACAGGGGCCTCTTTGATGTTCCTTTGCCGGAACGTGGCATTTTGTCGTGGCGGGCGAGCCAACGTAAGCCACTTTCTCGAAGAGGCAATTCGTATACGTAAATATATGTATACATCTCATTCATTCCCGTTGCAATGAAATTGAACACGTACTTTTGCCCCCGTCTCTTTCATTCCGTCCTTTCCCTCCTTCAAACCGTTCGTATCTTTTAATCTTTCCTCTTCCTTCTACCGCTTTCCCCTTCTACACTCCCCCTTTTTCGCAGTCTGTTCTATTTTCTCTGTTCAACCGTAAAGTTCCCCTATTTCGTCCACCAACCCCAGCGATCGTACCGTTCTCTGTTCCTCCGGTACGCAGGCAGTCAGCCAGCCAGCCAGTCAGCTCGAGGAACTTCGTTTCGTAGAACAGACGTTCCCCAATTATTATTATTATGAAGGCACAGTTCCAGCCACCACGTCCAATTATATCTTGTGGAACTAATCTGTAAGTTTCTTTGTTAAATTTCGCGCTCGCAACCGGTAACAGGATTTTAAAAGCATAACTTGGATCCGCGCCTCCCGTTATATGTAGTCACGCGAACAAACTTTCTGATGGAAAAGGGGCTCAAAACGGCGAGAGTTATTGCTTCTTCGTTACGTTGATGAGAATATTAAGGACTTACCCATCTCTCGCGATTAATACGTACCGTTTACCCGACTGTAGGTACATCTTGGCTCGCGTATAGGGTGACCCATCTTCGTCTCGAAAGAATAAGTACATACTTCGTTCACACTGTACGCGATTACAGAAACTAAACACGCAAAGATGGAGTAAGCCTGTAACAAGATTTTCACTGAACACAATGCGATCATTGAACAAAAATTTCTCGTTATTCTCCCTGAATTTTGTAAGCATTTTACTCTGTACGCATACATACAACCACGCCCATACTTTTATCACGATCATTCCGAACTACATATAATGTTTTGCTTACCTGTTCAAACTTTGTACGGTCACGCGATTTATTTTAATCTCAGTATGGACACTTTTCTGCGTGTACGTCGAGTTACAAACATTATAAGCTAGTTTAACGTAAACTACAATCTTAAATCTGTTTTACGCAATCACGGTTCCTCTTGTTTACTCGCGAGAAACAGTTTTTTTTTTTCTATTTTTCGCTCAAGTATATTTACGTTTGAAATGTAATTTGGAAAGAAGCCTTTTACTATACCTCGTAGAAGTTTGGAAACATTGCAGAGTCACCGATACTTCAGTCGACGGGATCGAAAGTCATTTACCGACATGCGACAGGTAAGTCACGGCGCGGAGGTTGGTTCGGCATTTTTTCAGGTAGGTACATAGTGCTCGGCGGTAGATCGGTGAGCGCGATAAACGCAGCTACGTAACGCATGCAACGCGTTACGTAAGGAGAAACATGCGAGGAGATACGTGTTCCTTGGCTCTGCACGAAAGCAAGTATGTCGATGTTCTCCGGCAAACTTTCACCAGAATCGCATTCTCTCCTGCAAAGGCGCCTTGCGCGATTCTCACGAATATTTGCCATGCACTCCGCTCGACTGCAGCCATATTTATACACTCGATACCGTGAATACCGATGTACTCGTCAAATAAGTTTCCGTGTGACCCTCTAATGTCGATTGTATAATATCAACCCAGCTGTCTGGTATTTTCGAATTTACCTAACTCCACCTGTAGCTTGTTTTTTTTTTTCACTTTCTTATACTTACAGTTGCGTTGGAAGTGTCCCGTATATTACTCTGTCGTAACATCTCATTTGTACCCTTTTCGGACAAGCAACTGTACGTGAAAGTTTCGTGCCTATCGATGCAATAACTGCATTGCGTGGTGCGTTAAAATATTCTGTCTTATCAGCTGAAATCAAACCAAATACGTAGAGTTTGCGTGTCGAAATAAGTTCTTTGGCAATAACAGGCATTACGACCAAAAAACAACGATTCTGTCTATTTCATTAGTTTGCTCTACACGGAAACTTAATGTATTCGCTTCATAGATGAGAAATAAAAACGATGTATAACATTCACCGGTGGACGTGGACACGAAATTCGTCGTAAACTGAGATTAAACTGGCCCGGCTAATAATACCGACACGGATGGACACTTGAAATTAAAACTGGTCTCGTCTCCTTCCTTGAACATCGTGGAAATACTTTGTCGGCGGAGTATATACATATACGTAGGTACCTAGAAATCCGTTCCAATTTCACGTTCCGCGAAAACATTCGTTTGTTTGTTAAAGTAAATTATTTCAAAAATTCGGAGACAGCTGTTACGAACGTTTAAAGTGTCGCACGGACGGTTCAAGTCTACTTGAATGGCAGTTGAGACGTACTAAAGTTGTACAGTTGACAGGGAAAAAAGGGGCGAGGAAGGGAACAAACTTTTCCTCCAATTATGCGGCCAGCACTTTGAGCAATAATACTGTTGACCTGCACGGTAAGAGCGGCATTCAAATTAACTCGTTGGATCCTGACATTATTATACGGTTATACACGTACCGCGGTTTGAACCAATGAGAGAGAGAAAAACGTAAAAAAAAGTTGGACTTCCGTTTGTATACGATGTCTTCTTTTTATAAAAATAGAATTTTCTCTAGTGGAAATGCCTTCGTATTTTAGCAAGTCAAGTCGGTTCCGGGATGAAATTTTTTTCCAACCTTGCGCGAATGTAGGATACGTTTTAAGTACACTTTGGATTCTAACAATCATTCGGAGACGGGTTCTTGACTTTTATTAAACTTACACAAAACGTAGTATAGTTTACTTCTTCGAACATGAACTCTATATGATGCACACTTTTTGACAAATGTTTACTATAATTGTACGTTTTGATAGTTCAATTTTAACCTTTTATCTGATATATGTACCTATACGCACATCGTATACACCTATTTGAAATATACGATATTTAAGGTAAAAATTATTGGCCATTCAATTCATTTCTTCTTTATCGTTCATGCTCACGCCAGGTAACAGGCTTAGTTATACTTGCGTAACCTTGATGGACCATAACTTTTGTACCAAGTGTGTCCTTTCCCATCACCTGCGTATCTACTTAACTTTTCCTCTAGAAAATTGTTCGAGAAACGATCGACTCGTTAAAGTTGCATCCAGCATACACGTATAAATTTATTTGAGGAATTACTACGTATCGAACTAATCGCATGGAATAGAATTATCGACGAAACATGATTCAAAATGTCAGCGGTCTTAGAGTAAGCGTACCACGAGATTATATGTATAGTTTAGCATGTTACCAACGATATACAGCACTCGTTGAATGCGTTGAAACTCGGACAATCGCTTAGGGTGTAAGGTCCCAGATGGCCGTGCGATGTTTATAGAAGAAGAGCGAGTAGAGGATGGCAGTCCCGACTAGGAAGAAGAAAAGTAGCCGAAAGATTTTTACGAGACTGATATTGGCCTCGTCGACGCAATGCTTCCTGGCGGCCGCGGCAGCGCATAGTACGTAACTCTCGATGTCGATTTCCGTGGCAACCGGAAATGCATCTTGGTCTTCTGGGGTGAGACGTTGTTGGAGCTGATACACATGATTCCTCTCTGCTGACCAGGACCTCCATGAAATTGACTCAAGAGATCGAAGTGCATTACGAACTTTCCGGTGCTCCTGTAGAAGCCTGTGAAGAAGCAAAGGTTTTTTCCAGAACGACTGATCTTTTTTCCCCTCGACGCTACTTCTTCTCCTTGCCATCCGAATGCCACGTTCGTTCGGAACCCCTTGTTACTTTTTTACTCGATTCTTCGATTCGCATCTATTTCTTTCGAAACCGGATCCTCCTTCCTATCATGATTTTACTCGGATTAGATACACGCTAAATTTTCCAGCTCGTTTTCGTTCTCGTCGTCGCGTAATCATCGGTCCGTACGATTCAACGCATCTTCCGAATGTTTCTCCTGGTCGCGAGAGGTTAATACACCAGATTTTCCAACTAATCACAAGCGCAAAAAAAAAGTGTTTAATGAATTGCAACCGCTTCAAGGTTTCTACGCCCGAGAAACTCAATCTCTTCCATGTCGACTAATTAAAATTTCTCTACGTTTCATCAACAAGTTCTTCCTGTTCCATTCGAAATTTTTCTCGAACAGAAAATACAAGAACGAAAAATATTCTTATCGATTCACTGACTTTGTCTATACGCATGTTTTCGATTCAATTTCTAAATTGAATTCTCGAGAAACTCTTTCGGGTGCTCGCTGTCTGAAATATTAACGCTATATCGTGACTGTTTTATCCAGGACGATGCATGCATTGTATCGTTAACAATAGATTCGGGGTAGGAGGTTGGTTAGAGTCTCGCAGCGCACACCGACATTCGACATTTCAGCGCAAATACATGAATACGTATGTATATTTTGTTTACTTCTTCATGCGACGGAAACTCGCGTCCCACGACTGTCCAGTGACGAAAACTCGTGTAACTTTTTACGAAGTGGGTTTAATCTCTCCGGATGTTAGCGTTAAAAGCGGTTCTTGCTAAGAACGCAAGTCGCGTGCAACCTCGTATTTTTTGCAGTTTCTTGGCCAACCATTCGGCGCACTGGTTCAAGAATCAAGTCGAAGAAAAAGTTAAAACCGCGTAGACTAGTTCGCCCGTGAAAGAGAGGGAGAGCGAGAGAGAACTGTCAAGATTTTTCGGGAAGTTTCCCTACCCCCCCCCCCACCCACCCACCGTCACTGAACCAAACTTACGATTTTTAAAAGCAATCAGAGACCAAATCCGCGCGAGTTTCCCGCGGGGAAAACGAGTTTCCTTTCGACTGTTTGTCTTTTTACCGTCCTCCGCTACCCCTTTCAGTTCCTCTTTCTTTCGCTGTCTAGCCGAATACCGTGGAAAAGCTGTTTACTTTGGTATTCGGGTAAATCGTAGTTCGAGATAACTTTTACTTTTTTACGATTGCATCGCATTTACCAAGTGCTCCGCGTCGCGTTCCCGCGACCGAGTGCATCACTCGCCCTGTGCGCCTCTGCGAACATTGTGATCAAACTTTTCTGAAAATCTTCCTCAATGGTTCTTTCCGGGAACTTCACCCACGGATTTCCTACTTCCCACGCTGCCTCGCGTCCAATAACTCAACTCCCGTGCTCGCGGATTCTTTACCCCCCACCCCCGAGAATTACTTTCGGATAGCCATTTCGAGCTTTAGCGCGTCGTGTCGCGATGGAAATTGCCTAGAAATCGCAAACTGAACGAAACTCCGAGTTTAATGAGTGGCTACTAAAAATCGTACGATCACGAGAATCGAATACCTTTTCTCCTGTCTTCGTCGTAACTTCTACATTCGACGAGTATCGACGAAAGTTTCTCATCGATACGAATTTCGTCGGTTTTGAAACTCGGTATTCGGTGTTCGCGGTATCCTTTCGTAAATTTTCGTAGAACCGCTCACGCGAGTGTCAACAGAGTCCTTTCGAACTGGCGACTCAGGGAGATCGGATATAGTAAACTTCCAGTTCGTTATACCTTTTCTTCGCTCCGCAGAGGCCGAGAATCGTGTCGCAAAGCACGGATGGCAACCATTCAAAAAGCATCACTAGAATCCAATGTAAGGCTGCCGAAGATGTCATACCACGGAATCCAAAAGTCGGATATGTAAACTTTCGATTGCCTTGACTACCTTTCTTAATCAGCTCGTTCCACGTGCAATCAAGGGACACCGCGTTGTACACCACCGTTCCCTGTACATCTTTCCTACGAAAAAAAAAAAAAACGAAATTGAGAATCGTATACCCATGGAAGTTAATTACTAAACGTTAGTAACGTCTATATCGAAGGTTTGTTTCTGAAAACAATCGTGTCTCGATTCATATCAATTTCTCCCTTGGCGCAAGTGAAAGTGAACAACTTGGAGAGTTTGCTCTTCCATATACATACATAAGTACTTACCTACATTTCCGTATCGCGCGTAATACGTTGGGCTTGAACTACGGTAGCTATACATATATCTATCGTTGTCAGCAAAGGCTTTTCCTTCGAAAGCTATACTTATCGGCAGCGACAAATAATGGGACGACGGATTCATTCTTTTATTATTGTTGGCGAATCTACTTTTCACTGAGACAGAAAATGCAATTCATCTTTTCTTTCGTTCTAATAAACCTAATCATCTTGCAGATGGTGAATAGTTAAATGTGACCGTAAGGAAAAATCTATGTTCAAAATTTCCGATTTAACGAAATTTGCTTCGAAAAGGATACACCGAACGATTCAAACTTCTTTGATACAAGAGATCGAAGATGTAGGTATCTGTTTTTTTTCTTTGTTAATCCATACTGTCGAATAATGGATTCGTTTACACCCCTAACTTTACGCAGAATGATAATCTCGGTAATTCAAACCGGGAAACCTCCTTAACGCGACCATCCACCGCGCACACCTCGATGCCCCGAACACGCGCTAAATCTGCCGCCTTTCCCTGGCTCGCTTAAAAGAGATTCGAACGAACCCGTGAAACGAAACCGCCTGCGTTTACCGTAAACTTTAATTGCGAACGCTTTATGCTATTCGCATAGAAGTACACGTTCCACGCTCACGGTTTTTATCGCTTTACGTTCCATTCGAGTTACCGCTTATTTAGATTTCAATCTATCGTAACTGTTTTCAAAACGCTCACTTTACATAATTTACTTTCCACCTTACAACCTATTGTGTATCCTTACTTTTTCTCTCCGCTCTTCGCGGTAATATTTGCAATATTTCAGGACAAGAGAATGATGTACTCACGTGTCGTGTAAGCAATGTTTCTGTCTCGTTTCGTTCACTTCCTCGGTTACTAATCGAGTCAAGGAAACGACATCAATTTACTATTATAGAATACAACTCGGTTACGTGAAACGACAGCTGGACGGTAACGAATGACAATCAAATTCACATTAACTCGTGAAGTACGTCGTTTTCGTTACGCAATGTAAGTACTCCAGCACGCTGTTAAATGGAAATTCATTGTCTACGAGGTGTATAGCTATCCACGATAACGGGTTGCTGATCGTGTACATGACCTCCTCGCGTGAAAAGTAAAAAGTATGTCTGATACGGGTAGACAATGCCTAACGATTGCTTGGGTCGCGCTTCGTCGCGCTGGTTCTATTTACAACCGGTACCAACGTTTAACTCCGGATCAAATCGCTTTGGCCAAGTTTGATCGCGTAAATGGTGGAAGAACGAGCAAGAGAGAAACGTGGTCGAGCCCGTCCCGACAGGGTATAGAAGAGAGAAAGACAGTGGTATAAATAGAGCACTTACGCGGTGGCTCGTTCCCAAGCAACGGCAATGAGGGTGTTGACCGTCAGGTCGATTGGAATGATTTCCGCTTGAAACTCAGAGTTGCCCAGGGCGAGGCCTGCTCCTACCATGAAAGCCGTCGGTCCTTTGAGCACGTCGACGAAGCCTGGCATGGGTTCGCGAAGGGACGGCCCGACGAGAGGAACCCGCACCAACGCCACCGATCCGTTCGGTACCCGTTCGTTTTGCAGCGATTCGGTGATTCGTCCCTTGTGACGAAAAATACACGAGATGGCGACCATTACCTCGAGCCGCGGGAGCTCCTGGCAGAACTCGAACATCCCGTCGTGTGGACCAGCCGCGTGAAACGCCACGCTGACATTCTGCAAGAGATTCTTGTCCTCCTTGCTCAATCCTAGCCCATCGTACAGCAGATTGCCCTCCAACACTTTCACGCGAGAAATCGCGTTTGGGTCTATCTGCCTTAGCCTCTCGAAACTGTAGCAAAGGAACAAAAGAATCGTGGCTTTTCGAATTGGACGTCGGCCAGTTTTAACTCGAATGTGAAATTTATGAATCCTATATAAATTGCCAGGTGCTTTCTATTTTTATAGTTTGCTCAACTGAACCTGCATAATAGTTTGCGATAGATTTAAGCGACGTACATACTTGGAAGCTGGTGTAAATACGCAACCCAGTGATCTTATCGGGTAGTTCATTCAAAATAGCAAATACGTATTATCAAGCCCGAACGCGAGGTAAACTAGTAATTATTTGGCCAAGTATCGTGCACGGAAATATATCTCGAGGGATATTTACGTGGCTCCTGGAAAACGTAATTAATATCCAGCAAGTTTTTTGCTTCTCACTTTATTTCCAGATCACTTGACCGCGTAAAACATCGCGAGACTGGGCAGCAACGTTCCCGACATTTAATACGACAATTCCGAATCATTTCTATCTCCGTTCCAGTACATTTCATTCGGATCCCCGGGGAACGGCTAATTTTATTCGTTTTTGATTGCATGTTTGAAAGGACTAAATAAATTGACACGTATCCCGCGGCAACCACTGAATTCCTAATGAAAAGCTAATCTGCGTGCACGCCACCGCGTCTAATGAACCCTTGATTAGAATGGAACGTCGCATCGTCTAACGAATGACTGATTAAAGTCAGATGTAATATCTAACGAATATGCATCGTACTATGCAACGGACGACTGATTACAATGATACGATATGCCGCGCAACCGAGGATCGAATGAACAAGGAGGGAAATGCAAATGAACTCACGATCAGGAAAATAATACCAACGATTCTACAGAAACTTTATCGCGTCGTTCGCTGTCCTGATCGATGCTCATTTCTACCATTGTTTTGATTTTCGCGTTACGCATAAATATATTACAAAAACGAAATTACGAACATTTTCCGATTTTCAGTTCATGACTCGACGATGAATAAAACCAGTAACGCGTATGTATAACATGTATGCTAGTATTATGTTTACCTTCCGTTTGCGGTTCAGAATGACAAACACGAGCGTTCGCGTTAATTGACCAAATAAACACGAAAGTTTTCCACGTACCTACCTTACTATCGCTTCGTAATCATTTACACGCGGCTGCCGAAGCGAAACGATTAAAGATTTGTCTATATATATGTACTCGCGTATACCTTCGAAATATCACTTCTAAAGCCACACAACGATGTACCATTTTTCCACGCTTTGAAAACACTTATGAGAAACGATCCACTGCGATGGAGGTGATAGCAGAAAAGAAACGATGTTCATACCCAGGCGACAGGAAAATCTGCTTGATCCTGTCTTCTTTATTGAATCCGCTCCGGGATCTCAGCATAACGTACACCTTCGCCTCGGGGAAGGAATAAAGGATCTTCTCGATGAGCGTTCTTCCCACATTGCTGGTCACTCCGGTTAGGAACACCTCGCGGTTCGCGTACCACTCGCGCAGAGTCATACTCATTGACTGACCTACGAGAAAAGAAAGCAGCACCTTGCAGCCCACTCACCGGTAGCATTCTAACGCTGCGTTGTGTCTCTAGAAAGCCGATCGAAAAGATGCAAGTCGCGCGTAACAGGTATCTTGCAGAATCGAGGAAATTGATTCTGCGAAACCAGCGTTCCGCTGACGCACGAACAAACCTCTTCTTTTCTACATCGTTTCCTCCTCCAAAGAAGATCCTGATTACAGAGATTCGATCGGAAGTTTCGTCCCTTCGTGGTGCGACGTTCCTACGAAAGTTTCTGGCTAACAAATTGGAAATACCTACCGACGCCCTTTTTGGGCATCCGCGAATGGAAATTTCAAGTTTGCCGGAACGCTTTCAATCGGATTGCATTAAAGTAATTATTCCAACTAAAATCTTACTTCCAGTGACCTACCTGCTAATTCGCCACTTCAATGGCTGTCCATAAACTATCAAAAAAGAACTGCCGGCAATGCTTTCAGGTGCTACTGGAGTAAGGTTTCGGAGACAACTTCGAAGCGGTGTGCGTTACCACCATTTTCCTCAGCCGACTAAACAACGACGGACGAACAACGGACACGGTCCTTGGTCGTACATTGGTCGTCCCACAAATGTTCCGCACATCTTCATGTAGATGTGACTACTGGTTTGCTTACCAAGAATGCTAACAACACGGAATTTCCATGGAATCGAGCCCTCCGCGCTTGCTACAACGAACGAAGGCGTTTAAACGTTTCGCGTTTATGGACTCGAAAACGTCTTTAACATGTAACCGATAGCGAGCTTCAAAGGATAACATTATCGTCTTAAATGGAGGGTGTTCGCGTTTTCGTTTCATAGAAATTGCTGCACGTGGCAAGACGCTTCGTGGAACTTCGTTTATTGGAACATGTCGGCGGAGGAAGCTGTTGGATAGAGTACTACTTAGGTTGGTACCGATAATACAGCCATAATACCGACTTTCTCTTCAGTAAACGATTTCTCGTTGCCATAATAGAACCATGTATTCGCAACATATTCCAAATCAAGCGTTTGTCATAAACGAAGAGAGAATCGATGCAGATCTTACTTCGAATTGCACGAACCTGTAGACTCACAACGAATGGCTTTGTGCTACGATCTGCGACTCGATTTCGAAAATTTACCCACACCGTGAGAGGAAACGGTGATTGGTAAATTCGTGTCAGTAATGAGAACGGTGGTCTGTCAAATTAAATAATGTTATGCGGAATTTGTTAATGTCATGCTTTTCCAAATAAGCTCGGGGAAATGAAGCAATCGTTAATTTGCATTTATACAACGGAATATGCGGCGAGCGCATAAAATAGCCAAACTACGTTGATGTACTCGACGAATCGACATCGTGACTCTGAATAATTCGAAACGTAACACCGCCCCTGAAGCATCGGCAGTCACTGATTTTTTTTTCACCTATCCGCCTGGTCGACGCGCGATTTCTCTGTAACGTTCCTGTCCACCATCCCTTTTCTCCCTCTGGCTTTATTTCCATCCATGAATATGTGCATTTTTTGAGCGTGCGTGTTTCACCGCGTAGCAGGTTGTTCGCGATGGCTCAGGGCTTGCCCAGTTGTATGTTTGCGAATGGAGAATCGGGCCAATTTGGAAGAAACCACGCAACTGCCGAGGCTGAAAGACGCGTCGAACCACTGATGGACGTTCGTTATCAAAGAACGTCGATATCTGTCTTCCTATCGATACAAAATGTATACTGTCCGTCACGAGTTCGTTTCATTGTACTACTCATTTTAACGTTTTTTTCGTTATCGAAGAATTTTAGCTTACTTTCGTTATTTCTTACCTCACCGCGATTACCAATTTATGCATAACTGTACACGTTTCTTGTTGTACTATTTGAAATTTAACAGGGAAGCAAAGGAAACGAAGGATCAAGCAGTAGAAATTATCAACCCTCTTGCGATTAATGGTTTTTCATACACTAATTTACCGCGCGAATTTGCGTTGTGCTTTTGTAAATGATACTGTCATAAAATAAATCGAAATTGCACGCGTCACCAATTACGAATAGGACGATATTCGTTACCGGACGGGCGACTCGTTCCAGGATCGCTGTCGCAATTACCGTAAGCGATTTCAGAATTTGCAATTCTGATGGCGCACCCGAGTCGATATCGATTGCTACTTAATAGAACGCTGCTTGTCGAGTGCGAACCGAACGAGATTAGAAAACCTTCGGTTTAAATAAGTGACCGAACTCGGATGCGAAATGCTCGATAATTTAAACCGTGCCTACATAGAAAAACCAAAACAGTGTACTATGCTATTTTTTTTTTGTTTACCTGAAGTTCAATGGTCGACGGTAATTAACTGACGTAACGGAGTATTTTAACCTCGACTCTTGGTTGCGTAAAATTCGCGCTCGTGAAATTCGCAAATTACGTAACGGTCTCGAGTATAGCTACGCACACTCCGCGATACGGAAGTAACGAGAAATCATCGCGATAAATTTTTCCTGATTTTCTCCGTTGGTTTCGAGATTCATTCCAAAATGATTGCCCCGCTGGTCGATGGAACGGCAAAGCAAGTTAATTATCGTAAATTAATAACCATTTCGATACGTCGCAAAATTATCGCGCAAACGTAACAGAGAATATATCGCAACTGAACGAAATAACATGTCGTTAGCGCGCTACAAGATCGAAATACCCGATTCCGGAACGTTCCCGGGCGAAACATTTGTAAGTGTAATTTATTTCTGTATTCGTCTTCTAAACGAGGGCCGCACATTTTTCTTGTTTACCAATTATACATTTGGAAAGAACGATAAATACCTTGAACACGCCATACATAACTGCTATAGGTCTTTGACTGTACCTGTAAAAATGTCGCAATTACATAGTAGATAATTGGAGGTATAAAACGAAAAAAAAGTGAAAACAGTAACAGTGAACGAACATGAATATAGGTATGTAGAGAATTAACGAGACGGTAAACGCAATGATGTGGTAGCACGCACCGCAGCGTGAAAATGAACCGGGTTGCACTCAAAATTAGAATCTTACATCAAAGTAGAGAGTTTCGGAAGGAAACTTTTACAATTTATTAGCCCCTCGACGGTGTCGCGTGTTAATCCTGCAAAGTTATAATTCCGTCAGAGTATGTTCGGTACGTTCGATTACGCAACTTTTTCCAGGTCGAATCGAAAGTGTGATCGTTGCTTCTGCGAAGTGTTCGCGTGTTCACAACCAGGCGAAACCGGGCTTCCTGTCCACTGTAATAAAACGCTTCAGACCAAAAAAAAAGAAACATGAAAAGAACGGAAACACGTAATCAGCTGGACATTGAAACACTGTTCTTCATGGTCGGAAGACACTATAATTTTCCCATACTTAGAAACCGAGTAAGCATATAAATTCACTACCTTTAATCCCGTAAGACATCTTTGGATACGTTAATTCACAACCTATGGATAACTTTTCATTCGCGAGCGAGTGATTCGGTGCCCTTAATTTGTCGATGCTTCAGTAAAGTAATAAGGTTTCCAGTTCTATAAATAAAGTGCAAGAGGTGATACGTTAAATTTGAGAAGGGAATTGTTAAATTTCAGAGGATGATTTTTGTGAAACTTCAGCAATATACCAACCATTTAAAGTTAAAATACAAGGGGCATAACATCAAATTAAACTGGTGGCAAATGGCTTTGAATTCCTCAGAGACAGATGGGTTGTTCGCATCGGTTTAATCAGAATTTTCCATCGAGGACGGTGTTACGTGAAAATGTCCCTTTCAAACTTCTCTCGACGAGAGCGCTCAAAGGCTGAAAAAAAGCTAATAGTGTACAACAGGAACGACGTTTTTAGAGCCGCCTACGCATCACGAACCTAATTCCTTAAAGTGTTCTCCAGTATGCTAAATGAGTTCATTACACGACAATTTTCGGTACACATTTCTGTCCAGTAGATGGACTTCCTTTTGAAAACTTTAAACGCAACATAACTGACACCGTTGATAGATGTTTTCACCAAGCGATTAGTGGTAATCCATCAAAAAGGACACTTTTCATTTGCAAAAATGAATTAAATTCGTCGTTGCTGATAATAGTAGGAATCGGTTAATGAGAATTTTCGCGAGAGAACGCGCTAAGTGTTTTTGCTCGCCTCTTATTATCCTTATCCACGTCTATTATGCTAAATACCGAAAGCCGTAGGAGAACATAGTTATTCTCTAGGCAAGGCAAATAACCGTCGAGATGGGCCATTCGCGATAGAGTAGGAAACACATGGAATCGCGCTATTACACACAAGATTAAAATTTGAATTGTTACAGATACAAATTTCAACTTGCAGCCTCGTTTTAAGTATGCGCCGCTTTCTAAACGGCAATAATACCGTTCACGTAACCGGTACGGTTTATCGGACTCACGTTGCCCGTACACGTCTGTACATCCTGTCGTGAATTTAGTCAATTAAAATTTCTGGGACTTGTTGATACTTACTTTTTATTTGATCTCGAATCAACTTCTACATCTGTACATATATACTTTGATAAACCTGACATTGAACATCAATTAAGTGAAACATTTCATAATAAACTAACGTTTTAGGAAGTCATGAACTCGATATTATTTGCAACAATTAAACTTACAAAGACGGCAAGAAGAATCGTGCAATTAATCGCGAGACGATTGCCAGTCGACCTCGTGATTGTGTTAATGATCGCCTCGATGATATTTCTCGTTTTCGTGACGTTCGATTCGCTCTCGGCCCCCGCTAATACCTCTTCTATGGCGGAGCTAACGATACACGTTTTTTGACTCGAATCGTAAACGTAACCGAATTTGCAAACGCACTCGTAACCACCTGGCATGTTGACGCACAACTCGCCATTCTCCGACAAACAGTCGTGGCGACCGCGAGTGCATTCGTTTACGTCGACGCAGATCCCAAATCTGGCGGACCATTCGTAACCTTTTTCGAGACACTGGCAACTGATGTTTATCTGATTAGCCACTAAGCTGAGCAGATCCTGATTCTCTTGCCGATTTAACTTGCACTCTCTGTGCGCTATAAAAGAATAAAGGTCGATAATAATTGTTATCTCATGACGGTATTATACATATAACCTTGATCCCCGGATTGCGTACACGGTAACAATTGAATGGTATATATAATTAATTACGCTTCCTCGCAGAAAAGGTCTTACGCGCAGAGTAAACAAAGCGGTTTGTTTAATTATCGCGCAAACACATTTTGTTGTGTCGTATTTTTTGCTACTTATTATTAGTTACGAACGTGGCGTAAAAAATAACAGGTCAAGGTGACGACGTTGCGTGAAGGTACACCGAACATTATCTGGTTCGTTCAGTGAACCGCTACGCGGAGTGCTTAATTGATAAGTATTCCGACGAAGATATTACACGCCGAGATAATGCGTTTCACGGCCGATGAAACGCAATATTCCAGAGTGAAATTAGCCGAGGTATTTGGTTCGGGAACAGAATCAATCCTCTTAGGACAAGGGTATGAGGTGATTTCTACGCACATGGCATGTTCTCAGCGTAGCAAGGATTCTGCGGTGAGTGATAACAATCCGTCATATATCCGATTTGCTTCATGGGACAACAATGATCGGGGCAGAAACTATAAAGCGCGCAAGCATACGGTTTCGTGTCATCGGCACGGGGATCTCCGTTTCCACCGTTGATGTCGCAGTTGGCATGATTATCGCAGGGCTCACCAAAGATACTCAATTCTGGCACACCGAGCATCGTGTACCAGCACATGTAATAGCTCACGGTAGTGCGCCACTGGAATCGTTCTAAACACACATAAGTCGGAATTCAATGGGTAAAAGAATAGAAAGGTATTGAGCGTCGAAAGGAAAGAGATTGTCTACAAAGGAGAATATCCTCGGGATATCGGTCATTAACCTTCTTTCTTGATTAGGTGAATCCCGTGGGAGATACGGGCACTTGCCTATTGGACCTTGAAAGGGAACCGCTGTCAGATCGTCGCGTCTACGAGCATCCTGACAATCCTTTTGAGCGGACAGGACTTGTTGGATATTGTGCTCGAGATTCCAATTCTGTTCTTTCATGATCGTGATGGTGTCATCTTCCCGCCTGAGGGCTGTAAGCTTAATGTTCCTTTCAAGATATCTCAGACACTCGACGAAGCTTGCATCGCAATGCCTGTGTACAATAACGCATGCATCGGCAGTAGAATATTTCCGATATTTCTTTCTCAGTTCGTGCTTTAGAATCCCTTTCGCGGCCTGCTAACTTTCTAATTACCATTCCATTTAGGTAATCGCAGTTACAGTGTGTAGCGGATATCGTTTCGATGCAAACGCTCGATCACGTCGCGAATGTACCACTACAAACACCTTCTAAACAACACTGTTGGCAGGTTAGTCGAATTATTTGGTAATAATTCGTGAAAAGGACTACCGATCTTACTTATAAACACAACTGGCTATTAGAATGGCTCAGTGTTTGTCGAAACGAGGTTTAAATGTAATCTTAAATGAAGATAGTTCGACGTATAAGGTCATTCTATTTCGGAATCATTTCAATCGTTAAGAATATTGCCGATTGATCAGACTATAAAGAAGATTTATTTGCACTTCTAAATGGAATGTATCTTTATCGGAGCTGAAAGTGTATGTAGGAAAATTAATCTTCAGTTGGAAAGAACCTCGACAAAAAGTAAAAGTTCAGATTTTCAAACACAAAGCGGGATATTTACTTTACTAATTATTATAAGCAGAGTAATATTATGTACGTAGAATTTGTAATAAACAAATTAATGAAAGAGCAACCGGGGCAGGTGTCTAGTTAACAGGTTCCGCTTTGTCATGATAATAACGTTTCCCCTATTATCGAAACAATAATGAAACTTGATAACTATGCCGGAAAATTAGCAATGAGGACACTATAGATTGCAGTTATCGAATAATTGAGCGGTAAGTAGTCTGTCAAAGCATTTCACTGAACCACGAGGAGATACCGATAGGTACCTGCGCACTTCCCAATGCAAAGATCTCAAAGGCGGTTTTGGAAATTCCTGGTAAAATCTACTAGGTGAATCCTCGAGCCTTCTGTAGTAACGTCGATCAAAGTCCTCGAATTTGTGCGCTCGTATGTAATACGCGACGTCTCGGATAACCTTGTTCTTGTCCCAATTCGCGTCCCAATCATCGGTGCTTTCCTCCACATCTGGCACGTTGGTTATTTTTACGTTGGGATCCATAACCTCTTCCACCATTGGCACGGCTTCGAGGATATCTTCCTCCTCGCTCTTCTCCGTTTTCTCATCGATAATATCTGTTGTCGCGCTTGTAATTGGCAGCTCTACATTCTCCTCTGAACATAGCATTCGTATGGAATATAGGTGAAAAGTCATGTACAATATTACGTAACGTTTCATGATTCGCGATTTCTATGCTACCTTGATTCTGTACTGTTCGTTGCATCGAGATGTATCGCGGTAAGTAAACATTATAAAAAAAATCGAAATAAACAATAATGATTATCGGTTCGAAACTGTAACGAAGTTTCCACGCGATCGAGAAACGGAAACCAGCATAATCTTCATGAAAACGAGCGACAATATCGGTTCTCAGTTTCTAAAACGGATCGAAAATCGAAAATATCGAAGTTTCGGGATCGACAAGCGGAGCCCATCTGGTCGAGTCTCGTTCGACATCGCAGAGGCGATCGACTCTTGTGGACGTATTTCGTTCTTTTCTCAGATTGGCGAGCAAATGTTGACCTAGTTTCAGGTTCGGATTGGACGTTACTCGCTCTAAAATTTATCTTTTATCTTCTTTGCTGTCGTGTCATCTCTAAAACCGAAAAACGACGCAGTCGACTCATCGACGATTGATACGATTTCAAACGTAACGGCACGACTCTATTGTAATTTCGTTTCGAAGAAATTTTGTAACGCGAATACGTGGAAATGTTAAAGTTGCAATTGAAAACGTTGGATGCATAATACCGTTTGTGTAGAAAGGGTTACTCGAAATGTGCCACTTTAAAGCGTTACCAGTAGCCGAATTACCCTTTAATTGGCAATTCGAGATAAGATTGAAATACAGCGGGCAATTGATGCGAAAGGAAACGCTATCTCGGTAACGTCGAAACCAATCTAATGGGGCGGTGCAAAACCACACCGAAAATTCGATACCGTCGCATCCGCTCGTGTCATGGGACAATAAACTAAAACGAGAGGAACGGTTTATCGTCGCATAAAACTATCTGCGTCTCCGATACGGATTTCAGCAACAAAAAAATTCACTCATTTTATCTACTGTGAATAGTTTACTTAGATGTTCCGAAATGTTGGCTAAGGGAAACTAAAAAAAAAGTCAGTCACTGTAGAGAATAATCTAGATTCTAGAAGTAAAGTGAAGTACGGATGATGACATGGTTCTTTTCGAGTGTTTAACGGACATAAAAACGGAAGGAGAGGATATACAACCGATCGTCGCAATAGCGAAATCCATTTGACGATTGGAAGCTTCCGTGCACCTTTGATTCACTTCATCCCGCGCAAACGATGAACCATAATGGAGAGTGCACCATTTTCGTTAAATGTAAGCTCGCACGAGTCGTATAAACTAAGAATTTTTCCAGAAGTTCTCGTTGTTGGAAGAACAGAACTCCATTCAAAAAGCGTTCCATTTAAGCTGACCCTGGTCAGGTGAGTGTGCTTCCCTCAAGGATTTTGAACAGAGGACTGGAATAAAAGAAAAATGAAAATGGCAAACGGCAAAGAGGTTGGCATGCAAGGGAACGGACGAAACGGCAAATACAGAATCGTCGTGCACGTTTCGTGATTTTTATGCGAATTACGTTTTTGTCGTTTGCGAAATATCAAAATACATCAACTGTAACGATCACGAAGAAAGCTGCGCACCGGTGGAGGCATTTCTAACCGGGGGTTCGGTTGATACGCGGCTACAGAGAGCAACTAAAGCGTGCCATACAACCTTTGGCAAAAATGATGAAATTCATTTGGGAGATATCGCGCGTGTAAATCCGAGCAGAAGCGCCACGAATTATCGAGAGCTTTTGTACTTTTTGTATCCTCCCAGTCGGGACGCGATAAACTGTCGTGAATGAAAAAAGATTCGTTTGATGCCACCAACGGTTACATGCTCGTCCACAGGAATGGGTTACAACAGTTTTTCTCATCGTAGTCTCTAGTAGAGGATAGGATTTATAATGCACAGTTAACAAGTCGATACTTTAACAGTCTATTGACCGAATTTCGTGAAAATATTAAGAAATGTTCAATCTCCGATAAAAATGAATAACACTTTACATTACCATGCTGCGTGGTGAAATCGTTGGAAATTGGGAAACGTAGCATGTAAGTAAAGTTCGGTGACGAGGAAACGGGTGCTCCTCGCAAATATAGACGTCCGAATAGCCTTATCGATCGTCTGACGACTGACGACACGTTTCCGAAGAAAATTACATAGATCAGCCCGGTATCTTGAGTCAGGATCTGTGGCTCGCGCGTCGTCGGGACGACTCTGAGCGGAAATTTCCAAACACGCTTCAACTCTAATCCGTTTTAAAGGATCCCCGTAGCGGTATAACAGACATTGACTTTCAAATCGGTCGATGAAAATTCGGAGAACTTCTCCCGGTAGTAAACACGACCTTATTTTTCTCGATGGTATTTCGAAACTTTTTAAATATCTGAATTTGCGATTCGAGATCACGGTTAGCGAGCTTGAGAATAGTGACGGAGTGAGAAGGGGTTGGGGAGGGGAGGGGGGGGGGAACCGGGGGTTTTGGATGGGAAAAGACCAACGTTCTCATTTCGATTAGATTGTAGGCGGGATTGCTCCATATAAACAGTGTACGGAGGTGGGGCTCTTTCGGATATCCTCCTCTCCGAAGCATCAACGATCTCGAGCTTAAACTCGGCACTGGTCCTGTCTTTCCTTCCTCTGCCCGCGTCTCGACAGAATATCGTTCTCAAGGGCATGTCTGTCGTTTTAAGATTATACGACAAAAGGAATTTCTTTAATTAATTCGACGAGCAATTAAGGTCCCCGAGATGCAGTACTGTTTGATTTTATGAGTTCCATTTTAATGATTTATTGGTAAGCGACGTGGCAAATTTACTACGTATAAGACGATTATGCTTGGTAACTTTAATAATTCCGTCCAATGAGTAATGTAGAGGTGGTCGAGGGTAATCCAGTTACGCGGAACCACCGTCCATAGTTCTTAAGGAGGGAAGAAGAGTTCGTCTGAAAGTTACGGAAGCACACGGCAAGAGATATCGTCGCGTATTAGATTAAGGATGCTCCAATAAAAATGTAGACGAAGGAAAAGGACTGTTACGCTTTCGTCCTTTGTATAAACGAATGAAGTCCTCGGTAGTGCCTTCTCACAATAGACTGAATTAGTCGGAGGGTAAAGGCCGCTTTAAAGAGAACCTCTCGCAAAGCACGCCGATAAGTAATGGAGAAAGCCACGGAGAAGAAAGCCAGACGCAAAAAGCGGCCGAGTAAAAAGCTCGAAAGGTGGAGGAGAACTTTAATTGCTTTCGAATATCGACGAGTGTCGCGAGACGTCCTTTAATTTGAAAGTCAATTGTGAAATGTGAAAGCGGCGAGCGCATGGCGGACATTATTTACGCGAGCGCGAGTCTCGTGGCGAGGTTCGTGATCGAGAAAGCGTTCGGCGTCCTCGTAACTTTGACGAATGGCCACGCAGAAGCATCGACCGATACCATGCCATACCATTGTATCCCGATGTATGATTCAGCGACCGTTCCAAGTGGCTAATTTGTTCAAGCACCGACGTTTATCGAATCTTTCGCGTTTAACTTTGTCAAATCAACTGGTTCGATGAAAATATTTTATCTTTCCGACATTTCTGTTTCCGAATATGTGCTCCTTTTCTTTTTGTTACATTCATCGACAATCTTAGATAGTTTCATAGGCCAGTTCGTATCGAAGAAGCCTTCGTGCAACGAAGCTGTAGACCTCATCGTTATTAATTAGCATTTCTCAGATATTGTTGTCGCTGCACCTGTAATCGTTCTTTTGTTTTTTATCATCGACGTACATAGCAATACCGGTCGTCGTTGCCGTCGATATTGCCGAAGTTGCCGCGGGCACAACCGGTGAAAAACAAGGAACGACGATAGTCCCATTATCGGGAAAACTTACTACTCGTCGAACAATCCTGCACCCTTGGATTTTCATCGTTTTTTTCAAGCTGAGTTTCAGCGTCGCTCGGTTCCTTTTATTTGCACCACGAGAAAATACACGCTTTAACGACCTTAATACGCTGGAATAAGGAATCATTTTAAAGCTTGCCGTATCATCGTTGCCATCATGAACAAGTAACCCGGGAAGCGACGAAACGGATCATTCGTTACAGAAACTACTTATAATATAACAGCAGGTCAATGGTTTCCAGCATGATACAAAAAGAAACGGTATACTGCCCGACTTGGTCTGACGGTTTCTACTGACGAATCATTTAATTCACTACTGAGCAGCGTAGGGGCCCGTCACGCGTCTGCTTCCCCGTCAAATCGTTCTTTCGCGTCTTGTGTACTACACGCTGTATTACATAAGCGTTCCAGAGCCGAACAAAATGTGCGTCACCGTCGGCAATGTATTGTACGCGCTTTCATTTCCAGATATAATCCACGCATTAAGGATAGAAAAGTGTTTTCAAACGGAAGGCGAGTCAAGAATCCTGAATAATTTTTTTCCGTTAACAACACTCTCGACCCGGCCGCAAAGGAACCTAGTTTAAAAATATTCACCCTTTAAATTGCTCGTCGTTATCGAGTGTATCGAATTTGTCAGAATGGAATTTTCTAGAATCGTGACGTGTGAGAAAATTATTCGTAAGCTCGGATCGGAGATGGAGAATCGGGTGTTCATTACTAATCGTGTCACGCAACAAACGCTCGAGGGATCCGAGTCGGTCAGCCATGCCATCCGAAAACGTAGGACGTAGGCAGTCGTTGTGGCACGGCTGGCAGGCAGGCAGACAGGGTTGCGGGAACTCGATCCACGGCCACGGGTCTGTCATAGCGGCAGACCAGCCAGATGTACCGGTCGCGAGAGATGCAGAAGAGAAGCCCCAGCCGCTCGACGGACAGGCATGACTTCTATGGGATGTCGCGCGTCCCTGTACTATTTTGTCGGATATTAATGGAAGCCGGCTTGATAAATGAGCCGGTCGTGGGAGGCACGCGAAAAGATAGGGGAGATTCTCCCGACTCCCTTCGTTCCACGACTACCGCCTCTGGGCTTTAAAGAGAAAAGCCAGTCTGCTTGCCCACCTCTCCTTCTGCCATTCTGACTTCCAGCTCTACCGGGTGTTGGACGAATCGCGGATTTCCTCTGCGCAGTTCGCAAGCGTTCACAAACGACTATATCTATTTGGCTCTTAAGTGAAAGCGTATTAAACGGCACGGAGAGATATCATCGATTTCCGGGGAAATAGGTAATTCTAGAGGAATCGGTGAACCGAGATCCCTAATGTTCAATGTGACTTTATCAGCCACGGTCGTATATTAGTTTTACGTTCATTCAATTTCACCTTCATTTAACTTTTGTTCGCTGGTCACTTTATTTTTTTATCAACTCGTTTATGGAATTTTGCGTGTGCATTAGTTCGAAAATAAATGTCACCATGAACATATTTCTTCGCTTTTCATTGTTGCGTTTCATATCCGTACTGGTAGGTTATTTTCATTTTATTTGCGAGTTAACGTTACTACTGTTAGATAACTCGTTAACGCGTATAAAGAATTAAATAATCGTTACCGTCAAACCTTCGAGTTTTATAGCTCTCTAATCAATTATGATATGTCGTTGCTATACAACGACCCAAGATACACTATGTCGCTCTTAGGTAAACACGTCTTTACAATACTCGAGAAGATTTTACGGTGCTCAAATGGATTTGTAAGCAGAAAGATGCAACGGGGCATAAATGCAAAAGAAACGAAGCTAAATGTTTACCGTAGTTCTTTTACGCGATTTGTCCAACGGTAAAAAATTTATGGTCGGCGTAAGAGATACCCGCGTCCCATTCCCTCGCTGTGTCGTAGACGTTTTATCCCTAACGTCGTGTCCGTTAAAAAAAAACTTAAAACGTGGGATTTAAAGCGACAGGTATTTTCATCTTTCCTGATCGCCTCTCGCGTTACAGTAGCAGGATTTACTCGTACGTTTATCTATAGAAGGCCCGTGTGTGCATAAATTTCACGCTTATAAAAACTGTACACTGCATTGGACCAACGCTGCGACGTTTGTTCACGGAAGTACATATTTAAGGGTTCCATTCAAGGATCGCTATTATTTCCCCAATGAATCAGTTTTGGCAGAAATGTCGCTCGAAAGTAATTTCCTGGAAAATTGTAAAAAAATATAGATCATCGGGTTCGATCGATTGAAAAAGCACGAGTCAATTTAAAATGTGTAAATTCGCATACGCGAATCGAATTTCTCCGTTTATTTCTATCGAGACCTCGCGCACGTACCGTGACTGTAATGGAAATTGACGTATGCACGATCTACCGCGTGTGCTTTGTGAAACGCGCGCATCATACGGACCAACTAATTACGCGTGTATCGAGTAACGAAACAAGCCCGTTTATCGATTCGAATTACCGAGAAATGCTGAGTGAACCGAACAAATTCACGGAGTAGTTGGTTGGCTCCGACGTCCGTTGGTAGATTCAAGCGAGCAAGCAGGGATAACATTTTACGTACGTACATTATGCATGTATATTCAATAGGAAAAACGATGGAATTAGAGGTAGACGAAGGAAAGTTCCCGTATTTCGTACATACTCGCACGCCAGCGCACGGGCCTTTGTGCAGTCGCATTAATTAACGTTGAAACGACAATCGGATTTCCGATATTAAAACGAAATTGTTCGGGACGTAGTCCCGTCGTCGCGACAGATTTTCACCGTTAATTATCAACCAGCGATTCCTCAAATAGTCCACACCGGTGAGGGGGGTGGAGAGTCGATTTGCATGTTAATCGCGGCATCCCATCGACGTCGAACCGTCGAGCCGTCGATACGGAAAGATAATTAACGACGCGTTTTCAACAATTTTTACCATCGGCTCGATGAACCGACCGCTTGGACGATATAAAAGCAAAGAGCGAGATACGTTGGCTACACCGATGACGGAGATGATTAACGATATAATTACCTTTCCGCGTCGTGTGCCACACACCCGTCACGCGATACGGTATTAATTTTCAAGTAGCCGAAACTACATCGTTAGCTTCGATCGATATCTCAATGATAAATCGAGTTTTCTTTTTTACGCGGACATCGTGCGAAAACGGTGGCTTCGCTTAAATTATTCACCCGTGCGTCTCGCTGAAACGTTTTTTCCCAGTGTCCAACGAAACATCGATTACTCGAGCATAGCTCGGAATCATGGGAAATGACCTCGACAGAGAAAGCGGATAAATAGATGCAGATTACCGGTGCTTGGATTCCATTTTAATTGAATAATTACAATGGTGGAACTTGCAACGAACCCCCCGAGCATCATTATCGTCTCTTCAGTGAATTCCCCTTGCAAACCTGCTCCCTAAGGATTCAATCATCGTATCCTAACTGTTGAAGGGTGCTGTCAATTTCCAATTTAGCATAACATTTGCCTCGTGATTGTAACGAAATTATCGCTACAGCATGTTACGCTGCATATACGTACATGTATATCACGGCCTTGATATCGTAACCAGTTTCGTAAAAAACTTCAACAAGGGACGAATTCAAGGTTCGAGAATCAAAAGACGTTTGTCGGGTGTCTGTACAGCTCGGTTCATCGATGGTTCAAACACACGGCATTTGGAGACCAACACGAACGATGACAAGCGTGGTTCCTCCATGCCGAAACTGTGTATGTATAGAATAAGGCTCGATGAAACGTTCGTTTCATTTACTCGACGCATAACAAATGGAAGTTGGTGAGTGGAATCTCCGTTGCACTGCCGGGTTCGTAAACGACGACCAAGTTTCCTATATCTACTACGATTTCCAACTATTCGCAGAAATTCACCGTCAGCGTGTTGGCGTAGCTCTGGGGAATACTAATCAGGTTTTCAGGTGATTCGTAATGGGGTGGGTGGGGTACGAGAATTAATTCCAACTCCAATTAATATCTATGGAATACCACGCTTAACAATTTCGTAATTCCAATATGACGAACGATTCCTTTGTTTGCTGGGTACCGATCGGTGTATCGACTCCACTTTCTCGACCCGTCGACTTTTCGGTGATTCGACCCTGTACAACGAATCGACGCGGTGCGGTGAATCAATCTGCATACCTAGACCTGGAATCTAGAGTCTTCCGCGAAACCATACTGCGTAAAGAAGTTTCATCCTTACGAATGTTCTTGTTCGTTTGCAGACATAAAACGCGACGTACATCTTCGGAATCCCAAACTTGTAATTACTCGCGTACGAAATCGCTTGAAATTTCCGTGTTATTCGGAGGAACGCTTCGCGTTGATCCGATTATAGTACGATGTTGCTGTAAATGAGTATCTTTCTCCGCACAAACGAGACAACTACCAGCTTCAGTCGGACGAAGACGCGGAAACTCGTCGCTTCGTTGCAAAAGTCACGTTCCCTGAAAGCAGGCGTCGTGTTACTTTCCGGGGCAAAATAACACGTTCATCCGGGCGAAGGTGCGGGTACGCGGGTCGACAGGACCGACGAAAGTCTTAATCGCGAAAAGCTCGGTTAGCCCGGAAGTCGGTCGTTCGCGGTAGAAGGGACAGGAAAGGAACGGAACGCAAAGAAAAGGCAAGGAACGCTCCTATTAAACGGGATCGTGATTACGCGGGGCTGTCGCGAGAAACGTTTTCCAGGACGACGGCATCAGGCCGCCCCGTTCCAATTTGGCTGTCCAGGAAGGAGCGCTTCGCGGTAATACCCTGGACAAGCTGGAATCGTGCTTGTCAGCTCGGTTACCGCGAATAATGGATGCGACGGTAACTCACGTTAATGAAGCGCACCATTTACATCTCCTCCACCTTCCCAGGCTGGCAACTGCACGCCTCACCCCGTCGTGCCTTTGATGGCTGCGGAAACGTCTCCCCTATGAAACCCTCCGTCCCGACTACCATCCGTGGAATACCGGACGCGATTGGCAACTCCACTCGTTTCCTGTCTCTCCTGTGCCTTCTCCTTACCAAACTCTTCCGACTCTATAACGCGGCACACACATTTTTCCCCTGCTGAATCGTGACTTTATAGCAATAGAATGGTCTTTTAGCGTTGACTGAATCGAGGAAGGGATCCAGATTCTAGCTACGAATCCTACTAAACTACGCGAGCTTATTACCTATAAGTTACCAAAAATCTTTCCGTTTCCAAATTCATCATGTACGCGTATGCATTGTTGCTTTGCTTTAGCAGTGTTGAAAATACGAATCTCTACGTTCTGGAAAGAGCGACTGAACGAAATGGCACGGAACAATGTCGTCATAATGCGGCAAGAAATGCCCGACATGGTAGTCGCTTGCCTTAGTGATTTCGGTAAGAATCTGGGACGGAAAGATTCTTTTCTTCGGAAACAAGCGAGGAACAGGAGCAAGGGATGACCTGCGACCGGTCGGAAACCATGAGCACGGAATGGGTGGATGCGAAACGGAGTCCCGACCTCCTTTTATCCTGAATAAGCCTTGAAAAGAACGCGAAGAAATAGCTGGATCCTCTGTTTTCTCGTACTTTACGCGAAGGGTGCGAGGAATTTTGCAGACTGGTGGGTACTAATGGCGTTTTCTGACGAAGTAGAATTCGGGGTATACAGTCCTTAAGGCTCCAAAGTCAAATCGCTTTGAACAATGATTCGAGTCCAGTTCGTTCGCCTGAAAATTCCTTGTTATATTATTGTTATGATATTGTTATCATTTATTCGTCTAAGACAACGATTAATCGCCTCATCGCTGAGCACGGAATAACCTTTGCACTATCGACCGTTGAACGGGTCGAAAGATCAGGGAATACGTAGAACGTCTAGAATACATAGAACACTTAGGTAAACCTAGATAGACCTAACCCATACGTCACTTAGACATAGGTAACACATAGGATGCTTGCGTGAATATTAGGTAAACCTAATTCATATCTGATCTAATTGTAAGTGCAGGTATTACTTAAGTAGCATATGCCCGCACGAATTTCTACGAATATAAACCAGACTACATCTGAATTTGTTTTTCATATTCATCCGACTCGCAATATACCTATGTTGCAATTAACAAATCGGATTACATTCTTGCATTACGATAAAACTACCGTTCACTATTAACAGTAAGGAGTACGTTAATTGGAACACAAATCATTCACACCTGCCATTGGGTTATGCTTTTCTGGCAAGCTAAATCACGAGTAAGTGTCCAATTGGAACGTGAAATATTCAAAAAGATTCGATAGCGTATCTTTCATTTCATGAATAAATTCTAGACGTCTCGTTCGATGCGTTTCGCGAGGCAATCGTTAAACTTCACATTCGGACGTACATAGAAGCGCGAAACGTCAATGTTAGCGTTCTCGAAGGTGAATTTCACGAAAGAATTGCTTTCGCTTGCACGCCTGCTCGAGCAACTACCGAAAGGCTAACAGAGGCGAGCGAATTCATTATCGAAACATAGTGTTTACCGGTGAGGCGATAGCCTGAACAGAATGTAGCGTTAAACGCGAAAACGATCGATTCCGGTAGAACGAATTGCGACCGTAAATCAAGAGATTTACCTGTAGCAAGATTCCATGGGGAAGTATCGAGCGTTTAAAGATACATATGTGTACATCTACGTATGTATTACCGAACTGCGTTTCGCATCTTGCGTCATTCGTCGGTCCGATCGCAAAATTATTTCGCAATCAGTGCCCGATCAAGATTAATTCGAGGTTCGAAGTTCGACCGCAACCCAGAACTACACCCACCGTCGCTCGCGGAAACAGAGAAACCATCGTCGACCGAACCAGAGGGAGCGAGAGCTGACGAGAACCGGAAGCGCGGAGACGCCTACCAGCCACCATCGTGATGTATGTGTTTTAATTCCACGGCAAAGCTGTCCTTTATTTATTGGCTTTCGTTACAGGATATTGCGACAGACTTCGTCACTCTGCATCCCTCCGTTACCAATGCCTCAATACCTGTATTTTTTTTTCGATCGTTTCTTTCTGTCTGGTTTCTGTCTCGTTGAATCACAATCGCGTACGCGTACCTGTTTCCGCACATCAATTTTCTATTCCGGTTCGCTGCACCTGCACATTCCTTTTTTCCGTCACGCTTTTTCTCCGTTCTGTCGTTTGCTTCTGTCCATATCTGTTTTTCATTGCGTTCGAAAATCTCAAGGAACAATAAGAATATTCAAAGATTTCTAATGCGTGCATTGGACATTATCGGGGGATCTAGGATTGATATTTTTTCCGTCAAATTCCTCTCCGTTTTATTCCGGGTGTTGGTATTTGTTGCTTCTTTCTCCGGCCTCTTTCTCGCGTTATCTTCGTCTCTGTCTCGCGTCCGTTTCGCGACGGCATGCGAAATTTGTCGCGCATCCCCGATAAATTCACCCGTGGATGCAAACGTGTTAACCGAGTAATACGATTGTTCGTGGCGAACATTGGCGTCGCTTCCTCTTCTCGTCGTTTTCTCCATGCGTCGTTCTCTTCTCTCTCCTCTTCCCGGTCCAAACCCCTGATTCGCCACACTACGCCGCGCAATCTCCCCGACTTCGTGGCTATTTGTCTTTTCCTGACTATTTTTTGTCGAATAAAGATACCGCGGCAGACACGAGCCCATTTGCCGCGCCAGTTTCCTCGAATTGAACACGTCGAAAAAGCACCGCTGACAGATCACCCGGAAAATATCAATACCACCGATAATTGACGAGTACGCGAACGATCTTTAAACAAAAACACAGAAAACACAACGGCAAAGGGAAGGAAACAAGGCGAACAAGTGTTATAAAATGAGTAACCGTTGTACAGTGCAGTAAACGAGCGACGATCACCTATTGCTTCTCGCATGTTTCGCGAGCAGATACGCGATCGAATTTCCCCGCACGTCCGTGACGATAGCGAGACCATAACAAAATTGCTACGACAAAGGGTATCGCAGAGGTTTTATTTTCAGCGATACGATAAAATTTATAGCGAATGATTATTGTCATCCGCGTGACCACTCAGAAAACTACACGCACGCGACCATTGCTTGGCATTCGTAGCCGTTGCACTTTGCCCAACTGTTTCCGTGATACCCGTCCGAACCATCGACCATTGTCCAGCAATGAAATTCTACTGTTACTACCGAAGCTTTGCTTCGACCAAGAACCTAACAATTTCGATACAACACTAAAGGTAGACTTATCGTTGCACGTACGCTCAACGTGTCATGGTTTCGTAAGGAACGAGCACTTTCACATGTAGATATGATAAATTGAACCATAGTTTGCTGGACATCGAGGAAATGAAAGAAACGAACTATCATAAATTTCACGCCTACGCGGCGGATGCCAATTTAACTTGATCGAATCAAAAGTTTGACGTATCGCTAGAATATAGGTAGGTATAAGGATTTAGTTTTATCGACACCTTTGCGAGCGAGATCCTGCCGAGGACAATTATATTCAACAATGTTTACGTGTATGAAAGGCTCGTAAAAATGATTAACATAATAATATTCGAGCGATGTTTCACGAAGACGGATGCTGATGGCACCACCAAGTAATTTGCTTTACCACTTACATTTAAGTGCCCTCCGACGTATAATCGACGAATTCTATTAACGTCGAGTGTCGCGAAGGGAGCTTGAAAATCGAGCTTACTTCGTTTGATTATATTTCACGAAGGACACTACACAATCTAATTACTTGTGAAGAGAGCGTTGAAATTTTGTTTATTCGTTAAGAGAATTGCAGGGGGCCGTAATATTTAGAACACGATGTGGAACCAATTCAATTCGTTCTAATAAACTTTGGAATCTCGTTTCGCTTGAATTTTCCACATTTTCCCACGCGAATTTTCCTTTCAAGTTGGTCTTTCGCTTATTTAGATTTTCAGTTGCCGGCAAATTCGATAGAAAAAAATGTCCAGGAGCTTGATTATCAGTTTCAATACGGACGTCCACGCACGACCAGATGAAACTGTTTACTTTAGAGCGTCCAATCCGGATTTTGTGCATACCGTGAAATATGAGGAAAAAGTAAGCAGTAAAATGTAGGTTACGCTTTGCGTAGATGCGACTCTGGTAAGGCGTTTTATTAACCCGAAGCAAATAAGAACTGCATTGAAACGTCGGCATTAACATTGAGTATAACGAACACCTATGTAAATATTTTAGTCCAACATTGATTGCCAATGGCAGCGTCCATTGCGTAGGACTTAAATGTTACATCGTCAACTCGACAAAAGGTACACGTGCATTTGTCTATTTCCATTAAAAAGTAGGAAGAAGAATTCTTTAGATCAAGTTCTTTAGTTCGTTACGGTTACAATGTCCACGCGAAAATATTAAAAACATTTTCAATACGATCCGACTTACCCTTTGACCGAAGCGTGACTCAATAAAAGGAAGTCGAGTCTCTAAGGTGACCGAGAAGGCTGCTGGAACTGCAGTTTCGACTATACCTACACGATGACCGTATAAATCACGTCCATACACGAGATGAAGCTCAGCGGCACGACTGACCGCCCCGTTTTCTGATTTACGACCCGAACTTCGTCCCTGGTCTTATCTTGGTAGATATTTTCGCCTGCGAAAAACCGTCCACGCCAGGTATATAAAGTACGATAGGAGCGACAAAGAATTTATAGTCCTGATTAACATTTTAACGATCTATCTTTCGTGTCTCGTTCTTCCGTGACGTACATCGTTTGCCTGCAGAGATTGAACTATCGTTACAGATTCAACGTAACTTTCACTCGAGGAAACTGTTTAGTATCCTTGGTCGTACGAGTTTTTTCGTTACCGGAGTAACGACGAAGATCGGCTTAAGCAATGAATGACGTTGAAGAAATTTAATCGATAGAGAACGTATTCGACTGTGGTTGTTTCATTCACGACAGAACGTATTCGGTTCTCTGGAAACCTAGTCCCGAGTTAGGATACCCGAGACTGAGCATTCAAGTCGTGCTCCGTCTTTTATATTCGTGCGCTGGACATCTGTATACTCACGGACATGAATATTACCGATAGATCGAGCGTTCTACATATAGGTACGTATAGTACAATAGATGCATAGATACGTGAGCGACATGCAGGTGAGCGCAGTTTCTAGCGTTCTCCTACGTTCGATTCAATTTGAAGGCAGAATCGTGGTAGATGAGATGGCCCATAGACCTCGTGAAAACCAGGTAAATTAATGAAAATCTTAATCATGGGAATCCATCGCTCTGGGTGGTGGTGTGCGGTGTCGTCTTTCGCGGCCACTGAATCTCGGCCATTACCCGGGATCGCGCGATTAAACGACAGCTTCCCGAGAACGTTTTCTGCGACAATGCCCTCGCTGCCATCTATGCCGTCGTAATTTTCACGGTTATTGCGTTAATACGCGTACACCGACATAGATAGCGAAACGCTGAGAGCGGAGGTGCATCGTATTACGCGCAAGACGACGACGACGAAGAAGCTATACGTCAGAGGTTCGCGTAGTTTCTCTGCCTCGGATGACGGCGGAGAATCGATTTTATGGACGGCCGCCGCACATTGGATAAATACGCCCCTGGCTTAATTAATCGCTTGTAATTTAATAATAGGACAGAACACATTTTTCGAGATCTCCGACGCGCCGCGAACAGCTGCGTATTTCTCGTTCAATGAATCGCTCTACAAGTTCGCGAACGTTTAAACTTAGACGGGTTTAGCCTTTGGTTTTGTAATTTATTAGCGGATACGGACATTGGTTCCGATCGAACGGGATCGTAAAATTCCTAGGAGATTTACGGTGAAAATTCAGCAGGGAAAAATAGAAAAATTTGGTTTATACATACTTTCGCTTTTAATCTCTACATCGCATCGCGAACCGTTAATAGAAATTGTAAAACTTGAATGGCCGTTATACCAACGAAAGAACAAAACTGTTCGCGTTGTTTGTAGAAGGCAATTGTAGTCGCAAACAACATTTACGTTAAACGAAAACTATTCGCAACTTGTTCGGAATATTGGAAAGATACGCAGAGGGAATAAACTCTCGTGAACTCCAGGAAGAATATTACAGAATCCCATAAAAGACAATTTCACCGTGGTCATTCGTAGTCCCTTTTTATCTTGGCACTTCCGAACTGACCCGGTGCGTAGGAAAGGATATTACTTCCGGGATGTTTCGGAATCAATCTATCGAATAGTTTTACTACGAATACGAGGTCGGTCGTGAAACTGGTAAATGGAGATCGTAATGAAGAATGTTTTATGTGCAGCTGTACGATCGAGGATCGTGCAGGAACATTATACATATAGGTATAGGATGACCTCTCTAAACAAAGTAAATCGAAAGGGTGGAATAAATCTTTCCCGTTGGGTGCTCTGCCCAAGAAATCAATTTTGAGAGTCGATGTAGCATTCATGCACTCGATTAAGATGCTACATAAAAGCAACAAATTTTATAGCGGGTCAAGGAAGGTCGTGTAAGAGAGTAGAGGGTTATCTTCGAGCAAAGGCTCAGGCTAGCACAGAGGATGGGGTGAACCTCTATCGCAGAATAACTCAAAGAGATCCGATAAATTCTTGCAGACAAGCAACGATACATCTATAGGGAAGTATCGCATTTTCTTAACTAAGATCGATAAAGATGTTAAGTACAGTATTTCGGTGTTGAAGTACGTGTCTGTCCTATATGGATACCTATGTATCTGCGCTTCGATACTTAAGTAGATCTCAGAATCAGATCTGTTTGTCCAGTACACTTTTTTTAAAACGGAGCTTCATACTATAAGATAAAAATTTCGTCGTTTCCTCCCATTCCATCGAAGAAAGTCGTTCGATTTTTTTATTCGCGTATTGCGTACACCCCATATAGCAGGAAAGGAGTCAAAGGGGAGACCACTCAACGGTAAACGCTAAACGAAGTCGCCGGTGAAACATTCTGGTTTTATGTGCCGGACACTTTTCGAAGGAAATTGAAACGTTTCGAGTTTCTCACAGGCATTCACGGTACGAAACATTTTACGCTAATCGATGGTTTATTCGTTCTCGGAAAGGGAGGGTGTGAGTACAATGAAGTGAGGTACACTCGTGTAAAAAGATATTGTATCGATAAGATGAACCGTTCGAAAATGAAATTCTTCCGCAAATGGATCTGTATGGAGTTCCACTGGAACATCAACCTCGGCAATAACGACTCGTAATAACCAAGTTAGGGCTTTCAAATGATACGTGTATAGTATAGATACTGTCCAGGTGTAGGTAAGACCTGTTCTTTCCGGCAAAATTATGTTTCCAATTTGTATCTTTTAATCGATAAAAGTTAGGTGGAACGCGACGTGACTGTTATGTAGAATTGTTAGTTTCGAACATAATTGTCTTCTTTAATCGCGTCTTATTGAGACCTTATAGTACACTCTTTCGAATATTCTGTGAGAACTTCCGATCTATCATGTTTCGAATTAGCATTCTTGTAGCATTATCGCAAACGCAGCTTATACAATTAATACGTCCGATTAGTTGCTTCAATTCAGGAAGTTTTTCGGAGTGTCTAATGTGATATTGGTAATTAAATTATATAAGTACAGTATTTATATGTATTACTAAAATATTTAAAAACGCAGAATCTGCTTTCACTACGGAACTTTGTATTTTGATGGGAAACGAACTTGCGAGTCTTACGTAAGCTTGTAAGGATATCACAGCTGGACCACGGATTTGCTGGAAAATGGTACACGGAAGTGTACGAGAGAACCGGTCGTTGCAATAAAACTTTCGATATCACCTAAGGGGTTCGAGTTTCGTGTAACATCTCCAGCAACCCTCGTGTACACGGCTCATGAATATTTAATCCCTAGCAGTGGCAAATCGAATGTCAACAGCGTGCGAAAATCACCGACGACACCGTGTCAATGTATAGTTACAGCCGTTGCAATCGAAACGGTTAATCGAAGAGAATGCAACAAACACTAAATACTTTTTCTAAAGGCTGGCTCGATCGTAATTATTGAAATCAATAAACATAACTGATGCATCGAAATATCCAAAGTTGAAACGCCCTAAAACTGTACGATTTCCTCTTTGACGATGGAATGTTTGTTCGCGTCTCCGCAATGGTCAATCGAAATGGTAATTACGAAACTCTGACCGATATTTGTACATAGGTTTTATGAAACGCGGGTGACGCGACGTGGCCGCGTTCCGAATGATACCGCGTCGATGCAGCAGTGTGACGCGGCACGCCTGAAAAGGGCGGACATTTCGTTGTTCCTGAAAATTGATTTCCCAGCGTGGTGTACGCGGTCGCTCCTTTCAGAGTCGAGAGAGAGAGAGAGAGAGAGAGAGAGAGAGGGAGTGAGAGAGTGGTAGAACCGGGTGCAAGGACGGCGAAGAAAGACGGGAAATCGGTTGCCGGGTGCAGGCACGTCGGAGCGAAACGGTGAAAGCACGGGAGCGAAAGGGAAGAACAGAGTTACCTCGTTCCCCATAAATAACAAACAGATTGGACATTATCCAAAATCAATGCCGGCGAACAACCCGGTCACGAAAATCGAGGAGAAACGAGAGTGCTATTATTTCCGGATTCCGTTCGGCTTCACTCGATTCAGCGTGGCGTCGCGTTCACGTGCGCACCACCGAAAGAAAATAAAAGGGAGCACGGAACGAGCATAAGGAGGAATATAATTGGTTCGTCGATAAAGTCGAGCACCGACCGTTGCCCAAACATCAATCGGGTCGAAACTTAATTTCGACCTCGATCCATCCGAGTTTCCTTTGACTCGTCGCCTTCCGCCGAGATTGGCCCGAATTGAACGGCCAGGAAACTTCTGTCGAGGAGCATTCGATACCAAAGAGAAGCGAGCCGATCATTTAATCGATTACGACGATACACACTCTCAACTCGTGACTTTACGAATTCCTGAAATCTTCGATCCTTCTCTTCTGTCTTTTAAAAAATGCCCGCCTCCTACGATTCTTTTGTCCGTCTTCCTTCTACGTGAAACCTTTCACGTATAAGGTTCTACCGTAACCATCGAAACACGACGGAATCGGTTCGGTTATTGCGACATTTTTTAAATATTATTCCCCAATTTTCTTCAACTAGATTAGTATCGAATTACCTCGACTCTTCCTTCGAATTGTTATGCTCACGGTACAGCAGAAATTGGAAACATAGGTCGAGGCAGTACGAATCGATGTCCCCGTGCCCACGATCAAAGTTACTTGCCCATCCCATCGCATAGTTCGACTAGAAACTAATTAGCCAACAATTAAAATTAATTTCACGCGGAAGTGGGCCAGAGTTATTCGCGTGTTCGCCGATAGACAGACGTATCCGTTCTATGTCGAAGAATGGTTGCCTTGGAGCGTAGTAGCCTGCGGGAATTCGCAAATAAAAACAGAGGTTGATAATGCGCGGTTTATCGAGTTTCAACGACTTTCGAACCTTTGGTAATAAATGCTATTGGACCCGCGGTATCTTGCGCAAAGGGAATCAAGAGCAAACTCTGGTTTCAGCGATTGTTATCCAGCAAGAGTAGTTGCGCACGTAACAGAAAAGTTCAACGGATCGGTAAACATTTTCTATTTGCGCTATTCAGACATGTGTTTGGTTTAGAAGAACGTATCCTGACGCATGGCTCTCGTATTATTCATCTTGAAAAATTAAGCCGTGGATTCCGTACGAACCTTGCGCTTCTATTTCAGTATCGCGATAGAAAATACGGCACGCGGAAACATCGGGGAATTTCTAGAACGTTTCAAGCACCGATGTCCCCGGGTTATGTTCCGCCGTACAAGGAAAGAAGCTTATCCCAAAGATGCATACCCCGACAGGCGGCCGCATTTTGCGTACTTAACATATAAAATGGTATCTGTTTTTCAACTTTGCCGCGATAACGTCTGAATTATGACCGTCAGCGTAACACAGCCATTTACGTCATATCTACTATGTATTGTCCTCTTACTTTCAAACGATACCAACTCAATAACCACAATTGGAAAAAGGGGAAAAAGTCATCGAAGTGTCGAAAAAGCCACGTTCGCAGATATTTTTATCCTAAAGAAAGGTTCTATCGTCTTCACGCAAAATAATGATTTCAAATAAACATCTGAACATTACAAAGTCATGATTTTAATTTTTGTCTCTTCTACGTACTATATTTGCGTACATAATTGTTGCACATTGTGGATCCGAGGAGAATAATTTACTTAAACGCACAGTAGTCTTCTGAATATTTGCACGGCATCACCACGTCGTGAATAATACGTTCCTCCATATCGATGAAACGTATCGAATACGGGAAAAATGGAGATTGGAAAAAAAAACCGTCGAGTCATTTTACGGATTAAATCCAGAGAGAGCATTCCTCGAAACGTGTGGGACGCCGGCACGTGGTCATTTCTTATCGGTCGGTGTTGGTATGTTATCCATCCGAGGCTTCTGAGATACGCGAATTTCGTGCCGTGTGAGAAACGACGGGACTTGGACGAATATTCCGGTCTTGTAGAGTTTCAGCAGCTCGGTCAATAGAGGCTGTCAGAGGATATTGTTCATTGCGGGGTCTCCCGAGACAACCGCGTCGCTGACTCACGTACATTCACACCCGTACCTATGTATATGTATGTGTACGTATATACATATGCGGCGGCGACCCGACGACTCGGCGACTCGACTCGATTCGCACCGGCTAGCTCCGGGTGCCCTGCGCGAATACAGTCCGGTAAACTGGAACGAATAATGCGCGGATTTCTCTCCTCGAGGGTATTCAAAAGTTCGCGCAAATGTCGAGACCGAGGCACCAAACGCTCGTTTATCGTCAACTCGAAACTCACTGGTGGACTGCGACATCGCTCGGAAAAATCATTGTCAAATGGTAGTTCGCGAGTTCCCGGGCAGAGCTCGTAATCGCAACAGCTATGCGAAACACAATGAAATACATATATACGTATGTACAAAGGGGATACAGATTAACTTGCATGTGGTCCAACAATAAGCTAAAGTGTCGGAAGAGGCTTGTGTCGATATAAATACATGTTCTACCTCCAGTAATAAAAGAACGCTTCGAGCAAATCTTATGAAAAGTATGTTTCGATAAGAAACATAACGTACAAAACGGTTCAAGAAATTTTTCTCTGTGAATGATATCCTGCTCGTTTTTACTTACAAGTCTCCGAAGAGCGAAAGCTATCGTGAATCCGTTGCAAACCTGTTCAATAACTCGCGGCCGAGCACTACACCCTTTCCATGAGTCGTGTAGTTTTACGACCACCAAAATGTCGCGTTGACGTTTTCGTGGAAACTTGGTAAATACGAATCAATGAGGAGAATATGCTCACTTTTTCGTGTCGGTCTGCTCACCGTTGGTATAACACTAACGCACTCGGTAACGTCGTATCCAAAGCTAATACAATCTCGGTAATGCTCTGCGTTAATCCCATTTCGACAGAAATGTTTCGCGTTACTAAAATCGCAACTTAATAGGTACTGCTAACTAATTGCCATTAATCGTCGTATCAGAGTTACGGAGTCAGAATTTTAGAAATACAAATTTTCCAATTGTTTTCGTGTACCTATTGTATACTTATAATAAATTAGAATGCATTAAACGTTGCCTGACAGAAACTGCGATTCGTGTGACTCTTGGTTGCACCAATAAATATTGTCGTTACCGTAAATCAATTCAGTTATCAATTCTGGAAATTTTGAAATATTCGTACTAACAATTTCAGTTACCGTGTAAATTATTTTATGGTCGCACACTGCAACAATAGTTTCTATCCATTATTCACTTCAAATATTTCAGAGTATGTTTCGAAAACCACAGATGCAGAAAAATAACACAAGCAACTGCTCTCTGTTTAACTATCTAAATAATTTTTATATTACCACCGAGGCTTTTTAGCTGGTACAACGAAACTCGGTCGAAACTTCCCGAGCGCCAAAATGTTCATCTAAAGCGATCGTAGAGATAATATTAAAAGTTCCGACAAGTACTTTCATCGTAGATACCTATAAGCTAGATAATGTCAAATCAACACATTTCATTAGTTTTACCTGGAGAACGATGCTATAAAAGCAACTATAAAATGCAACATACGAAGAGACCCAAAGAATACCCGGATGTGTTATATGTACAATAGCTTTATTAATTCGAATACTTGAAACTACGTGATATCCGATAGAGGAAACTTTGTCCGTAATACCGAAATATACGGTTTTCACACTTCAGACTGAATACCAAAGTCTGAAGACCATTTCGATGACCGCAACAATAATATTCTTGCATAAATAAAAAGTTGGTGAACAATAATTCAGAAAAAGGGTACAATTCGCGATTCAAATTTCTATAATTCTGTTCCGCTTCGGTGCAAGATGAATATCTTTCTGAAGTTTAGAGAAACTTTCTAGCGACACCCTTTAAGTAAAGCTACTGATCGAACGAAGAAAAAGTGACCGAGAGTAAACATAATTTCACCGAGGAAAAGAGGGTAGAAGAAAAACGGCAGTAATCGATGCTTCATGGTACAACGCTCTCCCATTTGTATTCAAGCAATAACAAGAAAAAGCCGCGAGTTTTTGCGGACTACTCGTTATCGTGCGCACAGAATGTTCGTTTTATGCAACGCCAACCGCGTATAGGAACATTAATCTTTCATCGACTGTACGAATTTTTTCCAGCGAGGTTGTACGACGAGAGAATTAAGTGAGAAACTGTGCTTGCTTTGCTTCCACTGGCTTGAACTCGAAAATGAATCCGAATATGACTAAAGTTTTCTCTATTCAAATGAGTCGTAGCCAAGAAGATTAGAACCAGTCATCAATCCGTCATTGTAAATCTCTTGCTGCGTAACCTTTAAGTTTGTGTTTTAGAAACGTTCACCGCATTTTTTTTTCTCTTGGGCGATATGTCTTATAAACTATTTTAAATATATCTTTATAAGTGTGAATGTAGAAAGAGAAGACGATTTGTTTAAATAAGAACAGTTTAAAAGACATCCAATTCTTGTTCAATCACTATTATAATTCCGCATAATTAAACAACCGCCGTGGTAATATCACTTTTCGCATTATTCAGAACAATCGTCTGTTTCGAGGAGTAACGCGAACAAAGGATATCAAGTACGCTTTCAATATTCTTTTAACACCGGATTACCCGTGATAAACATTCGGCTTTTTAGCGAGGTAGTAATTTGTCGATTGCGACCCCCGTTTGAATCCACGAAACAGCCTGCGGTTTTTTCTTTAAAGGAATGAAATTCATTAGGCAACCACGGACGCGAGGTAAAAGGAAAATTACAAGATTGTTAACCAAAGTCGTGGGCCGGACGAGGTCAAAGCTGCAACCTCAATTTTCTACATCTCCTTCAATTACATCCCCGAGGCATTAATCTCCGCGAAGTGGTGCCGAGCTCCAGACCATACCATAATAAATGTAAAGAACCTAGCTTTACACTGTCAATCGGGAACTTGCTTTCAGAATACATCGACGGTACTTTCAGCTTTCAAATATATTATGAACAGACATTTATGGAATATTGCGCCTTGCGATAAGGAATCTATTGACCATTTAAATGTAACGCGTACAACGATGACCCGGGGAACAGACAGTATTCGCGGTAGCAAAATCTAGCCGCGAATTATTTTAATCAGCCAGCATACAGAAAGTTCAGGCAGACGTGTATTTCTCTTAATTAACGATGCGCTTTGAATTTACCAGGCAAAGGGATCCAATAAATTTCGGATTCAGCGTGGCGCTTCCACGCTACTTCAATGCTAATACATTGTTACGGATTACGCAATCCGTTGGATATTTCGCGTGTGTCAAGTACAACGCAGACAGTGAACTTGTCTTTCAAAAGAAGTAATTCGGACGGAAACTAATCGTTCGCACGAAATAAACTTTAAAGGCATACAATATAGAAAGAGATGCCGATCAAGCGGAACGATCGGTCTATAACGTTGATAAATGTCAGTTAAGTGCGCTCAAGGCTGCCTGATTGCCTCTATCGCGAGCGATAACTGTTACGGGTCGAGTTACAGATGGAAAGGTAGCAATAAAGGGAGAGTTTATCGGAAAAATGAGAAGATGGGAAAGTTCGAACGGGCGGTGATCGGTGTGCGTACAGATAACGGACGGTGCAACCGCTAATCAGCTCGGAATAGGTCGACATTGTCAAAACTTCCACGGGGCGACATTTCGCGTCATTCCATTTTCATCAAACTGAAACGTCAACGCCTGATGACATACCTATACGCGCATACATTTTATCTATCCGCCATACTGTTGAAAACTGTTGCAACTACGGAATCCGTCGAATAGTGTAATGTACGCTTTCGACAATTACGTTTATCCTACAGAACGACTTCTTTCTATTTGAACGCGTGAAAATAACGGGTAGCAGGGGTATGCAACCACGCAGGGACAGGAAAAGCAGGTTAAATAGAACACCGTAACATGAAATAGCTTATTCGGAGAATGCCAGAGCATCTGGTAGCAAGAAAGAATCGCCCTGACGCGTCGCCTCGCGTCGTTTCGCGCCACGGGAAATCCGGCGTTCCGGGGGGTGTCGCAAGCTTCTTAGCATCAGCGGAGAATAAATCGTGCGAGAAGAAAGAGGAACTCAACGGTTGACGTTGTCGCGAAATAATACATCTCGGTGTAAAGGGGTTGCATAAATAAAAGGTGGCAGAGCGGTGCCAGCCCAGTCACGGCAGACGCTTCGCGTCGCTTCAATTTATCAACGACCAAGGGAACGTGCTGCGAGCTGTACTTTTCTTTAACCTGCCAAGGAACTATCTAGACCGGCTGGTAATGGAGTCTAAACGATGATTCACGCTATCCCCGGCTCTCGGATCGCCTTCGTTCCCTGGTTTGCTACATTTTTCGGCAAATTTATCATCCGCCGGTTCGCATTCGTGTTCCGTCGGCCGACTAGGATCGAGAAACATTCGATTTGTTTCTCACCTATATGTATATCGTTCGAGAACGAGACGCTTCCCAGGAAAGCTACCTGTTCACGAACCGAAAGAGTTCGAGACCGATGAAGGAGATGAAAAATAACCAGAAATTTTTAATCGTAATCCGTAACATTAGCTAACTATAGTTGTTTGAAATTATACATCCATAGGTACATTACATACGTACGTATAGCTTTCCCAGTGGTCCGTGTAAAAGGCAAGAGGCGCTCACGTCTGTATTTATTTTCCTGGCACGCGCGCCTCGAATAAAAGGTGTAGCCTTATAGCACGAATACGAAGAAACATCGATACGATAAAAACAAAGGAGAGAACCTGAAAACTGCGAGGGCAAGCCCGTTTGAGGGACGGGAATGCCTCGTAGATCGCGGCACGTATCTTTATCAAACCGACAAACGCCGGTGGAATCTCGCGCGTGAAATGCTTCGCGAGGATAGATAGATGATGCACAGACAGGAGCATTATTTTTCCTCGGGCGTGTTGTACGATGCTATAAGGAATTAAATCGAACCAGTCTGCGGATGAGTCCAGGGGCTGGGGCAGGCAGACGTTTCATCGGCCGTGCTATTTTCTTGGTTGCAATTGCAGTCGGTGCAGTTGCAACGCGCGCGCGGCTCGGCAGGGCCATCTGTTTTGTACGCGAGCGGGTTTCGTTATGTCACGCCGCTCCGGATGACACCTCTTGTATTAAAACAATACCGAACGACGAGTGACGCCTGTAGCCACGCTAAAATACGGTTTATATGCAAATTACCGCCACTAGCTAGCTTCGAACTAACACGCGTTTCTCCTTTCGAGAGATTCGATGATATTTTTCATTTGCACGCGTTCATGCCCTGACACGACCGCCTGTATTCTCGTTCAACGCCATTCGCGACATTTGTTTCGTTCAACGCGAAAACGTCGAGATTCGTCGATGTATATTTTTAACAAGAAGGAAATCTAAATGGGTGATCTTACTTTGAACACGTATCGTAGGCGTCGAAACACGTGTTCCGATTTAATCGACTCAAATGATCGTAAGTTTTATCGCTTTATACGATAAATTATTTCTTCGGTGTTTTCTGAATATCGCGCCTCGGTAAAATGCACGCGATGAATCTTCCGGTGCTCGATGTATTCTATCGTCTACGTAACACACTGTAAATCGATATTACTGGTAATTGATTACACGGACGCGTTGAAATCGTACTAATAAATCTGAACGCAAAAATGGCACCAGTTTCGTGACCTGGAATACTAAATCACGCTACTCTCGCCTTCACGATGAAATTGGTCTATTCGAAAGTACAATTTACTTGAACGCGGAATCCCTGGTCGCGGAATTGCGCGTAACTATTTTTCGACGGAGTGATCGATGGGACGAAAGCGGTCGTGATTTCTCGTCACGTTCCGAACTTCTCGGCCTGCTGGCAGAGAACATTTTTAAGACATGCCCTAACTTATGTGGAAAGTTCCCGACGACCGCTTTCCGCCGTCCCTCTATACGATTTTACGAACACAATCTGGTTCGAATCGTTCGAATCATCGAATTCTGAATCCTGTAGCTATATTAAAATCGACGCAGTTTGACAGGGCCAGATACGAAAAACAGTATCAACATTACTCATCGCAGATGATGTTTCTTAACACGGAATGTCCTCATTAATTCCCGATACTCATGTACAGGTTTAATCGACCATGAATACATATAATTCTACCGGACATTGAACGAAATAATGCACTTTAATTGTGTACGCTTGGATGCATCTATTTCGAAGATAAATGGTAATTACCAATACTTCCTTCCAACAGACCGATTATACTCGTGAGTTTTTTTTCTTTTACGGAAAACGCTGGTAGTACTCGCGCTCGATCCCATATAAATTAAAAAGAAAACAGTTTAGTAAATTTCGAGACTACTGTTCTGCATTTAATCGATAACGCGACGCGATAACCAGTGTAAAATCCCAGTACTCTATCCGTTAACGACACAGATTGAGAACTGATGTTTGAGTGTATCTGTTTCAACATTTCATTCTTGTTTTCGTGAAATTAAAAAGTACAGCCAACAAACATAGTGCAATATGAAAAACGTGAATCTAATGTGCCTTACTGTAATCATTGAATTGCGTGGATCCAGTAAACTCTGAAATAAACAAGCACGAAATTTACAAAAGTAAGGCAGCGTGCAGAGTAGACGGGAAGAGACAGAAGGGAAAGACAGGGAGCGCGATACAATAATCAATTTCACAGTGTATCAAGCCACCGGGCGCGGAAAACGTGGTTGCGGCCGCGGCGCAAATGGATTGAACCCAGAGTCTGGAAAGAGCCGGTAATTACGCCTCGTAACTACATCGCCGCGAAGATTTAACAATCTCTCTCGAATCAAGATTGACCGATGGCCCTTCAACGGTCGGTCGATAATTACGAGAATTAAGATGCAATCGATTAACGGAACGCAATTTTCAAGGGAAGATGCGCGGCTCGCAATACTTCTTCTCCCGTGGATAGAGCTGTCCAACGTGTAAAGCCAGAGGCGGCTTTAAACGCCAATAAATCGATCAAGTCTCATTCAGGGACTCGTTATCGCGTTTTCTCATAACGAGGGATCTTAAAAGGGGAGGAACCGTCCGCCGAACATTCAACCTCCTTCGGAATCAACTTGCCGCGCAACCACTTATTATATACGTACACAGACACTTCGATCGCATTCATTTCATATTGAGAATCGATCACGAGCAACTAAAAAGATACCTATAATTTAAAGTAATACAGAGAGATCACATTGCCTTCGCTCCTGTGGTGACTGGTGGGGTATGCTTCTAGAAATGGTATTAGTTTTTTACTGAGCATGTTAGGTACTAATAATCCTCAGCTGCTTCTCTCTATACCATGCTTTTTTGTTTAACATAGTGTTTAGCGTCGTACAGTTAAAATTTTAAGGGTAATTTCTGTGTAATTCTAGCTTGGATGTTTGGTCATGGAACACAAATTGGTAAAAAATTTTCGACTGCAGATAATTGTCCGTTCTCACGTGTGCTTTTTATAATCATCATTGTTTTTCAGAGGGGGAGGGAGAGAGAGAAAGAGTCGTCTTCTGTTCTGAAAATAATTTGCGTCGGCCGGTTCTCGAAGTTTCCCGAACGATCGATACAATTACGTTCCCATGAAAACTTATTAATCGAACGCCCCGGAAAAAAGAGAAACGCAGCGTTTCCCGTTTAATCACCTAGAAACTGCTCTTCACGGCTATTTAATTTAAAGTTTCGAACATTCCGGCAAAGGACATGATTAAGCTCCGAAAGGGTTTTACTCTCGATGAGCTCCCGTAGAATAGTCCCGGTACGCTCCCAGAGGGATCTCCTCTTGTGCGTTTAAAAATTACGCAACCCCTCCGTTTCGCGAACCGAAAACCAGCCGAAAGTTGTCAGGAATACCAAGGGAGAAGCAAAGGTGGGGAACGCGCACTGACCCGTTATTTTTCGCGACCAAAAGTTGCAACCGTGAGACCGTCCTCGAGTCGAATATCGACCATATGCCCTTTTTTCAATGGATCCAACGCTTTGATCCTTTTTTCCTCTGAAACGGAATCGGCATAGCTGCAACGATAGAAACTACTTTACATGCGTCCTGTTTTCCGTGAACGGGTCGCGGTGGGCTTGACACAGCACACCTTCGTCAAATTGTGAGATGTAATCTAACTTTTAATTGATCGCCTAGGAAAAACAACACGTATAGACACAGGCATAACACACTCTGAGGACTGCTTAACCATCCCGTTTACTAAAATTAATACATAATCCTTTTATGGTAATCGATATATCTGCTCACAAATAAACAGCTGGCAATCAAGGATATTTAATTATTTCATGCGACAGTCTCGAAATGATGCGAAAACTGTTAATCGATCGCAAATAATGGAATTATAGGCAGGTCCGCGATCGAACACTTGACTCGTATTCATTTCGTATCACGATTAATATTGTTCCTCGATCTTTATTACCGCGATCGGCCAATGGGATTATCCGTGATATTTTTTCAACAGGAAAATGAAATTCCAATTGGTATTAAATGTTGCAGTTGATAATTTATGTCCGGTAATTAAGTTAATCGGGATTTGTAGAACGGTACAGCCGAATTACCACGTTTTGAGGTTCGATAAATTTGACTGTTATGCCCGACATTTCCATAATCTCCTTTATTATCGCGTAAAATCGAAGTTGTCGTTGAACGGTACTTTTCGGGCGTTATCTCCGTCCGAATATTTATATACGTGTTTCGGGTGAATCGTGTAATCCAGCTATCGTAACCGATCCCTGGTGTTATTTAACGCGCGAACAAAATCGAATTCAATTGTAATCTAATGGAAATTTCGACGTAACGAGAAGTTGACAATTAGCCTAGTTTCAACCGCGGTATCGACCCTAACAAAGCGTTGAAAAAAGTGAAATTACGAAGAACGTAGAATGGAGATTCTCTTCCCAAAGTAGAAAACAATCTGCGCGAGTCATCTTCTCGTATTTTCACGAGAAGTAAATCGCAATTAACTTCGAAAATATTTGTGCAGTGTAATTGAAATGATAACAAAATATAGCGTCGTCGACGAGGTTGTTACGCGATTCAATTAAATGTTTTTTCGTACGAACGCAGAGTGGGTCCTGCACGACGCGTATAAATATCAAAGTATATGCAAAAAATTAACATAAAAGCCACTGTAGTCCAGTAAATGTTTCAACCGTGGTTCGTAGAACCTCGTTAAACTCGATGATAGAATTGGCGCGTTTTTAAAATTCATAAATGCAGGATCAACCGAACACAGGGAAGAAAGGTACTCGCTGGTATCGTGATAATTCGCGATCTCCCCAGGGAGACCACGCACCCCATGGGTTCTTTGGGATACGCGTGTATGTGCATGGCTGAGAGTCCAGTCTCGAAGCTGCTATTTATTTTTGCATGGCATGTATTTGACGTATTTACAGAATATGGCATAGTATAGCAACGACCAATTGCATCGATTGCGTAATTTAATTTACAATTGAACGTATACCTGAATAATTTCTGTACAGCACGATTATTGTCATTCATATTCTATTACTCGGTTTATTTCCCATCCTGTATCACGTTGATCGACGAACTATCGAAAAGTAACGAGTTTATTTTTAATGAAAATTATTCCGACAACATCGCGAAACGTTCGATAAAATTAGCCGGAGCAGCTTGCAAAGTCTCCCTTGAAATTGGGAGATTTTCCGCGCACCAGAGGCAGAATGCTTTATGGAGATGAAGTGTTTGCAATCGAAACACTAGATAGAGATGGGTTACCGAACGATTCGATGACAATATTTGTAAATCATCGTAGATTCGAAGCTGCTCGAACTAAACTATGGACTACGCAATCGGGCGAATCGGGAGCAGGTTGATCGTGCGGTTAATTATTCGAAATGCCTAAATACCTGGATGTATTTCATAGAACGTACCGTGCTGGCCGAGGTCAGACCGGCTGCAGGGGCGTACTATTTCACCAGAGATAATTAATGGAGACTTCAGACTAATAGTAGAGTAACACGACCGTATGACGGGGTTACAATGTAAATGGTCATTACTGGCTTTTGACTGAGGAATTAAAGCGACTAGTGTCCAGAACACCCGTGCCTGAAAAGACTTTAATTATCAGGTCCAGATTTCAAGAAATTCCGCCGCGATGAATGCGCTCGGACGACATGAAGCTCTTGAGGCTGGTGAAACCATCCTCGTGAGCGGACTCAAAAGCAACATCAACGTCACATTCTAAGATGAATTTATCTGATTCAACGGTTAAATTAATAACAACGGAATACTAAAGTACACCAACTGATGTCGAAGTATTCGAGGGGCACTCCCATTCGTATTCGCCAGGTGTATCTATACAATACTTTTGCAAAAGAAACTCAAGCTGTTTCAAGATTCGTAGAATTCTAACAATAAGCAACTGGCAGTTATTTCGTGACATTGTTTTCGGGATAAATAGGGTTTAGATTTCAGGACTCACGGTACGGCTTAGCATTAAGCAAACAGAGTACAGTTGGTCACGGAATTTCGTCGAGTCCATCGTTTATGGAACGTGCGCGCGGCTCTCGTCTTAACTCGTATTATCATCGGGGCTTGATTGAATAGCAGCGATCTTGATAATAGCGGTTCGTTACAGGAGGTGCGGTCTGAAATTTCAGCCCGCAAGAAATTTCGTCGCTCTACGCGACATCCACGTTCGTCAATCCAGTCACGCACAGATTCGACAGACGCTGGGCTTTGTTGCCTGGAAATCCGGCTAACGAACACTCGTCGAATCCGTAAGATCGATATTACGGTTTACGCGGCATGCACAAGCACCAACGATAATTTCTGTACTACCGCCTCTTTGGAGAATCCGCGATAACACCGGAATTAATAACACCGACGTTATCGACAAAGTAATTCCAATTCGTTTTGAACTCTTCTTTTGCTGCCGAAGAAAAAGCTCGTTGCGCGAACTGTGCATTAATTGAACAGGGGCTTCAAACGAGGAACGCAAAGACATAAGCATGCTTCTGAGGTGGACGGATTAATGAAAACAGGAACGAAAAATTATTCGGCTAGACCTACCAACTTTTTCAGTCAAAAAATAAAAGTTTTCTCACTACTATAGAATTGCTTAACACGTTGAGCGCCACGCGTATTTCTAAGACAATCCCGTTCAGGCCACGCGCGCCGCTTCGATTGAAGCGCTGGTATTGAAGAATTGCAAGAAGATCCGGAAAAAAACACAAACTCGAAAGAAAATCGGGAAAAGTCTCTGAAGTTCGAAAGTACTGTAAATTATGTTATGACAAAAATGTAAGAAAAGATGGTAGAGTGATGGCAAGGAGAAAGACCAAGCGTGTTGTAACATTTTGTAATACTTGTGAAGGAAAACCATTTTTATGTTTGCCATGTTACAATGAATCCCATTAATCCTGTAATGATACCAAATTAAGTAAATTTTAAATAAATTTTCTGTAATTCCGTAAAATAGTGTAAAATTTTATAGTTCTCATGTTACACGCTGTCAGCCACCGATGGGTGACGCGACCTAAACGGAAAGTCTAGTGTCAGCCACCGATGGCTGACATGGCGCTCAACGTGTTAATTGTTTAGCGAAACATTCGTCCATAAAGATTAAACAAACTGACGTCCTATACCGAAATTACCAGGAATTTTTCGCGCGATAACAAAAACTGCTGTTTATTTCGTTTCGAAACGTTTCTTAGTATCCGGACTGAGATATTTCGTCGTTTCGCCTGAAAACGGTGTCGTGCCGTCTCGCGAAATTCTTTTCAGCCAAATAACCGACGTTTGCGTCGGGTCCCGCGAAAAAGACACCGACGTTTATTTAATCGGTCGCTTCCCCGGTTCACGCGCTCGTTGCAGCCGGATGACTGATCTTTGACGCAACCCATGGGCGTTATTAGCCATTTCTGATAGCCATAATCGCTCACGCTTATGCATCTGAGAATGATGTAGCGTTCCTGGCGCTTCGCGGAACCGCGCACAGCTGTGTCCCGACCCTCGGCACGCCATAAAATTTCCGGTATACCTATTTGAATGACCGTGTCTCTTCGCGGCCCGTCTCATAAATCATACAGGGAAACGCACGGTTAAGAAACGCCACGCCTTTCCTGTCTGTCATCGAACAATGATTAGGAGAGATCGAGCGTCATCGTTATTTTTCATTGTCAATTTTCTCGATGGTGGTCCATCGTTGTCTTTGCGCGTGAACGAACGATAGCACTGTATGCGTGTCTCAGTCCTTAAAGAAGCCCTACCCTTTGTATTATCGCGGCAATCTCGTCAAATATACGACGATTTAAGGAAATATTTCATTAACGCCCGAGGAAAAATACGAGACATCGTGGCCCGAGTAGACGAGAAAAAGTTCCAACCAACTATACCGGCATTACTTTTACGTAGCACTTATGAAGCACACTGTACAATGGTGGGTACACCTGCCGCCTGCCGACATCTGCGCTATTGCCGTGTTCTTGTCTTCGCCGATATTGGCTCCATCCGGCCGAAGGTACTTGGAATATTTAGAATTTTGTACGGGAACTAATTTCGCCCGGTCACGTATTCGCTCTTCCAACGACGTTCGCGATTAAGTCGGACGATACCGCGTGTCAGAACTGTTCTTCGAGGACCGATTTTCAAATTTTAATACCGAACAGTACCGAACAACATTTGGATGTAATGCATGTAACAGCGAATAAATAATGAAAATGATTATTAGTACTTGCAATCATGCACCATGAAATCTTTCACATATTGTTGAACGCAATCTATCTCTAACCATGGTAAGCTTATACTTACCGAACTAACCGAAGTATGACACGCACGATACGAACAGTCCAGTCCAGTAAGTGATGCGCCGTACTCACGATAAACTCGCGATTCCCCACTGTTGGTTCGTAAATTAATACCGCGGAGCTTGTTAGAAAGATGGTGTGACGGTGTGATTTGAATAATTTAACACTATTTTACAATACACTTAAACTTTAACGCAAAGATAACAATGTGATGTATGTGTATGTGGATGTGTTCTGAGTGAGAGATGTGTTCTTGTTCACGGTTGAACGTGTTCTGACCGATGGTTGTGTGCACAGACGCTTGTTTCCGCGCAACGACTAGTGAAAAATGTAGAATTTTGGTAGGTATAAGGTGGAAAAAGTGGGGGGCTTGGTATACGTAATGTTTTCTGGGATTCCTGGAAGTCAGCTTCGAAATATAACAACAAACTATTCTTGGGACAGTGCGAATGTTTTGACGCGTGATGTGCAGGTATCCAGGAATCCCATTTATTACGGTTTGTTGACCTAACCCAGACTGTTAGCGAATATAACGATAGCCAGGTAGAGCAGGAGTGGTTTGGGAAATAAAATAAAACATCTAAAATAAAACTTCTAATTTGTGGGGGTGAAAGAAGGAAGAATAATTTATTGTCACAAAAAAACTTCCGGTAATAATTAAGCTGGTCCATCAACTGTAATCGACGACACTGTTTTCGGGTCGTACGCAACTTCTTTTTAAAGAAAGTACGACAACGGTTCGTCGGCGAGAGAAGCGGCCCATCTAATCCGGGGAGGAAATCCGAAGATCGGCAAGTGGTAGATTACTTTCGAAATGGGTAGACGACACGGCTGCTCCTTCTCAATTAGAGATAGTATCGAGCATATGTCGGTATGCTCGTAGGAGCGCATTGAAATTGGTGGCGGGCTAGCGATTTACGGCATGCGATTCGCGCGGAGCGGAGCAAAGTGGCTCGGCGTCGCGTCGCGCACGTAACACGAAAGCTGCAATTACACGGAGATATTCCGCACCCCGGGCTAAACGGCGACCCCTATACACGAGCAACCGTCTAGAAAGATCGCGCCCGCCAACCTATGCAAACGATACGGAGCACGAGCTACCTATTCGCGTACAGGACGCGGCATACACGGTGACTGCGCGCTGGAATATTCATACTTTCGGTCCGCGTTTTAGGGCTCGGTTGGTCTTTCCACTGCGCGGCCTCTTCGTATCTTTCCATTTCCGTTCTCGACGTTTCTTGTATCGTCTTCGGTACGAGTACGCGAGTTTCGTACGCGAACAAAGAACTCGCTTGAATTTCCACCAATAAGACAACCATACTCTTTGTTTTATCTGTATTTGTATTGTGTAATATTTGCTCCTACCACTTCTATATTCAACGAGATTTAATTCGTTTTAACAGGTGCTACGACTATATGTATATCTTCTTCAGAGACACCCTGTATAGGACACTGGACGATTTAAACGGAGCCTTATTTTTAGCCCCACGCCGCCGCTTTACGTGCTATACGGCAGTTACGCGAGCTGCGCAAGGCTGCATTAAGGTGCAACACGATGTTTTTAACGTTACCTCTTCCGGATTACCAGATCATATTCGAAACAACCGCTTCTTGGAACGAACGTGAATTTAATAATGTGCGAGCCGAGAGAATTCTTTCGAGCACCGGTCCAACATCATTTTGCGATATCACCATTCCAGCGTACCGCGTAACACAAACGTAGACAGATCGATGTACATCGATGTTAGGCGTGCACAAATATGATATGTATGTCACGAAAAGCACTATGAGCCCTGAACAAATAACACCGAAGACACACAAACACGTGATTCGCGGACAAAGTTATACGCAAGTAGAGCTGTGTGTAATGTGTCGGTAAACATATGTATGTACATCGCGAATACGTCCCAAAAGTCACGCATATGACTCTAGTAGATGGTTCCTGCTCCTGTACCAAGGTAAACTACAGTTTATTCAGGCAGAAAATGCTCCCCGATCGTTATATGTTGTTCAAAACGTGCGCGAAGACAGAGGATCCGAACATTGTTCTGGAAAACGTGCGGAAACTTTCATCGTATTCCCGGATAACGTTAATTTTGTTGTTCGATGTTTTCCACGGACGAAAGTATGTATATTGCTTTTTATCGACTTTAATCACTCGCACCTGTTTTTACCGAATTAACTACGGTCGTTCAGTTTGTTGTTTACCGAATTCTATTCGGAAGTTTGCAAATTTAGGTCGATCGTATACATTCCTATAGTAAACAGTTATCCTGAACGAAACACCATATATGCACAGAATTACAAAAACAAGCTCGACCAAGTCGTTTTACGGTGATACAAACTTGGCTGATTCCTACGATTACACGCGATATCGTTGATTGTATACAGAAGCATAACGACTGAAATATTAACCAAACAAATTGAGCAATACACTATCGCAGTAATTTCCCTGAACTGCAATACAATTCACGGGGTCATATTAATGGAAAACGATTGCACTCGAGGCCTTGGAAATACATGAAAACCGATAAATCGTCGCAATCATTGCCAGATTGTGTATTCAGTTAAATGTAATTTCCAATCTCTTTCTAGGTGCAAATTTGAAATTATTTAAAAAAAACAAAATGTAACAAGTGCACTGAAATATCGGGGTGAGTCGTTCAAACGTCTCTTTCGACAGCTTCCATTGAAGTTTCAAACGTCGACAGTGATTAATGATTTACTTGTACTACTGGCTCCGCGTGTTTCTCCACCAGGAAGTAAGTAACCGATACAACGCGTGCAAAATAATATCGTGACCAGATGTTAAGTATACTCCCGAAGATACTCAATAATCCTGAACGTGAATGAACGTCTTGTACAAGACTGTAAACTTCCGAGTGTTAAAGTTCTTTTCGACACTAAAGTCAACACGTAATTGTACTCCACCAGTTTTCAGATTTAATTTAAACATTTATCTTATTGTTGTATATTTTTTGTTACCCGCAATATATTTATTATAAGATACTGGAGTGTAGAAATACTTTCGGTATTCGCCGTCTGTATGTATGCGTAAACGTTCGAATAAGAAGCAGAAGACGAAGACAAGGAAGAGAACTCGTATGAGCAGGATTCAACGTCGAGGACGGAGGATATCTCCGATTATGCGACCACTCGAGTAGTTTCGTGTCCAACATAACCGTTTTCCGAAAGTGCCGTTCCAGCGTTTGCCCCGTAATTCTGACCCTAAATGTACACATATAGACCTAACACGCCTCTCGGATTCGATACCGGTTCGCGGAACTTTAGCCTCGAGTTAAAGGGAAAGGGGTTATTAGCCCGCATCAGGGCCGCTTCCGGTGGTGCACTTAATGCAATTACCGGCAAAACTCGCGCGAAGAACGGCTTTGCCCGTTGAACTAGCCGAATGAATAAAGAAGGCCGAACTCATGTTCTCGAAACGGACGTTTCTCGACGTTCACCGGCGCGGCGTTCCTCGGTCTTCTTGGTTCGCAATGCGGCAACAAGCTTCTTGCGACGAACAACGAATACCTGACATCAGTTTTCGCGTTAATAGAACGATACGCGATGATAGTTTTCGCGACTATCCATATAGTCACGGAAATAAAGTAATTACAATAGAACAACGATTACACGTTTATTATCGTATCGGAAAACATACGATACAGAGAAGTTTTTCGTTTGAATTATTTGGAGGTTTACGCGCCATTAAAAAACCGCATTACTCGTAGAAACGAACTGATACGTTAAGCGAACAACGTTGTACAATGCTGCATTCCGAAATGAAATTACCGATATTATCGCCCGGAAAGAGAACCACCGCCGCCAACGCCGCCACCACCTCCCGAGAGTACGATAGGGCGTACTTCATATTCATGGTAATTGCTTGAGTCGAGCGGGAGATGTTGAGCATAGTTTATAATTAATTCATTGGATGAAATTTTACTTCCTGTACCTAGTATGCATTACCTGTTTCCTTGCCGTGCGCTCTTTGCACACGAGCTTCTGCTTGCTCGAATTCACGCGACTTGGACAGAGTCTTCTCTACACTGCATCGCCGACTTTCTTAACCCAAAAACGAATCTATGCCTTCACCCGATCTCCAGGTTTTGCTATTTAATTACGCATCCATCGAACGCATGGCAAGTTTCGAAACGTTCACGGCACCTCTTAAAAGTCGATCGAACGTTATTATCCAAATTTCGACCGACACGGTGAAGAAACACGCGAATAACCGAGGGAACCGAGAACGAGAAGAAATCGTGAAATATCTTCTTTTGAAACCAGTTACTTTGAAAAGAATTAAGACATCTTAGTCAGGTAGAACTAATACGGATCTACGTAAGCGGCTTCCGTTCCGTTAACCGGAAAAAGAAAGTTACCGACACGCATTTACCAAATGCCACGTGGAAGGAAACTCGAAATCTCGAGAGCAACGTGATACCTGTTAAAATAGTATCGGAGCGTAACACAAAGTTAGGGCGTCGTGCTTCACAGACACCGACAGCTGCCTCTATAGATATTTGATACGCGTTTCGTAAATGAAATCAGGGTAGTAACTGGGGAGTCGTGGCAGTTCCCAGTCTCTTTCTCGAGGATCCCTCCGCGGAGGGTCCCCGAGAGAAATACGGCAAGAGAGCAAATTACGGAAGTTCGTTGCACGACGTTGAAGTTTCCCTCGAAACGTTGAATTCGTCGCGTAGGTACCTACGGATCAGATACTCTGCAACGAAATATTCTAGCACGGAGGGGCTAACGTCTCGTGACTCGATGCATCCTTTCTTCGTGTCACCGGTGCACGAGTTTCCACGGAAAATCTAATAATATGAGTGCGATGATAACGCATGATCCTGCCAAAACCGTGTTTCTAAAGAACACACAGGTGAACTTGGGAAAGCTAGGAACTCAATTTTCTCTTGTTCGTTGCATAGTAAATGAAATTTTTACGTTAAAAGAATTTTTCTTATCATTCTAGTCTTCCTCGGTGTTGTCATATTGCAGCCACTAAAGCAATAACTCTTACAGGTGCGGACACCCTCTGTTACAGTTGAAAGTCGACCACTCTGAAACACTCGCGTAATCCTAAAAATTATACCTTTGTACACGTCAGCCGTACGTGCGGTTCTACGATGACGATACGGAAAAATAAACTAGAGAAGAAAGGTACAGGTGTTCGTTCGTCTAAAAAAATACATCTGCATCGAACAGTCCAATTAAGTATAAAATTCTACGACCGTTTAGGCAAAGAGAAAATCTATATTGAAATAACGTTGACTGGAATGGACGAAGCAGGTACGACGGGGTTAGAACGAGTGGAAAATTACAGCGGATCGACGACCATCGAGAAGTCGAGAGTCATTTCAAGACCCGTACAACACCTTTCGTACGATAAAGGTCGAGAAGCGTTAAAGGAGGGCAACGCACCCTTAGATCGCGCTGAAACGTTCCAAGGGGACGCAAATCGATCGCTGGTACCGTGGTTGCTACCCAATACCACTACCCGATATTCTCCAACGTATTCCTCGAAGATGGTACATACCGAATTTCGGATTACCCCGAAGAACTCAAGTTCATCTAGTGTTTTTCGCGACCGAAATACTCGAAAGCTCTGATATATGTGTATCGAGTAACGGTACGCCATTGAAAATATCGATGCACAGTATACCGTACAGTTTCAATATGTACACATGTTGACATCCGATAATGCTTAGTTTTCCTTTAGTGTAGCTAAGCTGTACATGTATACATAGAAACTACGTCTATACGTTTATATTGCACCAGAAAATTATTCATCTTAAAAGAAAGTTTCATTTCTTTGCTCGATTATGTAACTAATATTCAGATTCTTTATGTCAACAAGTACTTAATGGATGTAACGGTTGGAAATACAGCACCCGTAGTTACAAAGGATACCGTAACCTTAATTAACGCTCGTTTCAAAGATTTCCAGTGTGCTAGTTTCTCCGCGTGAAGGCAACCAACGAGGATGAAGGGAAATCGAAACGCGCGGGCAAATAAAAGGAAATTTGTATTGATTGTGTCTCGCAACGAGGTACAAAAGGAGCTGTCCGAGGAATTGATTACGACGGAGCCTTCTGAGGAAGTGCAGATCGATTGCTTTGCTTTTTGCGCGACGTTCTCGATAACTTGACTTAAAGGGATCGAGGTACCCGCTGAACACAGTTCGCGTTTGATCGGCAATCACGGATTCCAATATCTTGGATAACGCGTAGACGATCGGTGCGTTTAGTTCAACCGAAGCTGTAAAAAACTTCCGTGTTCTATTCGATCCATAAGAAAAAAAGCATCGGTGTTTGATTTCTTTGACGATATCGAGGACACTTACGTATCTCGTACTTTCATCCGTATGTGAGAAAGATTGATAGACGTTATTCCGTAGCACGGCAACACGTATGTACACGAACTTCATTTGAAGTTAAGTGCCATCTCCATAACGGAGCGTATTAAATTTGGTCTCCCTGGATAGTTTATTCTTGAAAATAAGTTCGCCCGTCGCTTTGCTCGAGCATTTATGTTAAGGCAACTTCACCGGAAACTTCCTCGATTACTGTATAGAAATTCTGACATGCAGGGTAAATTACTTTCGCGAGCTATTTTTATAAACTTTCGTGAACAGCTTTAAAAAGTTCAACGCGTGACTTTCCGACAATATTACCGAAATTTTAGCCTGCACGGTCACCTGTAAATAATTTATTCACGCTGCACAGTTCTTGCGCCTGAGGCTGTCGGAGCAATATTTTCCATTTCACGTTTGGTTCATATTCTTCGAGAAGAAGTCGCGAGCGTTACTACCAGACGACTGTGAATACCAATCACGGGAGGTCTTTGTCGATAACGCGAGTTTGTCATGTTGTTCGCACGTTCCACGTTAATATCTTGCTGCGCGGACTCCGTTGCGTGTTCTTGACAGACTGTTTTGCCAGGTCTTGCGCGGCGACCGATTACAAGGGACACAGTACAGCCTGGACTTCGAATATTCATCGTATTTACTGCAACACGCTCCATGACAATCTTGCTATTCCACTTTTCAATCTTCTTTCAACGCATAAACTTCCGTCCGTAGGAAAAATGTGTTGCATAATTTATTTCTTCGATGTTTTCAATTTCTGCGCGTTCGTTTCCGACTCTTGGCGTACACGTGTACGGAGGAACCGAGAAACCAGGTTACGCGCATAGGTTATACGTCATACGGGCAACTTACGGAAGCTCAATTTTTTATTGGGGTCGCTCGAATGCCACGTTCGCGTTAAATTTTAATTTAGGACGCTCGCACTTTGCGGCACTTTGCAACTTTAATCCGATCGTAATATATCGGAAATAATTCCTCGAATCAGCCTCGTGAAAATTCCAAATCGGACAGTTAAATTAGGGTTTTTCTCTCTAGGATATTCACCATCGTTCCGAGATGTTATCAATTGTTAGGGATATTTGGACGAAGCGTTCGCGACATCGCCCGTCCTCTCGTTACGTTTTATTCTCTTATCGGTGACCTATATCCATTGATATTAGCCGATAAGCGCGAAAACGACGAACAAGTTTATCCCTTTTACGATACGCGGCGATGAACCTGGTCGATGGAACAATCTTTGTAGATTCTTGCCTAATGATCATAATACAGACTTCAATACCGTTTAATTTTCGACTTTATTACCGTAAATCATCTTTTGAAATGGTTCTATTCAAGAGACAGCCTCTGGAACGTTGATGAGGACGAAGTCCCAATTTTGCATTCACCAATTCGCTTTTGCCAGTAAGACATTTTTCTGTTTCTATTAGAAACTCGTATAATCGAACAGCTGATAATCATCTATACGCAAACGAGGAATTCGACAGTTGCTGTTCAAATCTAATATTTAATCTAGCGGATGACACATTAATCTTCCGGATGCCAAACGAGTAAACGTCCAGGAACGAGATACGGATATAATAAAACGTAACGTCTTGACCCATAATACTAAAAAAATATCCTCTAGCCTGAAAGTAGTAACCTAGGCTATGCCGATAAATCCGCACCCCCGTGTCGTAGATATTGCTTGATACAACAGAACCTTCAATTGCAGACAAGAATCTTCATTTATGTCCACCGATACCCTTTTATATATTAGTATCATTTTATAGACGCGATCTGAACTTTCCTCTGAAAGTAGCCAATTCCAATAGATGTACTCCTAACTGTATCTATTTAACTGTATTACAAAGGGTGAATAGCCGTTAATAAAATTAAATTAAATTCCAAAAACCAACGAGAACTTCCTTACATGTATTCCAGTTTCATACTAGACGCGAAGCAAGTAGCTTTTAACAGTGAAAATTGTTCAACTTATACAAAGTTCTGATGTTACACGAACGAGAAGCTAATATTTATACGCGGAGTTGATTTTAGTATTCCCGGTAGCAAGCGTTCCCATCTCGAGATGCGGAAAGTTTAACGAACGTCTTCTTGTATATGATTTTTCTGCTCTTCCGTGGACGCTTTAGAAGCTCATGCGTAGTCGATTCACGGATTATATCGGTAAAAGTACACGCGATCGGTTCGCGCGGGAAGAATACCTACGCTTACTAGCGGGAACGCGTTGGTCTTGCCTGATTTCCATGACCGCATGATTTATTTATGCCGACCTACTAGGAAACAGGTAGAATTTTATAGCAGTGAACTTTACGAGCTGCACTCGAACCGTTGTTCTTCCTTCGTCCTTTGAATTTCATCGTTTCCATCTTCTATCTTACTGGGTCTTTAAAAAACAAAAAGTAAGTGTCGATAACTGTACAATACCGAACGCAGAATATTAGAAACTAAGACGGAACCGTCGAAGGTGTCGGGACAAACAGCGGAACCACTTCAAGTATTGGAGACGGTGGTCTGGTCGAGTACCGATTAGAAGGAAAATCAAAATCGCGAGAATAACATCTTGAGTGGAGAAATTATCGTGTACTTGGAACGAGCAGCGATGGCGACTCGTGGATTCGACTCGTTGAACGGAAAGGTGAGCTGGTAAAAGGTTTGCTGACAGAGCGACGCTGCGGAAGCGAAATAACTCGTCGCTCGAGTTCTTTAAACGCCGCTTCTAAACTTATTTTGGATCTCCTCCTCGAAGAAAGACTGGCTGTTCTAACTTGCTCCGGCCAATACGGTTCTCGCGACTTCGGTGAAATTTCGGAGGAGAGAAAAACACGGTGGATAGTTTTATCGTGCATGGTTATCAAACTCCCGGCGTAAAAGTTTAACAGAGCCAGCATGCGAGGGCCGCTTCCTATCGACGTAACGGCCGTTCGCGTACGTTCGCTGTAACGACCATCGGGGGATCTTGCTTTCTCGTTATAAAAAATTCGAATCTCTCCTTTCGTCGCTATTCGTGAAAACCGAGCGGAAACATTTATTACCTACTGTTAAGAGTCGATACGAACGCAATCTGATCACAGGAAAAGATGGGATGCATACTTTTCGTGGCTTATGTACTTCACAACCGTACCAGTAGGTAGGCATCTATTAAAAACTTACGCACCATCACAGTAAATGCTTCAGAATTTTAGGCGTTTAAACGACGTTTACCAGAGAAATGTTTACGAGAGAACAGCACGTCGAATCTTCGATCATACTTGTTGAGCGACTCGAATAAAGAGACAAAGTATAGAATGGGAAATAAAAATGATCCTCGACGCCGAAAGAAGCATCTAAATCTCCGTTTGAAAGATCCAGTCGGAGCCTCGAACATCTGGTATTCAGCTGTGAATAGCGGTAAAAAAAAAAGTACAACGTGGGATACGGAGCAGGCTTGTCGTTGAGAACTATCAGCGGCATAGACAGCTAGGGAGATTGGCGTGAAAGCCGTAAAGCCCGTTCGAATTGTTCGTTTGTTCTCCGATCGGTGAATTCGACGATGCTTTTCCCGAAGGAAAAGAGAACGCTTAGTCCTTTCTCTTTCATCCGCTCGCTAACGATCTCACAGCCGCGATCGATTTCCACGGCCAACGGAGCCGTTCGTAGATTGGCTACGGTTAATTTTTCGGATAGTTTTTTATTTTTCCTTTAGCAGTCCCCGGTAATCCCATTTCGGACTAAAGCGGCTATAAAATCGATGGCACCGAATCGAGAAATAATGGAATGATAGTCGAACGTTTGTAACGAAATTAATATCACAGTTCACTTCGATGGCTGCGATTCTCTCTCTCTCTCCACGATTTCTGGTCGCGCGAACCAAACGCGGCCGCTTTTATACGAGTTGCACGGTTATGGTCAGTTTTTCAAGACACTGATTTTTAAAGTAGATTCTATCCTGCATCAAGGTAACGCTTTTAACGGAAATTAAATCAAGAAAATGCGCTTCCGTCGCGTGTCCAAAGTGTCCCGCGAATTGAAAGAAGTTTACCGAGCATCGAAGGGAAAAACCACACCCGGCAGCGATCGAGTCGCCATGAATCCTAAGTAGAGTAAAAGTTTTAGTAGAGTCGCAGAGAATCCGTTGTCATGGACGAACGATTCGGTCAGGTTTTTGATTGCTGACCTATCTGTGAACCTGACATTACTGTGGACATTAAGACACCTTTGGCAATCATAGCGAACATAGAAGACAGAATTGAGAGCGGTAAAATCTGGAAGCACACATTTCACTTTACGACTCCTAGCTGTATACTATACATACACGTACCTACCGAAGAGGCTCTTATACGAATTTATGCACGCGAATGCATAAATATCGTTGCCGTTTTATAGGCGAATACAGCCGAAACGAAGGTACCTGAAGTGCTCTTGGTGCATCTTTTCAACTGAAATTACGAGATCCCTACTGAGTTACGGTACTCAGACGATACCTTCGACGTGCGAAAAAATAAGTTGTGTGAAACCAATGACTCGTTCAAGGTGGTGTATGAAATATATAACGGAATGAAACCGAGTATATAAAGTTTATTAAGTTCAAAAATGTTTCCGTATCGACGTTCGACACTTGGCATTTAGAATCGAGGAAACTGCAAGAAGAAAATTAAAGGACTTACTCGCACCGAAAATAGTAACTTTACCGAAGCTCGACTATGTAACGTATATTCTGTTCCGTAACTACATTCGAGGGAAACATAGTGGCAGTACATCTCGCAACTCTGTTGTCTCGAAGTTTAAATCAAAATTCGCGATACAACAGCAGCAGGAAGGTGGCCCGACTTGTGCGCCGCATCGTCAACGTCGCCGTTGAACGTTTCAACATTTCCACCGAGCAGATCTATTTTAACGTTTTACCGACGCTTCGTGAAATTCCTCGCATTTTCGTGACCGAACCGGAATAATTAGTCGTGGAACGTCTTACTGTGAGCGATCTCGTTTCCTGGTAGAATCGAGGGCGTTGATTTTTTAATGCCCTTCAAAGGAAAGTATTTTCACGATGTTACTTGAATTTCGCTCTCAAAGTAAAAAAAATTTGTACGTAGATTGCCTCATTTCAGACATTTCTGACCGCAATCTTTCATTGTTAATAATTTGAAAATGTAGCCTCCAACATAATTTCGTCATTGTTGATTTTCGATGCGGTTTGACATTTAGAATCAACCCTTGAAATTTTTAACATCGGTAACCGAATAGCCTGTACAGAGAGAATCGGAATCAGGTGACGAAAGTGTAAGCAATAAGATGGTTTCTGTCAGATGGTCCTCACGGTAATCGTGGCGCAGAGCAGAGCGTGAGTGGTCTATAATCAAGCCGGCGCCGCGGCGAGTAATTGGCGAAAGGAGACGGAAGAAAGGAAAATGTAGAAGTGGAATATATCCTGCAGAAACGGACCACCGTTCTGGCTTTCCGAGCAGCGATACGCGAAACCTTGACGACTCTCTATTAAGGCGGAATCGAGGAACGTCGAGGAGAGGACGAAATCCGAGGGAAGAGAAAGAGAGAAATACCTGGGCGAAGGGAAACGAGAAGTCGCTAAATTTTTCCGCGCTAAAAATTGCTGGAAGCAGCAGCTCGACGAAACGACTTCTGCCCGTTCGAGGAAAATTTCCATAAGGCGGTCCGTTTTGGAAATTTTAGACGCGGAAAGAAGCTCAACGAAGTATAAAAACCTCGAAATATTTTCCCGAAGCTTCCGAAGCAGTCTGCCGACAATGGTTACTCAGTACGATAACTGTATCAGAATATTTTCTTTCGGAACAATTTCAAAACTATTTCCAAATGTTTTATTCTTATTTTTCGTATTAGCGGAAACATTTTGCTTGGCGGGTCGTTTTAATATTCACTCGTAATAATAATTTAGAAGTGTAATTGCACCAATAAGCTAAATCATCTGACTTCCCAAAGATTATCGATCATCTACGGTATTCTTTACGATACCTTTAACAAGATCATTAGCTCTCAAGAATATTTAACTGTTTTGTAAAGCAACGAAGTGATCAATAATTGTCGATCTGTTTTTATTCTACAAAGAATATATTTGGTCCACCAGATCTGTCACCTATAGTAATAGATGTTAAATAATGATGATAGCAGGCAGTAGTGTTAGCATCGACGAGTAGTCGTGCTACTCCGTCACCTACAACGGTGTCTGACCAATGGTCATTCAATACTACTTATTGCAGCGAAGAAAAAAGAATTCTCATCTACCTGGGGAAGCAGTTTTCGAAACACTTAAGCGAAACGTTTTATGCCGGTAGACTTATCAGTGATAAGATCTTTAATTGTCTCGAGGGAGGAAGAACGATCGATACTTACCGGCTGTGAAAACGAGGTCGACCGAATCGGATGCGGAAGAAGAATCTCCTAGAGAAATTACGTTACGGGAAACGTCGGAATGTCAGTCCCACGAATGCCTGTTCCAATGCACAACGGGCATATTAGAGCTCCGTTCTACGTGAAAATATCATTTTGCGAGACTGACGAATAGGCTGCTTTAACCCGAATTTCAGCATCCACACTTTTAAGTCTTCGCTCCGTACTCGCCGGGAGATAAACCGGGCCCCGGATTAACCCGCCCTTCTATCGTATCAAACTCTAAAGACTATCGTGCATAGATCATACTCTTCACCGTGAACCTCGCCTCGTCTCTCCTCGGCTTAAAATCGATTTTATCGGAACTACCTACGGAATTAGTATAGCCAACTATCGAGTTTCGAGCGTACGATATCGGATAATCGCGGGGTAATAGATTAGTAACGGCGTAGGATGCGCCGATCGAATCGACAAACTTTTTCCATTCCTAACAACGACTTCGCAAAGTTTCGGGAACGATGAATAATAACGCGAGCCGATGATCCAGCCCCCGGGTGATCGCGTGAACATCATGGCGCAACACTTTGTGTTTCGCAGCTTGAAATAACTCGATCGCTGACAATGGACCATCTCGTGGAATCCATCACGCCCGCGCGTAAACGTGCACCAGACAACCGATGCGCGGAACATAGGAGCCAGATTGAGAAAAACAAATATCAAGTAGATGGTATTTAATAAAAACTGTTTACGATAGAAATTGTGTTTTCTCGGCAAATCTTGCAATTGTCTAGTAATGTAATTTCCATTCTATTATTTGCGCCGTTATCGTTGGAATTCGCGACAAATGGAAATTTGAATATCCCAATGATTAAACGTACATTAAGGTAGGACAATAGGGATAATAGGGAAAGGAAAGCATCCTTTCATTCTCGTGATGTCCCGCATTGAATGGTTCGAGTGACGAGGCAGTAGAGAAAGAAGAACAAAGAGGCGAGAAAAGGGGCGAACTGGCAGCAAAGCTTGAACGTAAGCAAACGCACAAAAGCGCGACGCGTCGCCTCGCGTCGAGTTCCTGTGTTGTGCAGCATAATAATGGAGGCACATAATCGCGTGTTTAGCGTCTCATCATGATACCCGGTCCCGCAGGAGCGGTGCATTGCGGCGATCCTCTATTCGGGAATGATAAATTGACAGTGAACGCGTACGCTCGCCAATGGAAATGATCGCCCGTGTAAAATTACGTACCTACCGCCCATGCCGAATGCCCCGTGCATCAACAACGCAAATGATCCAAACATTGGGGACATCTAAAACGAATTAAACGACCGCTTCAATTCGCTGCAACGTGGATCGTGGATTTCGTTATTCGACGAAACTTTATTGTTCCGTGACGTTGAAAATTTAGACGAACGCGCGATTCCGTGGCTACCAAGCAACGTGTCACAAAGACGAACCGTTTCTAAATAAAAATCAACCTACCACAATTGAAAGTATGATGGTATTGTATGTTTCGTACTTAACGTTGACGGAGGAAAAATGTATGTATTTAACTTCGCAACTATTAACAACTCTTATTAACTATTAACAAACTTATTAACAACTCTTCGTCCCTTCCTCTCTAAACCTTCTACTCGTTTCTCACGTAATAATATCTTCGTTGACGTTTCCGACGTTAACGGATTAATTTTCGAGCGTTCGTGTTACGGTAACGCAATCGGAATGCTGCCACGTGTACACGCCGAAAGCGTCCACCGCTTCCACAGATGGCTAATACGACTCGAAAAATAGCCACGGTTTTGTTAAATGTTCCCCGGAAAATCAGGCTGTTCTAGAATTTTGTAAAACCGAACGTGTAGAACGCAACGTATTGTCGAGGCGTATCGATAAATGCAGGAGTTACGCGCGCGCGAACGGACTAAAGTGCAGATGACGTGCAGCATTGTAGTTTATTGTCCGCCATTGTGTTGCAAATCCAAACAAACGGAGGCCAAAGCGATTTGTTTATGAATGGAGCCTTGCCACGTCATACATATTTATCTAACGGCGTCGGTCCTGTTCGCCGTTATTAGCGCGTCGCGAATTTCCCGCGTACGCTAATGCAGTCTCGTTTCGACGGCGATTTCAGTTTAAATGACGTCCAAATCTCTTACGAACGATCGACAGTTCTTGTCGCGAGAAATCTCCAACGGCCGTCGAAATCTGCTAGAATTCATGCTCATCCTTCACAGAACGTCGCCTCGCGTTGCGCCCAACGCGCAAGCAAGCAAGTTCAATCGAACGTGAGCTCGCCCCATAGCAAAATACACGTGCGAATTTATGAACCTGGCCACGTCGTAACGCCAATTCTTCATTTAAATGACAAATTTATTTGCCACAGAGGGAAAATTCGAGCGCGCGGAACAAGTTGGAATTGCAAAAATCGTTTGTACGAAAGGTTCACGTTTCCTGTATGCAGACATCCGATGGAGTTTCGATAAAATTGCAAGAGAGCAAACGATTTAACGTTAACAGGGGGTACTCGGGAGATAATTCAAGAGCCTCCTACGAATCTTTCGCAGTCTCTTGCCAAGTTAAACAACAAACAGTCTCGTCGGTGCTGAAGGCGAACACGAATGTCTAATACGCTGCTCGAGAATATTACCTTCCGTCAGACCAGATGCTTCAACCGGACGCAAAGCGTCGAGCAAAGAACGTAAATACGTTCCCGATCGGAAATCGAGTTTGAAAGTAAACGCAGAAGCGAATAAATCGACGACCTTACGGATAAACATCCTTCTCTGCAAACCGTCAAACGCAATCCTTAAAGCTGAGTTTTAATCGACTAGACCTTCCATTTCCCTTTGGCGATGACGGTAGGTTGTGTCGATGCGCGCGTCATTTAACGAAACAAAGTATGTACTTCGGTATATCATCGAAAGAAGTCTTCCTTCCAATATCGCTTGGATATACATACATACATATGAAATTGTAGCAGTAACATCGATTCAACCTAGTCCCGATTGTTACGTTATACCGTTGTAAAACACACCTAGGATCATAATTCACAGAGATTTAACGTTCTGAGAGAACCGTCATACAAGAGAATATCTTAGCCCGAAACTGAAACTTCCGATGTAACGTATACAAGTGCAACGCTCGCGCATACCGGCCACAGTTTCTCTTTGAGAACTTTACCCCTTGATCCTGTTTCGCGGTCAACGCTACTAAGTTTCTGCCCGCGCTCTCATTTAAATATCTATACACGACCGTACGTAACAACAGACCCCAGTGGAATTCCACAATCGAGTAATTGTGCGATTTGACCGCCTGTAAATTAACGGTATCATTGCGCGTATTCTCACGTAACCTTTTGTGGCTGGCTATAATTTACCAAAGAGCATCACCTAAGCAAGACGCTCAACCCTTCGATTAAATAACGCGAAACGTGGATGCAATTATTCATTCTCGAATATAATTTCTTTGTATCATAATATTCTAATTTTCGTCGTCTATACGTATCCATAGTTCAGTACCTATCGATCGTCGAATACAAGATAACTATTGCTGTTGTGCATCGATCGCCGAGAAATAATGTGAACGCAGCCCAAAAGAGTTAGCCTACATACCTCGTAATAGTAGTATAGATATTTACATATAAAAAACAGGCCTCGGACACTGATGCAGGTCAGTCAGAAATTGCGCTTAAATGAGAAGTTAATTGATTATCCCAAGGACAAGCAAATAGATGTAACGTAGTAAGGAACGGATTCGGTGCAACTCGGTATAATTACATGCGTGTGTAGAGCATAATACTGGTCGGTTTTGGGGCCAACATTAGAGTTTACTTGGTGTCCATAGCAGACGGCAACAAACATCAAAGATAAATCGTCCAAGTTCTGCGAGGGCCTATTGAGAAACGTTCCTTGCCGATATAAACAGCATGCAGTGACGCCGAATAAAGTTTCAATTACTGGCCCGCTGGTATTCACTCCGAAATGAACGCTATTGTTCGAAAAGAAAGACGGTCACGCTTTATTCAGATCGGGCGAGTTCGTCGTCATGCTGTGTCCTTCGGACCGTGAAAACTAGTTCCCTCGTTTCGAAGATTAATACACAGGGGGCAATTAAATAATCCTGTTGTTTCAATCTCGCGCAATGTTCTGAGAAGTTTCCGTAATTTTAATTAAAGTGTCAGTGTCGTGCGACGAGCAACCTTAAGATTTCGTGTCTCGACCGTTTGAATGATCTTTCAGCTGCTGTTCCATTTCTTCTCCGGGGCGTCTCGTAATTTATATTAACATCTGATATCCAGGTACATATACATGTATACTTCTACATTGTGAAAAAACTGCTGGAAAGAACCTTTCAGGATAAAATGTGGTGGCAATCGATAACCCAATTTTTCTGTAATTGTCGTATGAATAGAGAAGGAAGCGACTCGATCCGACGAGTATGTCCCTCTCGATGAAATTGCGTTCCCAGTCATCCCGTGGAATACACTGAAAGGGTCGGGATCCTCAGGATTTTGTCCTAAGCGTGCCATAAATCGAAAGTTTTCTGCTTGCCGCAATCGTACGGCAAATCGGATTATGAAATTGAATAGTCCCGGAGCCGACCTTTCCTCTCGCTCCCTAACCCTCACCTTCTCCACCCTTTACCGTTCTCGTTCTTTCTCTGTTTGGACCCAAAGAAAAGGGGAGAATTTTACCTTCCGGCTATACCGCTGAGATCCACATCCACCGCAGTTTATTTGTCTTTGAAGCTGTGTGTCTCCCTTCGTCGGCGGATACACGATATTACGTTAAGTAAACACTACTACTACAAATACAAAATGAAATGAAGCCGACTCGAAATGGAGAGCGTGTATATGTGTACACCCTTCGGTCTAATCTCGACCATAAATGGATTCGAATCGTCGAAGCTTCTACGCTAAAAGCTACTTTGGAGTAGGCCTTTGGTCGAATCATGAATGAAGGGACATCGCGTAACTATCTATTTAGAATCGTTATCCGAAAATGTTCAAACGTATCTGTCTCGCGGCTACAATTTGCCAAACAATTGATATTTCTGAGACTTCCTTCTTATCTTAAAAACGCTACTTCTGCAACTTTGAATAAAAAACCTTTTTGAAAGTAGACAATTTTCTTCGTGAAATTATAGGAGAAGTGAGTCGTTTAAATTTACAAGGAAATTGGCTGATACGATAATGTATAGGGAAGTAGGTAGTATGCACGATCGCGTCGCGTCGCCAACAGCTTGTGCCTGTAACGATTGTTCGCCGTTCGCGGGAAATCGATATTTGTCGTAATAAGTTGGTAAACAAGGCACACCAAATATTATGTTTGCTACCCAATTACTCGCGTGTGGTAGTCGATGGAAAAGTGTTTACCCTGATCGTGAGTTATTTCGCTTTAGTATCGGCACGCGATCCAACTACCGAAGGAACACAATTAAACTTTCAGGACAAATGGGGAGGATTATGCAAATGTTGCCACGCCACCGGAAGCTGCGCGCCGCGTCACTAATGCGAAAAGCAAATTCGAATTCATGATAACCGACATATGTACCTGACACTGGCCATAATTTTAAACTACTGAAAAAGTATCTAATCTTTTCTCGATGACTGCCTCTTTCAAAGTCCAAGAGTTGCCTAACATTTCTGTATGCTAAAACATATGAAAAATACTTCTTCGCTAACTTGAGTATTTCGATCGAAACAAATGACAATCTGTTATCAAAAATCACCACGACATTCGAGTTATAGGGTAATAAAGTACAAAGAAGTTGGCCTGGGAGGGGAAATCAATCCTGCAGATGATCCGTATTGTTTCATAATCTTGGTTATGCAAAGCCGGGATCAGCACTCGTTGGAGGTATGTTCGGATTCGGGAAATCTATTACAATACCAAAGTAAAGTGATGAATGTTCGAACCGGAAGGGAAACCGAGCCGGAACGGATCGATACGAGGCTTGTTTCGGTATTGATTTCCATTTCAAATCGGATGCAGTTGCAGTGCTTATCGGATACTGGTGTCTCAGGTCAGGTCAGGTTGTACGGCGATGTATTTGCATAGATACGATCTGATTGAAATAAGGTGAACACTCGACTCGATATTGCGAAGTATTTCCTCTTTAGACTCCATCGCGATGTTTCGATACCGCGTTCGAAAGAAAGGATCTACATAGACACGCATTCATATACACAAACACACACCTCGATCATCGATAACTATCGCACCTCTGACAACAATCGCTTGACACTTTGTTTATCGACTTTAAAAGCTTGCCTCGACGATGCACGCAGTTTATACTGTAAATACAGATAAGATCGAGAGTTATGCTGTAACGAAGAATACAGCGATCCTTTCAGAAAATGCGGTAAAATCGATTAATGGTGAGTAAACGTGGGACAAACGACAATGTTCACAATTTACTCCCTATACATACGTTGTATATGCTGCGACGGTTACGAAGAGAATGATCACTTTTGGGACAACTATGTTTTTTATAAGTTCGGTACAAGGTACCTACGTTTTGCAGAGTTTACGTTGGTCGAGCAACTGCCCGCGTTCCATGAAAGGCCTCGTATAAAGGCAAAAACTAATGAAGCTGCGCCATATGTTTTCGATCGCGTGGTCGAAGGGATAAAAAATATGCAACGCGTGCCGCTCGTTCCGCTTCATAGTTTCCAGCTGGCCTGCACGGTGAAAATGTTTAACGCGGAAAGAAGAGTTTGCTCGCAGCTGAAGCTGTTTGTTGGTCACTTTATTATGAAGTACCAAACATGACTGGAAATGTTATTCGGATCACGTTGCTTTTATAGGTTTCCAGGTACAGGGACACAACTGTAATTTCCGATTCATAGGATCCGTTAATATTCTACTCAAGAAGATCCACTTCAACTAGTTTCTCTTGGAAGTACTACTTTCGAATCGAAACGCTGTCGAGAAGCTGTTTCGAAAAAAAAAAAAAATGGACGACGAACGTGTGACGAATTTCGACGGAAGCGAACCGCAAAATGCGTGTCTAATCGGTCGACGGAACACCGATTTGCGGAGGCGAGGGCCATCGACTTTCCTCCTGCGTAACATCGAATCTCGAATAATGGATGGTTTCGAGTACAAAGGCTGGAGCGTCGCTTCGTTGGAGCCACTGGCTCTCCTTCGAGCGGAGATCGTTGCACGGCCATTACTACGTGCCTGGCATTCCCTATTACCCCGCGATCGCTTAATTGATCGTTAACTCGGGACTTCTCCGATAATGAATGCGAATATGCGGCGATCTGCCTCTGAAATTTCGTCTTCCGAGGAGACCTTCGCCTCTGAATATCTCATAGAAATAATCGCGAGGAAAATGGTATTCGCGTGAATGATCAACCGACCGAAAGTGATCGCGTATCATTTTTTAACGGACTGAAAACCGATTTGGTCGTTCACCATGATCGTCCCCGATTCAAACTCAAAGAGGGAGCGTATAGGTACATGTGTACATATGTCCCGGTGCTGCCAAGGTTCCCATATAATCTGACATTTGTTTGAAAATAATTAGACGCGATGCGCTACGTAGTTCGGAATCAATTGAAACGAACCACGCAGTCCTCGTCTGATAGCGGGCCAATTTTTCGAATAACCCGGACAATTTCGGTGGTCCGCGCGACGAAAACGAATAACGCCACGCGAAAGTCGGACGAAGCGTGTGACCGGTTGCAAGTGACGGGCCCGATGTACTTACCGCCCTCGTATCGAATTCCGATCGTTCACTCGCATTACGCAGAACTTTTTGCACGCTTACGGACGAACGGCCTCTCCCATTTTTCACGGAAATCATTTAAATACGAAGATTTGTAATTTCCATTTTCGAGGGAGGGCACTCGATCATCGCTGGAATCGGCTATCCTGGCCCGCGAGAATATTCCGAGCTATTGCCGGGTCGAAGTCGGATCGGGGAAACGAACGTCATTGATTGGAACGGAGGTTAGGTGGAACTTCGATAATAATTATTGTATCTGTTGCACGATCGATAATTACGTCGGAATTTTTTGTCATAATGTTCATCAACAGTCGACACGACAAATCGGTGACGTTCGTTTTAAAACCAGTTTATCCAACCCACTGGTAATCCACGCGGTCAATCAAACCACAAAGGATTTCGCAATACTCGTAAACTACAAAGGATCTTGTAACACTCGTCTCTGGCCACTAAAGCCTCTCTTCATTGTTCACCTGTAAATACGATGCGGGAGATTAACCAACACAATGTCATGTTTGATGGGTATTGAAGCGAACACGAAACGATGTATCCGTTGTTTCTCCGGGGATCTATAAACGGGTAATGCGAAACGATCGATTAAACATTTCCCATCGAGGATATCCGCCGTGAGCGAGAGCCTGGCATGGAACCGTTTCATTCTTTTTTCATCTTCTATTAAGTAACTGTTATTTTTGAAAATGTTATCCCTCGCAAATTCCATATCGATGCACCAAATATTTTACAAGCTCGTTTTCCGATCGAAGAAAATACAACGCTTAAAAAATCTAGAAGCAGATCATTCTCGAAGGTCCCTGCGAGATGTCGAGGTAAGGTTGAGCTCCATAAAGCGATCGACTTAATCGTCCCCAAAGGAGGGTTCAATCGACACGGAGTATTAAATGCATCCGCAAAGAAACTAGATATTTCGAACGATTTCACGATATGGTACCGTACCGATACGATGGCTTTGCCCTCCAAACGGAGCAATTCTGACGAAACAGACTGGACAGCAGTGGTATGATAGAGGATCCTTAATTGCAAGATAATTTTATACCAGTGAAATAAAGCAGTAAGTAGATACACGTTAACATGCGAATAATCGGATACTCAAGAGGTGTCGGTATAGCAACACAAAGTAGTATATACACCCTAGTATGTATACATACACATGTACATGATGTGTTCGAAGGGCTTTGTTCATACACGTACGAGATAACATTTCGTGCACCTTGAATCGTTTAATCGTTATTGGCGTAAATTTCTTGTTTATCATTCACGGATATCGGTAGTGAAACATTTAAAAACAGAAAGGGGCACATGTTTGCGAAATGCAATAAAGTTAACGACAGGATCGCACGAAGGGTCGCACTACATACTCGCGCCTATTCTTTGCGCAAACGTATATTCTGCGGACGTAGGTAGGTCGGAAGGAAAAGGTTTCGACGTTCCTGCGGGATCGTGTAACAAGGCCAGTTCCATAAAACGATCGATGTAATCGGTCCCGCTGGACAGGGGAGCCGACCTAAGGCGGTACGTTGCACCCTGAGAACGAGCGAGGTAAGCCGAAAGATTCGCTGGCTCTGAGAATAGACGCCATCGGTTTTCACGGGCGCACCCTCCGTTCCCGGGATACCAATTTCCTTGAAATATCACCGTGACTAGACGCAAATTCGTCTACCATAAATAACAATCCGTAGCCGGGTTTGAACCGCGCGTTGCGTTGAGTTCGTCGGCAGTTCCTCTTTACCCAACCCACTCGAAAATTTGACAAAGACTTCGATCGGCGTCGTTCCAGGCGATGCGAGTTCTCGAGACTTAAATATTCCCTTTAAAAGAATCACATCGACCGTATGTAAGTGTACCGCGCTACAAATCCAACTGCGAGCACGAGAATAAACTTTGTTCGTAGCATTCTTTCATAAAGTCTCTGGACGAGATATTATACGAAACGATACTTAGTCGGGGTATCCTGTATTATTGGTTAATAAACGCGATAACGTTTCGGTTCTTAATGTGTAAAAGTTACACATGAAAACGACATTGCTTATGGAATTACCACATATTGCGTTCTTCCCTGACCGTTTCACGATGCATCGTATCCCGTTTATCGCTCGATTTCCGAGGTTTTCCGCGTTTTCGCTTTTCGGTAGGAACGATCGTTCGGTTTGATATAGCCGTAGAAGTACAACGGTAACCGTATATATTCCATAACCCGTAACCCGTGGCAAGTTTCGGTCTGACCGTATAGGGTGAGGCGATGCATGGTTGTACACCGTAAGTTTTGCTCTTACGGAACTTTATTCCAGAGTATATCGGTGGTAAACTTGCCTCGACTCTCGTAGAACCTGCCCCGACCCAGGCCGCGCATCTTTTTCGTCTCGTAGTTACGACGAAACGTTGCGTCCCCATCGAACACGCGCCAAGTAAAAATCTACGATTTTCACATTACCACCGAGCAAACCGTATATTCTAGTTTCGCCCGAATACAACCATTCCGGGACACGCCTAACTCCGTCTTCTATTAATTAAACCGCTTCCCGCGAAACAACTGTTGACGAATCACTGCCTATAATGTGCAATTTTCAATCTTTACCGTTGCTTGTATTCTCCTGTCGGTTCATCGCCGGAAAGGATAAATTATCACAGCGTATTATAAATTCTAAAATACTTCGGTCGACTGTTATTCTCATGAATTTCAACTCGAAAGAACATTCGTCCCGCGAGGGTGTATATATTTTTCTTCGAGACTCTTTCTTCCGGTTTGCACCGGGGAAACCGCCGATGGAGAGACTCGGGAAAATTACTCGGAATCGATTAGTGCCATGGGACGGTACATTAATCATACGGGTAGGACGGTTCCCGCGAAACACCCATCGCGAAAGTGAGAGCTCGTGCGTAAATACAGCCCTGGTGAAAGAAATATGCTGACTCCCAGTATGGCGGCTAGACCCATCCAACGCTGGCTTTCACCGTTTATTAACGATTTTCTATTGTTCACCCTTCTCCTTATTCTCTGCGATCCTCGTTAACCGTCTACTTTATACCGTGATCGCTGCGTTAATAAAGAACGTGTGCTCGTAAGCCGGCAAACGAAATCGCACAATGAATGCAAAAGCAAATGCGACCCCAAAGTCAATCCCGGTATAAAAGGGAGAGTGTTTATTTGTATGAGCACGTAACCCGAATAATAATATTTTAGCAGCACGAAAGCGTGTTTCCCCTTCGCTGAGTCTCTTAAGGTTGTCTGCTTGTCCTTTGCTTGGGAAAAAGACACGTAAATTTGCTCTCTTTGGAACGAGTAATCTATGAAGCCATTACGCTGGTATACAGTATGTACGCTTTAATGGCCCAACGCATTTGTATCCTTCAGTGGCGTGTCGCGAATGTGCCGTAAAGAAGCCGGTCTTTACGATTTTTATAGAATATGGAAGCTCGCGCGTTCCAACAGAAAATACACATTCTCCTGTTACGAAACTGTTTCTGCGATTCGAATGCTTACGAAACCCGAGAACATTTTTAATCGATCAGAAGTAAGTATTTCATTCGAATCGAACAATGAAGCAAAACGTTCCATCTTCGGTGTTTCGTCAGAAAATATACATACCCACGGAAGCACAGAAGCAACCGTCAAATCGATCGTCTCGAAACTTTTATTCTGTCGAACTTCCACCATGAGCCATTCGTCAAATTTTCACCCATGCGCCATCGTTTTTGTTCCGTTCTATTTGCCGTTCAAATAAGCTGTTGCGCGAGTTTGTCTTCATTTATATTTGTTTAGCTATCGAAACATGTGCAGCAAAATCGAAGTAAGTCCATCGGTTGCACTTCTCCAGTAAATAACGTGATCGTTCTGTATTTCTGAAATATGCAGTACACAAAAAAAGGATAATTCTCCTGTCAACAGGCAAATAGACGATAGATTTACGGAAACTTACTAGCATCGATATTTCAGATACAAACTGTTAACACTGACATGAAATGGACACTCTGATACGGACTCGGAATCTCTCTTCGCGACTCAAAGTGAAAAGGAGACAATAGAAATTAATATGTATTAAAAAAAGTTTTGAATTTTTTACTATCGATAAACGATAATGCTTCGATGAAAGGTAAAAGTTATTCCAACGCGATGATTCTATTCAGAATTTTAGAGGAACATTTAAGATACGCGGGATCCTGAAATGATTTACACGGTCTAAACTATAAGGTCTAACCTTTCGGAGAGTACCCAAAAAGGTTCGCCGTAAAAAAGAAAATTCGAAGACGTTTTTTTTTTCCCTAGAATGCGTGTACTTTCCATAAAACGCGGACCCACAGTGAAAAACGATAAATGTAACCCGTACCTACGGTAAAACACATTCTGTCCGACCATCTTCGTAAAGACGTAATTTTTTTCGGTAGATTGCTACACGCAGCTGTTACAAATGGGATTGTCTGGCTGGTTTTTGTTCGTTACACGAGTATACTGCAAACAATTACATGAACAATGAATAGTTAAGATACGAACCGTTGTTACGTCGACTGGTCCTGTCAACAATCATAGTCGAAGTAACACAAAAGCGATTTCAACGAATAATTCTGTATTGGCACCTGACTTGTTTTTCGCAATTAACATGCACAGCCAGCGACGAATATATATGCCTAGATAAGGTACTCTTATATGTAAACCAAAGAAGAAATAGAAATGTTTGCAATTGCTTTTCATTACTCATTCTTCGAGCGTTACTTCTTTCCGAAGAAAGACATTATCCGAAAAGGGTGATGAAAGGAAACACTCGAATCTTGAATGTCAAACCTTCCTTAAACGCGATCTGTATCCCCTTTTCTTTCCACTTCGGTTCAGTTTCGCTCCTTCCCAGCCGCTTCGTCGTCTCGTTCCGTCAGTCTATGAACTCCTCTTTAGTGAAACGACTTCTCTTTTCGAAAGGTTCCGATGTTCCCTTGAGTAGAGTATTCCGTTTAGAGTAACCGCCGCTACTGGTTAACAGGTATTTACGATTGAACTGTAATCAATGTAATCAAACGTCGCCAACGTCTCGAAAAATACGCGACAACAAAAATGACAAAAGTCTGTTGTCCAATCTCACGGATTAGACGCAAAATAACCTTCGGAATTGCAACGGTAATAAAACAAGGTCGTGAAGCTTCGAGCGAGCTGTCGTTACGAAGATGCGAGTTTCAAATATGCAAAAAAAGAGAACATGTTCGACCTCTTTGCTTCGTATCCGAATTTCTGGTTATACCTGTCATTTTCCTCGAAGCAGCTTGACAGATTCTACTGTTGACGAGGTTGCGCCACATCGGACCATAACCACCTGCCAACGGAACCTTAATAAATAATAAAGAAGAATATAAAAACAACCATACAACTTTAATTTTAAAGTCTTCTCTTCGTGAAGAATTTTCAATCAAACTCGGAGAAAACGGAACATCAGTTCCGGTCGAAAACTTCTGAAATGAATAAGCTGAAGCAAAAGAATATTCATTTGATAAGGTAATCCGACTGTGTTGTACATTACGAGTTTCGCGTAAAGATAAGGGAAGTATCAACGAGCGTCGGTATTCAAAAGCTATGAAAAATGAGGCAAAATTTTCAATGAACGAGTAATACTGTGCTCTCTCCTGATTCATGGATATTCTGAATTTTCGTAAAAGCTTGTCCTCGGGTTTGTAAAACGGAGGGTCATACCGAATTACCTGGCAAAGCCAGAGTGTGCTCTTGATTGTTAATACTTTCCATGTCAGACCGCTTTTACGCGACTTTCTATTCACGCCACGTATACCTAAAACGATAGGCACCTATACGTTCCGGAGCACGATAAATGTGTTATAATTATTTAATCTATGGCAGCTCTTTAATTGGAAATTTCTATATTATAAAAGTGCAAAGAACTAAGTTCATTATGAAACTAAAAACTTGAACGATGATAAAGATGATGTATAGTAAAACGAAACACATTTAAAAAAACTATAGCTTATTATAAAACGAATGAAATGTACCTTATCGAAGAGGGTAACTGTCACGTAACAATGTTCGAAAAAACAAACAAATTATTTTACTGTAAATTGTCTATTAATAACGTACGTAGATATCAGTTGGTGTGGAGATGGAGTTCAGCACAAACCAAAAACGGGACGCATGGCACTGAACGTGTTAATTAAGTAACTTAGCGCGAGAATGATGGTGCTTGGAGAAACCTCTGAAATCTTGGGATTCGTACGCAAACGAAGCGGCAGAAATTCGTGGAACGATGAAGCGGAAGCGTGAAATTTCGGACGGCGCGACGTGACACGCATAAATGACACCCACTCGTCACTAATCAGGGTGGAACAGACTCTACGAAACGAATATTTCTTTCGACCAAGAGACAGAAAGCGAATCGCCAAAATTACAAAGTCAACCGTCGCGTCGAAGAGTCCGTAGCTACTGTAACACCGCGACACGACGCGTCTGTACTTATCACCCGTGGAAAATTTTTTGCCGGCTTTGTTCTCGGGTCAGTTCGTATTCGTATCGCCAGAGTGCGACCAGCTAGGTGAAAACGGAACCAGCAGAAATCCAACTGCGTGCTGACGCGGCCGCAAATAAAACTTACCTATCCACCTTCGTAAATACATCGACCCATAATAGCACCTCTTATCGCGGTTTTACCGCTCTTACCCGTCGACAAACGAGGGATTTCGCTTGCGAGGACCAAGGTTGCACAGACATCGCGATATCTACACCAACCCCAAGCTTCTTGCTGGTCGAACGTTCCTCCTACCTACTACATATTAACGTCACAGATTTGGTAACGGAATTGTATTTATCTTCTAAACGCCACAGACACTGTTTTTAAAGAAACGATATCTGTTAATGAGCGGTTAGCTGATTCTGAAGAAATGTGATTTTCGGTATATCAAAAATTAGCAACGCTGAATCGTTCTTTCAAAAAAGTGAAGAATGGAAAGTTTTTTCGGAACTCGAAACTTTGCCACGAGTAAGAAGCAAGTTGCTAGCTCCCTGTTTAACGTCGTAGTCGAGGTGATTTGACGGTGAATTGAAATTCAGCACGTACTCGACCCGGCGAGATTTTTTACAACCCTAAGTTGGAAGAGCTATGGTTTTTGATTTAACGTCGCCTCCCGCAGTTACTGATGAGTTGGCGGGACTCCAGTGGCTTGAATGCTTTCTAGAGCATCTTGTCTCTATTGTACCAACCGGGAAGCAATCTCAATAGTTTTAAATCATTTCTCGCGCAAGCTCGCGAAACCGGCTACACTTTGATCGTTCGGAAAATCTTTAACAATTCTTGTATGTTTAAGGATATCGTCGACACGAAGTACCTACACTAATTTCGAGTCGAAGCATTACAAGAATAAACAATACGTTCGAATTGAAACTTGTTCGGAAAATGAGGCTCTTCAGAATCTTGTAAGTCCCAATCACGTGATACAGGTCTATGCTTTGTCAGACACTTCCGTAGGATAAATTGTAATACGGTAGTATTAATTTTTCTATCGCAGTAATGACGACAAGTAACAATTTGCGTTTGAAAAGCAATTATTCAGTAAAGAAGTACTTCTCTAAAGTAACATCATTTTTATCGTGAAGCTTGGAATTCATTTCACCAAATTTAATGTACCCCAGAAGGAGACAACACGCGTATCTTTTTACGATTTTATTTTTTTACATGGTTTGCTTTGATGCACTGCTTTAATTTCCTGAACGAGCGTCCATGCAATTAAAAACATTTGCAACAGACATACCTATTGCAGCGTGGAAGCACTTTAAAGGACACATTGGTGTATTCTGTTTTGTTGGGGATATAATATTTTCGCTTCGAGTTCACATGAAATCGAAACACCACGTTCCTTTACATATTTATATCCAGAAGCTTTTGTTGTCGATCGAAAGTAACGTCACCCTCGTTTTTTTTATTATTACGAAAAATTTGAAAAATCATTGATAATCTAACTTTCCGAACAAATGTTTGTAAACAGGAACGGCACGCTGTTGAAAATAGCTCGAGGCGCGTTTACCAATGTCTGCCGTTTAACGTTACATCAATATTTCTCGCAGGCTTCTTATCCGATCCCGACGAAATCCGATAACAAAGGAGAAGCCAATTCGTCCGTGGCCACGTATAATACGTTCCATAGGCCATTGTTTCGATGAAATAAAAATTGATTTTCTCCCTTTTTGTCGCGTTTTTTCCTTGTCCGTCCTTCTCTCTCCGTGCAATGTTTGCAGAAGCCTGTGGGCTTCTGGTGGTCCCGCAACGGTGCTCCGACACGAACACGAGACTAGCCGATTCGAGTCGGGACGAGCGGAAAATCCTCTTCTTGCAGTCTTTCCACCACCTTCGTCGCTTAGACTACGTCTCTTTATTTCACGGCTACCTTAGAGATAAGAGCACCACGGAATAACGGCTCTTTATTATATACGGTAATAGGCGAACTTCAAGCCTCGAACTTAACCGTGCCGCCCATTTTCCGTTGGATAAGGTGCTTCCTTTTCCTCGACGTTGCGAACTTCATACTAGCCCCTGTACACCGACTTTTGCCCTGCATGGTTGCTCTCAACCATTTATCCGTCTATATGCGACACGTACATTGTCTCTATATAAGTACTTTGAATTTCTACCCTGTTTCATGGTTTCAATAATCATTAAGAACTATTGTTGCGACTTCGTTGTAACGAACATATCGTACGCCTGTTTCGATGCGACATCAGGTAAAATTACATAATTATCGAGTTGAATCTTTCAACTTTACAATGTTTCAAGACCTTATTTTATATCGCCCAGAATTTCCTTGAAGTATGTGATAGGTGTACTATATTAATCTTCTAGATACGTTTTTAAGTTTGATTCTATTCAACATCATAAAGTACGTTCTACTATTCCGATGGTTAAGATACATGTAACTTAAGAGCAAGTACCTGAGACGGCAAAGAAAATACGATTTATCCAACGTCCAGGAAAAATTCCGTGTCGAAATATATGGGCTATGTACAATGTAGCGGCGTTGGAATTGGAAGAACCTGGTAAGTAACGCTGCGGAATAAAGGAAGTTACAAAGAACGCGGAGCAAGGAACAGACACTTGGAAATTTCTGGTTACAGTTTCGTGGAAGGATAATATCGAGGGATACGGATAGAGACGAGGGCTTTGAAATGGAAATTTAATCTACCGGCGTATCCGCAATTCAAATTTTCCCATCGTTAATTCGGCGATATTCCAAATTCGTTTGACTTTTACAGGCTAGCGTTTGTACGGGTTCAAATTAATATCCCTGCGAAGCCGTTTAAATTGCCGCATGTATCAGTTACACGGATCAATTTGTTTTCGAAATCTAATTCGCAAACAGACGGCTCCGGGTAATCCTTATCTCGCAATTTAGATCGAAAGCAGCGTATACAGAGACAAAGGTAGTCACGCGCAGGCATACATGACTATGATTCTAGCAGCATTCAAAGCAGGATTTACATAGCTTACCGTCGTAACCGAATCATGCAATCAGTTATAAGGATAGCATGCTCGCTTCAAGTACATGCCACACGATAAAAATATTTCTCTTCGCACGACTTACTGTTCTAGATGCCCAAATGCGTCAAAGTATTATATGAATAGTAGTAAAAGTCAACCACTTTACGATAGATACCTCACTGTTAGTAACTAAAACGGTCACGAGTCGAACACCCGCCAAGCCTGTTTTTTTTCTACGACTTTTATATGCACAGTGAGTTATCGATAACGTTAACGTAATTTGAAAATAATATCGTGTAAACATCGCCTTCGTACAATGAGTTAGCGTTAAGTGGTATTGGTGTATGCTTGATCAGATATAGCGTTACCATCATGATATAATAACATCTATTTTCTTATCGAAGAGAAAACGAGTTGAAACGATAAACTAACCTTTCCAATCGTCTGAATTGGTTCGATTGGCTTATCCTTTTCCATTCTACCGATTCTTTGGCAAAGAGAATCTGCTCAACGTGTTGCGTCGCGAAGCAGCGAAATTCTATCCATGAAGCGTTGACTCGCTTTAGAAATGTGAATAACTTTTAAATGAAAGTTATTTGAGGAAAAAGTCCTAACCAACGTAAATTATGTGAAAATTTCGCACTTACAAGGCGAGCTGTTAGTTTTAGCGAGTTAGCAAACACCGAGATGGGTTCAAAGATGCTTCAGCGAGACGCAGACGGAGCTGACAAACTCGTGAAGACGTTCGGTGATGCGCGTGTCGAGCCACTGGAGGCCTCTTAAACTTCTCTTTCGTCGGGTAATTAGCCTTACCCCCTATAATAGAACGAGGCTTCAGTAATGAATTAATTAACTGATCCGAACCTAAGAACACCCGCGAACTATGAGAACAGGTATTGTTAAGCGACGAGGGGTCCGAAAATTAGATGGGCAAGATTAAACCGGAAGGTAGAGTAATTTTGTCCATCGTAGGTACTGCGTGTCTTGTAATTAAATGCTGGAAATCGTGCATACTTTATGATTAAGCTTTGAATCCCTCGGCATATAAAGCAGCATCATTTGCTGCTTCTTGGACGTTCGAAGTACTCCTCGCGGGAATATTTTCTTTTTTCTCGCCCTATCGTTTCGTAGTTTAAAACGGATTATTTCAGCAACCGGTTCCCGTCGATCCTCGAGGCACAAAAAAGTGTAGCACGGCTGTAAGTGCGCAGAAACGTTAACAGAAATTCTTGAAGTGAAGTTCGAACTAAAAAGGCTCGAGCAGCCTTCCGTCGGCGTTAATGGATGCCGTGTCTAGCGGACATTCGAACAATCCATCTTTAAATAAGAATAACGAAGTAGCCATTCTGGCAGGCGGAATTAATGAATTCCATTAACTACGTGAATTGCCGACAGACAATAGTGTCTCGAAGTGATTGGCGAAGAACGACGCGACGATGAGAGGCAAAATTCTTCGAGAGAGAAAGGAGAAGATTTTTATATGTCCTGCAAGAAAATCCGCCGTCCGCACTATTGTGTTTAGTTCGAGAAGAGAATCCGTCGTTCTATATAAAGTGGTTCACCGTGTCACTCTGTTGCAATCCTTCCTCGATATCGAAGCAGCTGGATCGATGGCGGTTTCGGTGATTATGTACGTACTTCGCGCCACTTATTGTTAGATTTCATTCCAGGTACCTTCTTCAAAACGGCTGTCATCAAAACCTTGTTTCCATTTTTGTTTCCTTACAGTTCGCGAAGGCATGAAATTGTTGTAAAAATTTTGGAAACACGTTCCTATGCTCTGGAGACAACGTTTCCCAGATATTTTCCGAGATACATACAATGAGATTATTCGCAAATATTTTAGTTACTTTCCCAATAAAAGCACGACAGTTCGAAGCTTCCGATGAATGTTCTTTTTACGAGTAATAGGACTACTTCTCCTGCGAACGAAGGATGTTTGGGAAATCATTGTGTTTCGGTAAGCCGAAAATTCCAGTGGTTCCGAAAAGTTGTCTGGGTAAGCATCGACCATAAAGCAAAAAAGGGAACGTTTGGAACCGAGTCACGATGATTTTTGTCAAAGCGAGAACACTTCGTCAGACATCAACACCATGCTGTGCTCATAACTCGGTGAAAGGTGCAAGTACTTGGTCAGAAACTAGAACACCTGAATACGTATATCTATTGATCTCTCCCTTTTTATCCCACCTTTACTCTCTGTAGCTCTCCGCTCGAGCATATCTCTCCTATTCGCTCATCCACTGTGATGAACGACGAATGATGGAGCTCCGGAATGTCATCGTTTTACGGTCGACTATCGTGAAAAACATTAAAGATCATATCCTCGAATCTTTTCAATTTTCTTTGGATTTGACGACTCGGTTATTTATTGTAGTCTCGCGAATCGTATTCTCCTGCGAGGGGGAATTTTTATAAAAAAAAAAGAACATTTAACGATAAGGGATAAGCGATATAGCATAAATTTCACGAATTAAATTCGTGAATTAACAACCCTATCACTTTCCTGAATCTAGATGTTTCATCGAGAAATTTCATCGAGAGACGTGCGAACGGAAACGTAGATACCTTGGCGGAAATGCGTATTCTATTTTCGAATAGGGAATACCCGAAACGCGTGCTGATTTAATATAGATGAAGTTTACGATTACCCGCCAGCGAGATTGCTGTATCGACGAAATTGCTTCGCTAGTTTTGGAACTAGCGTAAGTGCTTCCGCTCACAAATGGATGCGACCGCGTAATAGCAAAGCTGACAAATGCTCGAGGACCTTCGCTAAAGCCGTCAAGTATATACAAATTTCATCGAAATCGATGCGTTCGGTTCGTTTGTACAATCGTATCGAATCGAAAGAAAAATATTTCAGTAGGTAGATACTTTGAACGCGTCGCTGACCAAGAAAGACGAACGAAATAGAATCGTATGGCGTAACAGCTGTACCTAAGAGAGAATAAGTTCTTTGCGTATTTCTTCTTTCACTCGTAATTGTTGAGCTCGCAAAGAGTCTGAGAAGCTTCTCCTCGTGTTGGCACACAGCCGCGGATTGTAATTCACGAGTTCGTCGAGGATTCGCTGATCCTTTCGTCCGTGGATAAGCATAGATCGGGTAGAACATTGAAGCAGCAGTTTTACATAGGATGCGAAATTATGCCCATCGGTTTCTCCGAACAGTCCGTGCCAGACCACTCTCGCCACTGTGGTAAGTAGATCTGTGCTTCCTGTACACGACCCCCAACGGTTACAAATGATTCTCTTCTGCCACGGTAACGGTTATCACGCATCTCGATCCACCGATTTCGACTCCCTCCCCCCTCAACACAATGCGAACATAAATAACGTACGCCAGAAGCAACACGCGTTCATAAATAATCTCGTACTTTGGCAAAGCGAAATACTTTTGACGTGCTCGAACGTGATCGCAATATCACCGTCGAAATATATTTCGATACCGTGAATACAATCAAATTTACCGTTGGTTCCAGAATGGATTTGAAAGTATCGAGTTTTAAGCGTGTATCGATAGCACGATTCCGAACATGAACATAACCGACTGAATTAGTATTCAACCACCAACGAGCACCGAATTCCCGTCGGCATTTGTGAATATACGTGTCGATATCGAGTATACACGCGTCTTTAAAACGTATATGTATATATATATTCCGTCCAGTGGAACTTGAGTCGGTCAGGGAGTATTCGTTGATAGAAGAATGAACTTTCCACGGGACAGTGGAAGATATACTCGAAATTCCTGGAACGCGTACAAAATTGAATCAGTGTTGCCATTCGTGAACGCACAATTGCGCTTCCTGCTCGATCCTATATTCATTTACACCGTTGACGCGTGCATCGATGACAGAGAAATCCTTTCTATTAAGTTTTGTTATGAATTCTTGTTTACGGTACCCAACTACGTCATATTTTAGTTGTCATAAAGCATCGAGTTTCGATCAGTTTGATTTATTACGGCGAATACTGCGATAGGAAAAATAAATCAAGGCAGCGATCGTTCGACGTTCGCTCGTAATTTTTCTCGAACAACAGCCAAAGACCAAAGTTGAGAAAAAAAAGAACGATCTCTAACCCAGCGTGTATCAATCTAATAATAATGTCTGTCATCGGTTACAATCTGACTTGCGCTGTTTCGCGTTCTTATCGAATTATTGTTATTCTTCGTAGAATTGCTATCGCTATTACCGCTTCGAGCTGAAGATAGGGAAACATCGCGAAGAGTAGAAGCGAAAGCATCCCAACTATGAGAAGATCCAAAGCACCAAGAACAAGAAGAAAAAGCCGAAAAGAAATAGGCGAAAAAAGCGGACGAAGAATCGAAGAATGAGAAACAAGGAGCAAGGTTGAATGCACAGTAGTAGGGGAGGAAGGAAAGAGTGAATAAAGAGAAAGAAAGACAAGAATAGGGCGAAAGGAGAGGAAGGAAAAGGAGATGGAGAAGAAGGTGGAGAAAGAGGAAGAAGGGTGGCGGGTTTTGCAAGGGTGGGTGAACGGGCTCATATACATATATATAGGTAAAAGCAAGGTATAGACACGCGGGGCACAGGTAAGCGCGCACGCGTGCAAACGCACACTTGTAGAGAAAGGAGACACGGACGAGGGTTGTATAGCGGATAGGAGCGGAGTTCGGAGAGGCTGCACGGGGCGGCTGCGTGCTCGAAACCCGAGCGGCGCTCGCGCAATGTAGTCCCTCGGCTATCCTTGACGCGGGAGCATCGCCGTTTCGAAAGAGCCGCGACCTCCTCCCGTCGCGCGCGTTCCGTGGAAACGTCCAAGGACTGACACGCTCCGTGAGATCGGGTAATTCCCTCCGGAACCGGTGAATATCGGTGGACAGACCGCGTGGCCGGTGACATATCAAGGATCACCTTGTTCCAAACGAATTTTCTGTCTCAGTTATTTCGATAGCGCACGGAGAAAATCTCGCGTCGTCGCGTCGTCGGATCGTAGAACCCACCGCAACCGCCAACGTGAAAAACCGTATCGCGTTACGACGATAACTACATCGATCCCCGCGATGTGTTGCAGTGACGTAACTGGTGAACAACTGTGATCTCGTTTGCGACCGATCGATGGGACATGGATGCGATCCTGCCGCGGACACTGTGGCTTAACCGAGTCGTCTTCTGTTTCGGGTGCTGTATTCTACCGCCGTAAATCGTACCCCCGTTCGCATCGACTCGATTCCGTGGCGAACCCGGTGACCACGAAACGATTGCTTCGAACCGCTAGCGTTCACCAAGGACAACCACCCCGCGAAATCCAGATATCATTCGGAGGAAGCACGTTCGATCCGAAAGGGGTACACGGCTTGCGGTCAGGATTTACGAGGTGGCCAATTTACGGCAGTGACGCGCCCCGTTGCCAACCCTCGGGATATTAAAACGTTATCGCAGCTGTACAGACAGCGCGATCACGAATTTTTAAAGTACGTTGGAAACCGGTCGCGGTTTTCTGGCGCGTAGTCCAACTCGGCTACCAATTTCTGGCCGAGACCGAAGTCGAACTTCTGCCGAAAGATCGAGTGGTGCGCATAAAAGGCTCGTAACACTGCCGGCGGTGGTTCGCGAACTGAACTGGGTGAGCTACGGTTATCGCTCGCGAGCCGATCGAACTTGGCACGAACTTCCCTTCGTCGCGATTTCCTTTCAATGGAGCACCGAGTGAAACGTACAGCTCGGTACAACTAAATGTACTTTTCCTCGGCCAAAGAAGAATCTGTTCTCTGTATCCGGGAACGAGGCGACGGCACGACAGACCAGAAGTCGAGAAAGAAGGAAAGCTTCCCTTATACGACGTCGTAACCGTAATAGGGTGAAAAGCTCTAAGAACTTTGTAGTAACTCAACTCGTTTCCAAACAGAAGAAATAATGTCCGCAACGTTGAACTTTGGTGTTCAACTTTAATATACGGAACCGAACACAGTGTACACAGTGTTTAACGATGAACATCGCGTTTAGGGACAACATACTTGCATACGCAAGACACCTACGATTGAACGTCCGCGATTAAGGGGTGAAAAAGTGCGCGACTAAAGGTTCAAGTGCACGAGCAAGGAAGCTTCCGAATTTCATAGGATGTCGGTGTCGAACGGTGTTGGTGGATCAAAGTGATCCTCGATCTCTGTTTACCCGATCCTATGGTGTCTCTGTGTGCTTTGGTGGAACAACGCCGTGACAAATCTCTGACCTCGTGTCCACCCCCCACCCCCAGTCCGTGCACGCGTTAAATCATTTTCCTGGCGAAAGCTGGGATCGGTGCTCGTGACGCTCGTAGTGCCGCATCCCGCTGCGCCCTGCGCGAGAACAAAACCGGAAACACACGTTGAAAGTGATCGGAAGGATAATTGGCGTCATCGATGTCGGAAATGTGCAATTAAAACCGTGAAAAGTGGTCGTGCTCGATCGAAGGGACACAATCGATTGCAGTGGAGCCGGCCAGCAAGACATTACGATGCATTATACGGTTCAACGATTAGACCGTGAATAAGGTCTCGAAGAGCAAGGAAGCGGCGCGGAGTTCAGGAGAATGCAGCGACCCGGTGCGATGCACACCGAGAAAATGCGAGAAAGAATGATCGATGGAACGTCTAGCACGTCGAGGAAATTACTTTAACGAGTCCCACCTAATGCATCGCGAACGACTTTGCGGTCGTCAGTGCGACCAACGGCATAAAAGCATCCACGACCACCCTTTCCCTATCTCCCACGCTCTCTGTCTTTTCCTTTCTCGAAGCTTAGGTCAACAGGAGCGAACCCCGTACTAACGTCAACGAAATACCCTCCTGCCGTTAATTGCGTTCATTAGCGACTCGCGCGGCAACCAAGACCGCGTTACGTCGCTTACTTTCTTCCACGATTGCCGGGAGTGCAATCAGCCCGTACATATTACTTCTGCCGAAAATCACCAGCTCTTCTCAATAAGGAAAAACAAGGAAAAAGTAACCAAGGCTTGTCGAGTTGACCCATCGAAAACGTCTGATGTGCGCGTAGGAAGTTTGGTTATTTTTTTTTAATGAAAATAGTGATACAGTGTCGTTGTGCCGTTAACAAGAACTAACCCCGGAAATCGTGTAAGAGCGAATTCAGTGGATCCAGAGAAAGAGTCCCGTGAAATGCCACGTCGATCGAGCAACTGGAAGAAACGTTAGCAAACTTTTATCCGGTCTTGACACCCGATTCGACAATACGTCGCGTCGTGAAATGCGTGCGAGATAGTATATCAATATGTGAAGGAGCCTCGCCGAGGAAAAGCGATGTCTACTTCTCTTCCCGTACTCGTCTGTTTTATCATTTCTTTTGGTAAGTCGCAAGAGTTCGCAAGTTTCGTACTGTTACCGCACACAGTTCAACGTTTCTCTCGTCGTCTGAACAGGCGTTTCGTAACTTTGACGAATGGGTGAAACCTTTGTACACGCGGTGCACTCGAGCGAATTTCTTCGGATACCGAATTAATCATCGCATATCTTGCCTCGGTAGTAAGTACCGCGAAATATGTGTTCTTGTTTACGAAACGGTTTCGCCAAGAAAGTTTACGCCCGGATTTGAATCGCGTAAACGAGCACATTAAAAACTTAAACAGTTCTACCGTTTACATCCTCTGTTTTCTTAATTCCGTAGTTGCTAATTGTTAAACAGTCCCGACGAGCTCAAATGGATAAGTAATTCTTTCCGCGGAGGAGATTCTTTTCCTTTGAATTGCAAATCGAGCGTTTAACTCTCGACCGTAACGGTACTTGTATTATTCATGACATTGCGCTCAATTGTAGCCACACTTTGATACAACATTTTACCCCACGCAAGCTATTTATATAGCAGGGCGGAGCCCCTATATCTTTCGGCTCGATTGAATTTGATGAACCCTGCCCCGAAGATAGGGAGACGAAAAACTACCCTCGGATTTGTTCCTCGGCTACAACCACCCCTCGAACCAACAGTCTACGTACTCAAATTCCAACCTAATTTACCAAATACTCTTATCGTTCGCATTAATATCTTTCTCTGATGAGAGTCAACTGTTGAATATTTGTTAAAATATAAAGTAATAACGTTGCTGTAACATTTTGCTCTGTTTACGAGAACTTTTTCCCGTTTCCTTTTATCTCCGACAAAGAAGGAGATACTAGTTCCACGTATTTTCCAATTAAAAGAAGAAAAGAATGTTCGTTGTTCTCTCGACATATTTTCCGTAAACACTTCAAAATAGAATATTCTGTTTAAGAATGCTTCCGTTTATCGTTTACGTTCATCGCAGTACAGTTTTATGCAATTGTCCAGAACGTCCCGTGTAAAGGAACTGGTGCACTCTGTATCAAGGAGAGACAGAAGAACGACACCAGTACGATTTAACGCACAAATAATTTCTCGTCCGTCTTTAACAGCGCCCTCTTTTCTTCGCGCACCTGGTGTCGAGATTCCCTCTGGAGAGCTGGTCTCGTGAAAAGTTAGAATAGTTTTTCCCGTGAAACTGGCTATGATTGTTTCGAACGTAGGAAAGCACGCCTTAGAAACCCGATTTCACGCGATTGTTTCACACCTTCTTTTCTCTATCACGTTACTCGACAATTTTTTCCTTCTACGTTCCGTTCTTCCTTTAAATTCCCTCTTCCATTCACGATAATTCTTGTATGTCGTCCCTTTAAACGATTTCTCATCACCACATCTTTAAATCTTCTTAAAATCTTCACATTTTTAAATCAGAGGAACCATATTAGAGAAAAACACGCGTGATATGTTTGAACCGCATCGAACTTGTTTGCATCAAGTCGAATCGACCGTTCCATCGAATAGCCGTGACCCGAAATTCGGAGGCTACTTGTCTCGAGGTTTTCGATATGCAGTGTATCGTGAAAAAATTAGTTGGCAGAGTACGGGACGCTTGCTCGCGATGCGTTTCCATGTGCACCATTTACATTTTGCCGACGCCAGTGGTCGTCTATGTATATTCGCCAGTAGATCCCGAAATGATCGCGTTTTGCTTTCTTGCGGCCACCGAGTCGAATATCGTACACCAAAAGTCTTCGGAACTGTGTTTGTTTCGCAGATAAGACGCATCCAATCCGAAGCAGAATACCTATTGTTGATTCGATCTTTACTCGCGTACTGTGACTCGCGCTGAACCATCGCGTCGCGTCTAGAATCGAGTCGGCTACTCGGTCCCTCGTTCTAACGTGATTCAATGTAATTCAACCGAAACCCGAAAAGAGGACCTCGTTAAGAGAGAACAAGTTTCTTTCGTACCCTGATCTACAATATACTGTTTAGTGTTAACCAGTTGCTCCGTTTGTTTGCCCGATTTATTCGTCCGTTTTGAATCGCACTCGTTTACATCGGAGCTGCACGAATCACTCCTGCAAGCGAAATGTCGATGTCGATACTGTTCCGCGTAACGCTGTCATCTAAATTTTCAATTAAATACAAATGTATAAAAATCGAGGGAGAACGAATTTCACAAGAATAAATTTGCCGTTTTCCATTAAAAAAAAAAAAACAAGAACGAAAATAAACATTCAAAGAGTCTGAGAATTTCTGCAATGGAAACATCTGAAAATTCGTTGAATACTCAGGTAGTCAGGAAACCGTCGAAAATATTCAGGAGCACGGAATGATTGTGAATTTGGAAATGTCACGCGTAATTCGCGTATGACGTGGCGGTGATTCGAAGTGCACGAGTCATCTTGTTTAATCCAGCCGGATTACGGGGGGACAGTGAAATCGAGCTCACGAATTCACTTTGATCGACCAGGCATAGAACGAATCGTAGGCACTGAATTGCCGATACAAGCCAGACTACGAGCCGTTTATTCGGCGATCGAGACCGTTCAACGTAGCGTTCACGTTTATGACGTTGCGCTGTGAAACGACGCACCTAATTCTAGCACCTCGATTCTGCGTCGCCTCGTGTCGGTTCAACGGCGGCTTTTGCAGTTACAGTTGATCATCTGTCCCAACTACTCCAAGATTCAACCGGATAATGTATGTAGCGCGATAACGAAAGTAACGAGCTTTTACGCCATTCCTATACGATGCAAAAGCTAGATGATGAATCGAAACGTCACCTATTGATTTACGAGTTCCGTACACCACCCGTGACAACGGAATTAGACCATTCTCTTGAAATAATTTCCTCACGGCGCGGCGGCGATTGGCGAAGGTACTGTCATGAAGTCGATTTCCTACTGTCCGACCAGTCTGTGCCGCCGTGCCAAGCCCCATTGGTAGTAACCTTCTTCAACGAACACCCGAGTCGATTCAACCGTTCGTTTGCTTTTCATTACTCGCCGTGGGAGTTGTTCGTTGCCAGCAACCTAGGAAGCTCCGCCGCCGTTTTAAGTAATTCTCGTTTCCCTCCTATCCAGATTCGCGATAATTTAGAAGCAACATTAAATCCACTGAATTTTTTGCGATAAGTTATTGCTTCTCGATGCTTACCGTGTACAGGGAAAGTAACATCTTATCACCGTTTCCTCGTCGAATGAGTAAATATCTTTATTAGTTGAATTATACGTGATGGTTGTGACACAGTATGAACGCACTCGACGATACAGTTTCAATTTGCGTTATCGCGAAATACAAATACGTTTCTCAAGTACGACATCGTTGTGCACGCTCGTATACATATGTACACGAGTATCCGTTCGATTCGATAAGCCTTCGTATCTTTTGTACCGTAACAATGATGAAACTGTTAATTAACGTACATCTCGGTGCGCTAGATGACTCGTGCACAAGGGGTGTTGCCGACCTTTATGAAATATTGCTGGAGCAAGAAAGTTTACCTAGAAAATATGTAGAAAATATCGGGGGCTTCCCTTAGCAAACGAGAATATGTTGTTAGAGGGTATTATTGCGCGCATAGTAATGCAGAAATATTTTCCGACTCGCGGCGCAAGAAGACAGAGGAGGCTTTCAAGGAAACGTGGAACGCATTTTCCTTCGAGGCACAAGAAATTCGATTTATATACGTCCTGACTGATGTAAAACGAGCCATGGAAAATGGATGTAAACTCGACGCGAGGCAAGTGTTTTCAAATACAGTCGATGAAGCGTGGCTTTTCGGAGACGGCGCAAAACGCAAGATACTAGTAGATACCTATAATACAATAATTTAATCGCTTCGCTTTTTTTCGAGAAGTCAATTATAGAAAGTGAACATTAATTACTTACCTAATACATGTTCAGTGCGCATTTTTTTTTCATGTTTCTGGTCGAGTTCTCGAATGTCACGAGTTTTATCCAAATAACTGCATTTTACTGGCTGTTCAATTAATCACGGCACGTTTAAATTGTTACATTTGTCGATTCCCGTTCATTTCCAAAATCGGATGTTATACTTCATTCATAGGCTTCCCGTTTGCACGAACACAAGGATTAAGTGGTTCCTCGATCCTCCCTGTCCTTTCGATAGATTTCAATTACTCTCGTTCCTTGTTACGAAAGTTTTCAAAAACACCGACGATATCCACTCCTTATCTTATATCCAGAATCAAACCGTGGAATCTACGTGTACCGAACGCTATCTAGGGGAAAACTTTTCGAACTTGGACCCTCGAATGTACATCGTCGGGATCGTTGCGATGTTTAAAGTATCATCGAATTTCAAACGGTTCCCGAGGGGATCGTCAACGATCCCTTTATCGAGGTGTCTACAAACCCATAACAATTTAAATACCGCCGAAAAGTTTCCATTTCTAGTGTCATCGAAACATCAATTTTGTCGAAGAACAGTAGGATCGATGTCGACGTCAAAGAAATATTTTTAAGGTCAATAGGTGCATTGAACTCGATGATAGAACAGCAGCGAAAAATGGAGAAATTGAAGCGGATGGAATTTATCTTAGCCACTCGTAAAAGTTGCACTCGGATAGAAGGGATAATGGAAACGAGGGCAGAGCGGAATGGGACGAAATAGGATTTTGCGGCGAGCAACCAAACCAACCGGTGGCCTTCATTGTCGCGGGGAGTGCTCCTACGGTAGTTAGCTGTGACGGACAAGCGGCAGCCACCGACCGTTCAAATAATTATAAGGCTATTGCAAAGTCATCCACTATGCCAGGGTACGTTCCGAAGGTTCTTCGAAACTTCTAAGACAAGGATGACAGGGATGTGACATCTTATGTGGTGGCGAAGAGAAAATCCGCGTCACCGTCTTCCAAGAAACTTGGTCTCACGGGAACTTCTCTGGCTCTATACCAGTTCAGCTATATTGCGCCACCAAATATTTTCGGTCGATGTAAATTCTGAGCAAAAATTCGGAAGAATCAAAAGTTCTTTCCTTACTTGCGAATGTAAATCTTCTTGTATTCGTCATTACCTATATTGTACATTGAACTGTACAGTTTAAATACTGTTCCACCAAGTTAATTATGGTTACTGCGGAAGTGTTTCGTTAAAACTCCGGATAAAATTTTAGAAAGATGAAACTGTAGATTCAGGCGCAAAATTAATTTCCGGACCAGTCGCTGCCTCATAGATTATCCGATACACAGAGCGAACTTATTTGACCCCCTTTCGCCGGAAAAAGCTGCAGAATGCAGCCCCTGTAGACGAACTTTTGGTTGCAAAACGAAGAAAAATCTGACGATATAAAAGCATCTCTTTAGCGGAAATGAACGTCGTTTTCAACTCGCAAAAAGGAAATAAACATCTCTAAACATTTCAAATTAGGATTGGTGATTAATTGCAAAGATCATTATAGTTTCATTGTCCGCTCGTTCGGAGTTTAGCAAATTTCTCCTTTTTAATCAAAGCGTTTGTATATTTGTCGTACTTAATTAAACGTTACAGAATACCTTATAAAATGCTATACAGAACTACACATACATATATGTAGTATCAGCTCTCCATTTTGCGTTTGGCGAAATGCATTGGAAACGTAAACGGATAGCGGAAAAGTTCGTGCTTGCGAAATCCGGCGTGAAATTAATTCATGAAAACGCGAGAACTCGGATTATCGCGTCGCTCGGTGTTTCCACATTTAATCCGAGTTGCGATCGAAAAGCCGCGAAATGAAGCTCCCCAAAGATCCAAGTAGATCGGTCGACGAAAAGGGAACCGTGACCGCCGAGTGGATAGAATGTCGGGAAAGATATTTTCTAGACATCGCCCGTGCAATTTTGTCACTTCACGGAGTCGCAGTGAATTTCGTGAAAAGTCGAGACACGTCGCCAACGAAAATTCAACCATGGTGTGCCGGGACAAAATTAATTTTCGTCGAAGTACAACTGGCGGCGTAGTGGTTTTGTTACTCGCGGTGCTCTTAGCCGACTCGTCTTAACTCTCGCATGCCCGCTCGAGAGTTTAAGGGTTCAGAGCACCGGAGATCTTTAAATTTTCCCACGAGGAACAAGTTCGTTCTGGAAACGTTTCTTCCACGCGTAACATGCGTTCCAAAACGCATCCGGAGAATTCGTTTCCGGCATGGTGAAATTGCTTGCAAGCTAGATTTTAATAACCATGAAGCAGCGCGCCGAGAAGCATTGCATCCTCCAAGAATTTCCATTGTATGTATTCCTCACTTACATCTTACTACATACATATGTGTATTCCAGCAAGTATCCACCTACGATCGATTGTTTCACGAATAGAAACAAAAGAAATATCTCACTAGCGTTATGGATTTCACTGGTAATCTACTACGATTTAAAATCAATGTTGACATTGGAAATGTCGCATACTTCACAATTACTATCTTTACAAATTCGAAAATTAGTAAATATTTTGTAAATACTCAAGGGTAATTTGTAAACGGAATAATACTTTGTGGAAATGAATACCACGTACATACGTATCGGGTATTGTCTTTTTTAGGAGAAGCAGTGGTTTTAGCGTCTGATTCACCCATTCCCTTCGCAAGCCTGCTATTGTTCCGATGGCTTGCGATTTTCGAATAAAAGCCATTTTTCCACCACAACCGGACGATGTCTTTCAAAATTGGATTACATTTCTTTCACTGGAGTAACAAGGCGTTTATTTTTTATTCGACATTAGAGTTTAAGCGTCGCGTTTATTCGGTCGTTGACTTGTGTTTGACAACTGCCTGATCGTTGTATGTTCCCGTAGAAATTGTTTCTCGCGCGGTTTAGCAGGGATTATTTTCAATGATTGCTTGATAAATTTGCAGATCTAGTACGCATTCACGTTGAAAATTGAAATCGGGGCACAAAACGACCGACTGTCGATACCGTTTTGTTTGTATTATTGTACCCTGCGATCGAACTTGTGGAGAAATGGTAAAGCGATACCGTAAAACAGCAGCTCAAGAGAAAGGAGGAGGAACGTACCGCACACGTGCATCTTCGGCGGAATCAATGGCTGGGGAGCATGAGTAGAGTGGACGTGTACCTTGGGCGGTGCTTACGGCGAACTCGTCTTAACCACTTCCGGACTGGAACGCTCCGAACCGTAGTCTACGAGCGCATGGTCTAGTAAACTAACGAAAGAGAATTTTCTGCCGCGAAAGTGCCTCTCTGCACGCGGATGATTCCGAAGAGCAGTCGCAAAGAAAAGCTCGCCGGCATTCTTGTCCGCGTTTCAACTTCGACCCCAACCCCTCTTCCGCTGATCCCAGGATTTGAACGCGCCTCTCGATTTCCGCTTTGGCCCTTTGATCGGATTTCGCCGATCGAATCCGCGATTACGCCGCCTGTTCTTTCCCCGAAAAACAAATGGATCCCTGGTGAATTCGCGCGAGCCCGAGTCCGAGCCCGATCGCTGTTGCGATTCTGCATCCTGCGAACCGCCACGCCACTTGCCCTACCTAAATCCCACTTCGGTTTATTTAAATTTCTGTTCGCTCGTTTCTATCGATTAAACGCGTTCGTTCGAAAAACGATCTAGCTTCTAGCCCACTGGCATGCTTCGTAAGAATATTCTAGGAAGAAAATTCTATTTTACAATTTCTTATAGAACATTCGAGGATTTCGTTTACTGCCACCGCTTCGTTCTTTTTTTCGATAGGATAATAAGGAGTTTGCAAAATTCAACCGACTTTCCGAACGGCGATTGCTTGTAAAATACTCGCAAATATATTGTATACGGTCGTGGTTCCGAGGCGCAATAATAAAATGCGTACAAAGCGATTGCTTGCGTTTTCCGTTGCATAATTTAAAGAGTGAACAAATCGACCGTGGAGAATGGCATGGGGAGACGGAAGGCGAGTCGATCATTCGTGAACAATGGCACTCTATGGATGTTATTCCGGTAGAATAGGAGCAAAATAGCTCGATAGTCCCCAAACTGTCGGTCCGGTTACACGCTGTTGCCCTCGTGGAACTGCCCCCAACTCCTCTTAACTCGCGATCGACCGTCGCTGCGTGTTTCACTGCCAGCAAAACGGACCGGAAATGTTTTTTTTTTTCATTGATACCGCGTTTCCGTCAACGATTTCCTCGACGATTGATGCCAGCTATACTTTTAACTGTTATGCTATACACATTTACGTGAACGTACTGTGAATCGTTTATTAATTTTATTTATTTTGGAATGAAATCGCATGTAATTTAAGCGAACGTATTTGATATTTCAACATCGTCTTGCTAAATGTTTCGTGAAAATAGAAATTGCATTCTTCTCACAACGAGAATCGAGTATTGCCATACACTTTGGTAGAAAAACAGTGAACCGTTCGAACATGCATATAGATATCGTTACTAAATTACAACGATTTCGGACCGAGTAATTTGTCGAATGTACGCGTAACAGTTCCACCATATTTTTTACAGATACACGCGTATCTGGGAACGCGATTATGCATCTTGCGCCGACAGTGGTCGATCGTGAAAAGCAACAAAAAAACAGAGAGTGCACGCGGTTCATACTCGTTATGGGCGTATTCAATATTCTACGTGCGATATCCTGCCAGTTTTATGTTGTTACGCTGTGCCCAAGTGGAAAATTGCAGTTGATGAAAGATCGTTCTATCGCGAAAGCTAACGAAATCCAAAATAAACGAAAAACGGCAAAACAGATTGCGTTGAATCTGTTGAATTGAGATTTAATCGATTCACAAAACGTGTTTCCGAATATAATGATCCTATGTTGGTTTCAAGAATGTACAGTAATGTACACGAAAGTTGAAACAACAACGTCCATCCTGTAATCTAATCTCATCTAGGTGCGACGCGGCACAACGAGAGAAGTTTATGGAAACGTCAACAATAAATTTGTTCTATCATCGAGAAAATGTCCGCGAGACGACGTATATTAATTTCTGTGAAAGTTCATAGCTTTTCAAAGTGTCTTGCGTCCCATAGGTAATTACCGACTTTACGTAAGCTCTCGAGAGATCGCTTAACCGAATAGCAGCCAGTTAGCTTGAGATTATTTAATTCCTAACCCCGCTTTCCTCTCTTCAGCAAGACTTCATTCTCTCTATTTTTGTCTCGTAAGCTTCGTGTTGGCCAGATTAAATGCAGAGGGTGCACCGGGAAAGTACATAAGAAAAATAAAAAAGAATACAGAGTAGCAAAGTTGTGTAGCTTTCAAGAGTGGAAGTACACAAACTGTAGCATTAAAATAGGCATAAAAATCGAATATGCATTCAAGTGTACTCAACACCTACAGTTGTTTAAAAATAATCAAAGCGCAGGGAACGGCAAAGAAGTTGCACCATGATACATATTTTCTTCGATAAATGTGGAAGATTGAATAGACAATCGTAAATTCGTTTGTGTGCCCGAATTGTGGAAAAAAGAGTAATGGTCCATTTGTTTGATTTTCAGGTGGTATAGCATCATGTCTAAGAAATTTTCGAACCGACTTTTTGGAGGAGTGGCCAACCCCTGGAACGGGACCCCATTTCGATACCTCCATGCAATCGAACTTCACCGGATTGGTGGGGAAAACTGTGCATCTGGTGTGCAAAGTAAAAAACCTTGGAAATCGAACGGTGAGTTTCAAAACATGCCATCACCGTCGAACAACAGTTACAGTTTCAAGACGGCGAAATAAATATTCTTCGTTCATCGCCGATATAATACTATGTACGGGTATTGGAATCTTGCACGAGAACGGGAAACAGGCAGTTTTTAAATTTTCCCCCAGGAGCAACAGGCTACGTGATATTGATCTCTCGATGTTTCCTGAATATTTACAACGAAAATCCGTTTACTCGTCGATAAAATTATTCGCGTTTCAAAGGGAAACTCGATAGCAAATGAATTTTAATAGGCGTGTTTGCCGGCCAGGTTTCCTAAAAATCTTTATTTCTAGATTTCCGCTGGATGCAACGCACCAGCGATCCTCTATTTAGGTGTCAAATGCAAACACAATCCTTGATCCGTTATTGCGCGCAGTGTCACCATTATAAGCGGTCGTTGGATGCTGAAACAGTCGACGGCTTTCAAAGGCGACGACACATAGTCAAAGTGTGTTTAGCTAGAACAGCTAAGAACACGCTGTTAATACACCGAGGACGATAATAGCGGTCTTCATTAGTAGGCATAGAGAGACCGCAAGCTAATCAAGAGCAATTTCAGTTTGGTTTAGAGCTTCTCGATGGAAGTAATTACAATGGTCCCGACTCTGTCTTGTTCTTGCGGTTAGTACTGCAAAAGCTCTGAGTGTTCGGGGTATTTAGAAAAATAAAATTCTTACGCGTTCGTTAGCTACTACTAAAAACACTTTCATGTACATTAAACTCTACAGTTTCCATAAAATCTTATTAAAATATCTGATCTCCCTCTTTCGTTCTTTCTCTAATGTGCTTTTGTCTTTCTACTTCTTTGTATTTGTTCGCTTCGCAATTTTAATCTCACGTCCATAGCAGTGGACAAGATTGCACGCCAAGCATAAAATAAACGTGTACAAAGTTTTCGTAAAATTTTACGTAATATTTATAATATCAAAGAATTCATTAACCCTCATCTCATCGAGAGTTCGAACAGCTGCAGTAGGGCAGTACATACTTGCCCGCAATTTCTTGCGTTCGCCAGTCCCCGTTACATCGTATAAAGAGAAAGAGTCCAAAGGATTCTCATTTTTCAAGCTGCAACGGAGCTACAATAACCAGGAACAAAGCGTTCGACATCATTACACTGTTCCGCGCTTTTCCTCGTACGGCAGGAAATGCAGCATACAGGAACGCGATGGAGACAGACTCGCGGCGTGGCCGGGTCGCTTTTATCCGGACAAAGATCGGCGAGTCCTTATTTTCTCGAGATCTGCCCTCCGCCTTCTTTGCCGATCCGATTTTTCCTCCCGTATGCTTTCACGACGAGAGCCTGTGATCCCAGCAAGCGTCAATGAAAGCAAAAGTCGTGGAACAAACGTCGAACGCCGGTATTCTTCGGGAAAGCCACGTAAAAAACGACCACGATAAATGCATCTCCATGGATCTGTTCACCGTTCCATCCATCGTTTCAGACTTATTATTAGAAGACTACGGAACAAATAGGTGCATTATTATCGCGAGGGATCTCATTAATGCCAATATACCTACCTCCTGGAAACATATGTGTTTGACTTTCGCTTGAAACAGGATTAGGGCACACCGCGTCGCATTCATTCCCGCGAACCTTCCACAACTCCGAAAACACTTGTAAATAAATCTCGGTGTACGAGCTATTCAACGCATGCTCGGTAATTCCAGCGAAATTAAATGACAATAAAGGGAGATTGTGCGGGTGTAGATAGAGGCGAGTAATTCGGAGAACGAGGAAACCACGAAATTCGCTCGGCACCATTCGTGGACACTTGGCCTGTCCGCTTTTAGTCGCTCGCTCGTTCGCCCGAGTTGGTTTTACTCGCGAGTAAATGCGACGCCGCGACTCGACTCGACGCGACGCAATGAGACGAACCACACTGTGCATGGAAAACGGCTCGCACGATCACGCGAACAGCATAGGTTTCGGTTGGATTTCAGCAAACAATGCCGAGACTAATGCCGATGACACGTCGGTGTCATCTCGAGAACTGCAGGTTGCCGCAGATGCCAGGTTCGCGGCCGAACCGGGACAATACCGAATCTCCATGGTGACGTCACTCTTGTCTCGCCCGAAGTGCAGTCCGCGTTACAGGAAATTGGTTCGCGACGGAACAAACCACCCGTGAAACGAAATATGTACATTACATACAGAACACTTTTTCTACCGCGTTGATCCCTTGTTCCTGCTACAAGACGAGTGTCCGTTTCGAGGACACTCGCAACTTCTCTTTCGCCGTGTTACTATAGGTAACGTCTTCAAAAAAATTTTAAACGTTTGTTAACCTAACGTACAATTCATTTGTATTACCAAACGAAATACGTTCCACATTTCCCATCTACTCATTACGCCGAACGAATTAGTTTTTGATCCAAAGTGGCTCTCGATTTTCAATCCCTGTTCTTTCATATCACTCCGATAAACGAATAAAAGGTACATATATAAAATCGTGCGCGATTTTCCCGATTATCATCCCAGCAGCGTCCTGATCGTTCTTTAAACGACAATTAAGGTCAATCGGATGTAAATGTAACTCGAAGCGAATGCACTCCACAGAATTACGTTCTCGGTTCATTGATATTGTCAGTAGATTATTGATTTAAATACGTACGAGGGCTCAGCCTGTTGGCCTCGGAATTAACTCGACACGCGGGGTGCGCGGTGCGCGCGATTCGGGTATCAAGTTTTTCATCGATTCTATCGAGAGGCATTTGTCCGATCGAGTAACCGCAAAAATTGCCACGACCAATGAAACCGACCTACTTTTGCCACCGTGCTCCAAAATCCGCGAATAAAACGGAGACGAGATAACACGCCCCGTGGTGAATTTTTATTTTGACTGCGAATCGTCTGCTAAAATTCACGACAGAGATTGTTGAACCATCGTACTTGGATAATTATTTGAGATGCTGTTGAAGTTATCGATTTATGCAATGCGATACAATTTATCCGTTTCAACACCGGTACAATGTTGAGAAAGAAAACCGAATTCTGGCAGATTTAAGCCAATACGATAGATGTATGATATACATATGTATGTATGTAGTTTTTTCGAGTCATGTGGATTCCCGTTTCGAGAAAATCTAAGCAACGTTCGTGTTTTGCCGTAGGTTTCCTGGGTAAGGCACCGAGACATACACTTACTAACGGTTGGTCGTTACACGTACACGAGCGACCAACGTTTCGAAGCTCAGCACTTTCCACACACCGAAGAGTGGACGCTGAGGATACGTTATCCTCAGCGCAAAGACTCCGGGATTTATGAGTGCCAAATATCAACAACACCGCCTATCGGCCATCCTGTTTATCTAACGATAGTCGGTAAGTATAGCGTACAAGCTAAATATACAAGTTTCGTTTTGCACGACAACCAAGTATCGTTTCATTGCAAATTTATCTGTTTATTTCACAACGTAGTCGCTGCTTGATTTCATTGCCGTTTATTGAATTATTCTTTTCATTGATCCGCCGACCAATTCCTCTGGAAATTGAACGATAAATCACAAGAGAATTTGTTTCGATAGGATGAGTATCATTATTCACTTGGAAAGTTGACATGCACCTCGGAGGCATCATAAATGTCAAAGTACCGCGATATATCCGGGCACACATTTAACGCCAATATCTGGCCGATTTAATGAACTGTGAAGTATATAGGTCAATTATTTCGGCAATTCTGATACGTTAGTCTGTTACTATATACTCTAAATTATTCATGTCAAATGGTAATATATGTACCTTGTACCTGGTAAACTAAACGATATTCTATCTCATGACAAGATACTTATCGATAGATAATATATTCTGGAACCAGTTAGTTTTGGGAGAAGCGTTTGAAACGATCGTCAAGAAAGAGGAAAAAGTGAGCGAAACGTTTGCTAGCACATTTCTGATCAGTGTGTATGAAATTCAGTTCAAGACATGCATATTTCGGGATGTCTCGTAGTGCTGCGTGAAAAAGGTTAATCGAGGATACGTATGAAATCCGTAGAAAGATTTCATGTGGGTATACAAACCAGGTGAAACCAGGCCAGGTACTGCGAGCTCGTATATCCTGGCAGGTAGGTATACCGTTAATGACTGCTGTGATATCCTAACCGGGCCACACTATTAAATGAGAGGATCTTATCGTACTGACTTGACCTGAAAACTTTAGCCAACGCTTGCTTCCATATTTCGCCGCGCGATAAAAATATCAGCCATTTAAATAGTATTGTTAATATCATGTCGGTCCCCTACTACATTCTACATACATATTACATTCTCGTTGCGACCTGACGCATTATACAACGTACAGTCAAAATGTTAATTCTCGATTGGAATGTATTGGAAGCAAGATGGACACCTTTGCAAAAATGAGAACAAAAGTGTATACAATTAATTAAACAGAATTAAACGATAAATCGCTCGAGCATATAAAAGTATGCATGATACAGAAAGTGTCGTGAACGAAACGAAGTACGAATTGATATGTACTTATGTATTTCAAATTCCCTGTTTTAGAGCCAATTACTATTATTATTGGAGCTCCCGATCTGTTCGTCAACAAGGGTAGCACCATTAACCTGACTTGCGTGGTGAAGTATGCTCCAGAACCACCGCCCATGATGATATGGAGTCACAACACAGAGGTAAATGCTTCCATAAATCGGACGTTCTCTAATTGTAAGTGGTAACTCGATGGTTAATAGGTTCGAGTAAGTCGAACGCTCGATCGTATAATAGAATTGTAAAATCATTTTTACACCGTTTCCAATCTCCCGTCGTCGTGCGTTCAGAATTTTTCAAAGAGAAAAGGACGTAACTCGATAATACGTAGGTGAGTATAATATGTAGTGCGCAGTTAATGTCCGAGTTAGCACGGCAAGCTGGCTGGCTGGCTGGCTATTCGCCGTTCATTTTACGTTCTCTGAAAGTTTCTCTGTGCCCGTTCAAAGGGAATATACGGCTCGCATACACTACACCTGTCTTTTTACCATTCTTCTTGCGAACCTTCAAGCAAAATACCTTTTGTCTTCGCACGAAGCAACAACGAGTGCACGGTTTCCACGAGAATATGAGAAAGCAGCCGTGTGGTGCCTTCTGGGGGAGTGATTGCGATCCGAAATGTGTGACGTAGTTGTAGATCCAATATTTTGCTTTATAACTGTACACGCATGCCACAGGTATTCGACGGAATACACAAGAGTTTCGACTGAAAGGCATAAGAATAGAAGAATCGCCTTTTACAAAGCTCTTGGATTCCAACCCCCTTAAAATACTTTTCCTTGTAACTCTTCCCGTCACAAATTTCATTCTCTTTTTGCTGGTCGAATAACAATATCTCAACGTCGAAGAATGCGCGCGCTCAATTAAGAAGAGAAGATAGTCCAGTTTTATCTCGGTTTCGAAGTTTTTCCTGCAAAGTGCGATTGCAATTTGTAAGCGAAAAGCAAATGCAATTCTTTCGAGAAGCGTAAAAGCAATCCAGACGTAATCTGGAAAATAAATTGAAACCATTTGGAATCTGTTCCTCTCGATGCCTTCGGTTCTTAGATTTTTTAGAATGATCGTCGATTACGTGTCGTTTATCTTGACGAAGTAAGAGGTACAAGAGTGTACCTACGTTCGTAAATATCTTTTGCTTCGAACGAGCGAATAATTCGAGGACTTAGTTTCTTTGAGACCAAACGGTGTCTCTAATGCGTTTCGTGTAACCAACCATCGCGAATCCTGCACTTCTTTTTGTAAGGATGAATAACGTTAGTGGTCGCTCCGAGCTTGAATTCAGCGAACGCAAATGTGTAAAAGTAATTTTATCTGTTCATCCAGGTAATTAATTTTGACTCGCCACGCGGCGGTATCAGCTTGGTGACGGAGAAAGGACCCGAAACGACTAGCCGGTTAATGATCCAGAAAGCCGTACCGAGCGACTCTGGGATCTACACATGCGAGCCAAGCAACGCGAATCCCAGCAGCATCAAGGTGCACGTTGTTAACGGTCAGTGTCGTGACATATTTCGCAGACATTTCTTCGTTTACCTATCGTTTATCGAATAGGAGCGTGCCAACGTCCATTGCATTAATTGACTTCTCGATAAATACTTTGCAAGCATCCTTCTTGGCGAGGAACGCGCACGAGTACAGGTGCGATGCGACGTCGTGTCGGTTCGAATCGATCTACTCGTCCCGCGTGTATATCAATTCGTTGAAAGCCAACGTCGGGCAAACTTCAGTTTGACACGGTTTACCACTTTCAATAGCGAGGCGACATCGTTTCGGCGAACGGTAAATCAGCGTGTAATTTAATGATCGTTTCAGTCACGATGTAACCGCGAATTCATCATTTTCGTTTCGAATTCGCGCAGTAGGTACCCGTTCGTGGGAACTTTTTGAAAATGAAAAGACTACAGCGTAGGGATGACGTTACACCAAGTAACTTCTAGAATAACGTTGTTTCGGATAAGCTCGGCTTTGTTCGTGTCCTACACCGAAAGGAGCAAACAACCACCTACCTAACTACCGTCGAAATAATTGTTTCGTCCTTAGCCTGTAAATTATCAGAGTGCACACGTTGACACGTTATCACGGACTGAAAGCGGACGCGTGGATTTCACGATAATTTGAAATAAGTTAAGCCGAGTTTCCGGTATGTTATTTATCAACTTCAAGCGTTAATTGCCCGGTACAATGGCGTGTACGGCCTTAGTTGACGCGAATGCAGATCGATGCGACACGTCGTGCACGCCGGTAATTTATCACCGTCATCGACCTGACTGATCCGCTCGGTAACGTCTGTTTGCACGTTCTTTCTCTTAATTGTTCGAATCGCCATGGTCCTACCTCCACTCTCGCGATACCGCCAACCGAACACCGTACGGCACAGACAAATCGGGCGACCTCTATCGATCGAAAAATTTGTACTTATATGTACACGATTCGAGGTGAACAATTTCTGTTACAGAGGAACATCCGGCTGCGATGCATCATGGGGACGGAAGTTCGTCGTACGCCAGAGCATGGCCGATCTGTTTTATAATTTTAATAATATTAAACGTAATATTTATATAAGGGGAAAAAAAAGAAAAGCTCGCAAGAAAAAAAGAAGACAGAAAAAGAAAGGACACGTACATACCCGACACGATATTGCAAGGCGATTTTAAACGATCGCATCGCCAATGATCGTTAACGTTCTTTGGGTAAATATTTGTGCAGGGTAAAACCGAATATTACCTACATTTACATTGAATTTCCGTGACCAAAAGAGTTTTCGAATATCAGCACGGCACAATAATCGATAAGAGCGTAGTATTTTGTTAAGATATATTATCAAGAACGAATAACTTATGACGTCTAAATTTATTGTATTATTTGTAAATAAATTTATTGTATGTACATATCAATAAAACGATTGTCTTTATCTTTGGGGTCTTTTTTTGTTTGTTTCACAATCAGTGTTGTACTATTTTTCTCTAAACAAAGTTTTTAGACTTTCATTTATATTTATATTATATTTTCTTTACATTCACGCCGTTCTATTTCAATTCATCTGTAAATTCTGTGTACAACAACAAATCTGTTTGAATTTTTTAGGAGAGAATATTATGTCGTCGACTTCCACTGCACTTTTTGGCAAGAAAATACCGCGAGCTTCGAGCGACAGAATATTTTACCCAAAATACGAGTTCGCGAGAAAAAAAAAAGATTTTACTGTTCCCCCTTGAAAATTTACCACGGTTCATATACATAACGGTTTACCTCGATGCACCATTTGCTCCCGTCGTGTCAAGAACGGGATAAAAGACTCTGCGCGAAAAGTGGATTCTCTTCTTCAACTGTCGCGAGCACATTCAGCTAGTATTTCTGGCAGGAAGTTACCGAAAGAAGCGTCGACGCAGCGACGGCACCGGCTAATGACAACGTTAATTACTTTGTCTATCTAGCGGCCATTAATTACGCCACGGTGCAACTGACTTTTCCTGGATAGCTACGTGCTCGCTACGCCGACCTGTGGGAACCACTAAACTCGCGCGAAAATGCGAACCCGGATATTCTTGAACCGTAACAAACTCGGTCGGGTTGAAACAAAATTTTCCATTCTTCAACAGAGCGCGAACAGACGATTACCGAATTGAAAATATGTAATACGGATCGCGGAGCTCTGTTACCTGCAGCAAGGAAGGACATCCGTTTGTTTTTTTCTTTTCTTTCTCAATTACTTGCGATTGTACGGAAGAGATCGTCCAGTTGAAACAGCTTCCGAGAATCAAGACCGTGGGAGAATGGAGTCTTTTCAGTGTTCAGAGGTGTGCAAATTATGTTTGCTATTTGCTCGTTGTTTACCGACTAAAGCGCAATGGTCTCGTGCGTATCAGCTCGACTGAGTACGTTTTATCGAATCACCGCATTTTAGTTTACCAACTATCGACCGGCACTGGTTGATTGATTGCACCGACGGTAACAAGAGGTCGTGCGCTCGCGCATCAGTTAGCTGCGGTGCAACGGGCGGTATTCAAGTAGTCGATGAAATCAACTATTTGTGGCTCTCTCAAGCGTGGAATCATAGGTGGAGCAGTCCAAGCACGATGTTGCTGTTGCTGCTGTTGCTGCTGCACCTGCTGCTGTTGCTGTTGCTGTTGCTTTTGTTGCTGTTGCTGTTGCGGTTTGGTCCAACTGTTCACCTTGCCCTTCTTTTTCTCCCGTTTTCGTGGATATTCTTGCAGCGTTATCGACTTGCCGAACACGAAGAGGCAAGGGCCAAGGTAAGGTCGAAAGTCGGGTATACTTTGCTTGTATACGAGACTGAATCCACCTGTATCGGCTGCCGAGTTCATCGGCACGTCCATTACCACTGGAAGAAATTGAAAATCGAAGCACCAATAACGTAAGATTTGCTCCGTTTCTCTTTTCCCTTCAACTATTATCAACTATTATTAAAGAGTTACCGTGATTGGCAGTCCTATACGAGAATTTACGTGTACGTACATGTATTTGCTTTTTGTTTTGTTTACGGAACAATATCTGTGAAGGATCAATAAAATATATATGACTGATGACTGAACGATTTCGTACGATTCGTGTACGGTAAAAGTAACGTCCCTATGTGTCTAATGATAAGAAGAGACCGCGAAAGCATCCCATTCGACCTAGATTCGATCAAAGGAAATTAAGGTCATTTCGGTGGGAGTGTCCCGACCGAAAGAGTCGAAGGTTGCCCGCTCGATTCGTATTGCCAGCCAGCAAAGTTGTTTAATCAGAGACCGGAAAGCCACAGCAGTCGATACTAGACGATCTCAAAAGCTTGTTCGAATATTCCGAAGGAAACATTACAGAACGTACTATTCGTTGTCTTGTCCCGACCTCTATTCACCCCGAAACTTTCTCCCGCAGTCGCGGTTCCTGATAACTTCCTTCTGTCTGTGATTCCCTATAGACCGTAGTTTGCTAACCTTTAACCAAGCTCTGGAGGACACTGGAATAGAGGCGCTTGGTAATTCTCGAGCTGGGCGGGTGCATCCGGGGATTCGTGTTGATCTCGATCAACCAAACGGAAAGGTCCTCCATCACGACAAAATCAGCTCCGTATAGCTCGAAACTACACCGTCTTCTGTCCATGTGTTCCTGGGAAGCCAGCATCGTTAAAACTATCGCTTCTGCCATTTTCGGGTAGATCAGATCGTAATACGGTTCACCCTCGAGGCCGATTTGTCTAGAAAAAATGGAAGATTGCGACGTAGATCGTTGCAAACGCATTCTCGCGAACATCATAAATACGGTATACGTATACGATAATATGAGACAATAATTGTATACATATACAGTGTTGTCCCAGAGAAATCTGCACATTTAAATGACACGCGGAGGGAAGAACAGGTAAGAAAAATCTGTTATCGATGTTGAAAATATAGTGGAGGGAATGGTAGACAGCAACCGAGGAGGAAGCTCACGGATCCTGAGCATATTTGCGCACCGGACCTATCAATCTTGAGATTCATCCCCATGGGCTATCGAGTGTAACGAACGGATAACCGAAACTTCTCATATAACGAGCAGACCGGTCGAGCGATTACTTTAAATATTCGTTCAGCTTCTCGCAGTCCCATCCTTGATCGCGAACCGATTTTACGACTTCCTCCGAATACCCACGTTTCCTCCTTCTTCTCCTCTCCTCGTCGTACTTCTCCTGAATAGCGGTATTGCAGATATGAATCGCTTCGTGATAAGTTGAGAAAGTGTAGGGCTTCGAGCTGAACCGAAGTAGACCCTCCCTGATGGAAAAGGATGAAAAAGGATCAAGGAAATTCTCTGATGGAATCTAGCCGAATCTCTACCGAAGAAATACTTTCGGGAAAAATTCGAAAGCGTATTTCCACGGTGAATTGCTTTTAAAAGAATCACTTTGCGAACACCGATATATCTACACGCTTTTTCGTCATATTTATCCCTAAACGGATTATTTTTATCTCAATTTCCTCTGGTTTTGTTTCGTTACCGAAGCTGCAAGTATTTCTCCGATTTTTCAAAGTTCACCGCGCGGTGACAACGTGATTCCCTGTAGGTAGAATAAAACTAACTTGAACAACCATATCGTCAACGGGAACGTGCTGGTGACCAAATACCATTGCCTTATGTCGAACTTTGTATCGTGAATCAATAAAGGACGCTCTGAATAGGAAAGAACGCTGTATTGACGTTAATCGAAAAGGACTGATTCGCAATGAAATAGTTGAAATTTCAAAACACATACCGATATATTTCTGGACGATAAAGTAATCCTTCGGTCTGCCTTTTACCTTCCGGAATATGTCCTTTAAGCTGTGGGATATGCTTATCCCGGTACCGCAACAGAGTTCGCTCGGTTTCAGGATCCACATGTTTCGCATTCCATTCAACTCGTACTGCGGATCGACTTCCTTCAGCTTCAACAATGTTGACGTTGCTATTTCGTAATACCTCTACAAAATAGAATCGTACCCGACAAAAGCAGCTATGTTACGCTATTGATCGAATTAGTACATTCGCGATTGTAAAGAAGGCAACACCCATCGGAAAAGAGAAACGCGCTTTTCAAAGTTTCATTCGGAAAAGGAAAAGAGTGCTACTCGTAAACATACTTGTAAATGTTCTAGAGTTTTCTCCGACGTGTACTCGATTCCACCACCGTCGTGAACTGCTGTCGTGTAATCGTCTAAAAAGGAATTCCATTCTTCGTCCGGAAGCTCGGCGACAAAGTCTTCATCTATGTTTTGGTGGTTCGCGCAGGCAGTAAATTCCTCGCAGCGTTTTATAGCGAATTCCAGTCGACTCATTGGAATCGTACGTTGTCCCAGGTCCCCCGTCTCCTGGTCATCTTGCATTCTTTGTACGAACCACTTCAACAGGCCAGCAGCAGCGGTTAGTCGAAAATCCTCGAGAAAAGCTTTCGGCTCTCTGCTGAGGTTGTAACTCCGAGGGAACAACACGCTCGCCACGTCACTCTCGTACAACCAGTGCGCTTCTTCCAGTACACGGGCCATTCCTAACTACAATTATTCGTAATCGCGATCGCATTACCTACCTTTCACCGATTACAATTAACGAACACTCGAAACATAAAGCAACGATATCACCACAAATTATGGAATACCCAGCAATTTCAATCGTGCATTTTACAGTAACTTTTCTTTTTTTGTTCGTGCTTCGATTTCTTATTCTATCTTTAGAAGAGCATAAAGAGCGTTAACCTTGGAAGTGTAAACGGACGGTTTTTGGTATCTGTTCAGGAGGGTATTACTACTCAGGCCACGGTGCCAGTCGACAAAGTCGTTTCGGCAGTCCCATATAAAATCTGGCGATTTGTGACGTAATAAAGCGAAAATCACCGCTTTCTCGTTTAAAGTTCCATCCGCTAGGGTCAGATCGCCCAATGATCTTGCCTCTAAGCTGGCCACACTACCTAAACATCGAACAGAGGTTCGTAAAAGAAACTACAGACGGCATTTCTAGCGGCCAGTTCAAAGTTTCGAAAAAATGTCGGTTTTTACATTATTATAAAAGTTCATGGCGGTGAGAAGCTTCATTTTATTTAGACATTTTACCGGTGTTCACGCGGTTAATGTTTAATTAAAAAGAGACCCAGGAAGAGAGAGAAATTTAATTAAAGGCGGTAAGGAAACTAACCGTAAGGCAGAGTTCTTGTTTTTGTGGCTTCATATTTCTGTACCCAACCTCTCCTCTCCAAAGCTTCTTTCAATTTCGGTAACTCGCCGCGTATTAAAAAAATTTTGTGTCTCTGAAAAGCGTTAGTACGTTCTTTGAAGCATTTAAAATGTCTGAAAGATGTTTGATTTTTCTGTAGAATACGAAACAGAACTCTCGCTGTACCTTAACCGCTTTGTTCACCCTGGTCTTAATTCTTTGATAACATTCTTTCCTCAACCAATGTGCTTTGCAACAACCTTCGTCCTTGAGGACAATGTTTCTGTAGTTGATGATAGTGTCTGTGCCGTGCTTGTCAAAGGTCTCGTGAGGGCAACAGCTACACGTGTCCATGTACGATTTGGGGAATGCACCGCAGTCGAGTTGGGGCAGACTATTAACAGCGCTGATCTCATTGTCATCCGTATCCGGGAGTGGCCATTTCGAGTTTATTTTCGCCCATTCGGATCGATTGTACGGATTCACGGGGCTCTCCTTTTTCTCCAGGCTCATCAAAGGAGTCATTTTGCAGCAGGATCGGTTGGTTTTATCTTCATTCGTGGTATCCGTTGTCATTGGATCCCTCGCGGTCTTAATGTCCCTTGACCGATGAAGATGAAACGTTCGAATTTATTACCCGATACCTATGAAGTTTTGTTCTTGTTTCTGAGCGGCGAACACTCGATCATACGGCGAGCACACAGCGATCGAGAATCACAGCGCTTCGCGTAATCTATTCCGAGAATTACATTTTACTCATTCGTGTACACGTACCTTGGATCGTGCGGTGAATCCATAGTTAGATTTCAGTTGACCCGCACGAAATATACAGTAATTTGTCGACTTCGTCGAAGTGTCTTACGTCAATTCCTGGATAAATGACAAGATCGACCTTAATTGCTTAGAATTATTTGCTTCGCGTCTATAGACCAGAAAGAAAAAAAACACAGGTACACAATGTATCTATGTTCAAAATAATGTTAAAAATATTCAGACGGGACTGCCTGCGCGTAGAATGAACAAATGAGAAATGAGGAAATTGATGTAACGTTTTTCAGAAGAGAAACGTGTACACAAAAGCGAACATGGATTAGACGAGACACTTTGGACGATGCAAATATTTATCGATGTTCTTACACTTTGAACGCCTAATGGATGAACCAGGAAAAGCTAAATCGATCAACCCGCTTGTTTAACCTACTCGCCTTATTGTCTGACAAGCTTAATCTCCTGAGTAATTAACCTTTTATGTAACGAACTTTGAGAAAACTCATGTTTATCGATGATAAAAAGGATCAGATTAATATGACGAAAAAATTTGTACGACCTTTCATTCATGAACAACATTCATGATTAAATCGATGTACAGAATTTGTCAAAGCAACTGTTATGTGTCACGGAACAGGATAATAATGGTTTCACTTTCATTCAGTTCCATATCATATTCTATCATATTGGATCCCCGCTAAAACAGAAATATTAGTGTCTATGCAAACGTAGAATTTCATGCACAGATGTACGTTTAATATGTTTCTGAACTTTTAGATGGAGTAAGTAAGTCTGGTTTTAAAATTTAACTTTTCTCATTTCTGGAGAATATGTTAGTTTATCCGTTTCCGTAAGAACAAGTAATCAGGCTGTTTCCTAAAAAACATTCAGATAAATACTTGCCATAGTTGTAGCGGTGAACAGTTCTGAAAATACGAACTTGATTTCATCGTTCATAAAACAGCGGCATCTGAGACTTTTCTGCCGTGGATGGAAATGTTTCGCGGAAACTTGCGAGAATTTGTCTGGTCATACACTTTTACAAGTTTCTACAGCGAACGTTTTACCGAAGTTTTGTCTGTCTGCAAGGTTTGATCAGAGGCTTCTTCATTGATGTCGGGTTACCGTGATTCCTGGAGATTGGTGAAAGCCTTTCACGATAGCCCAAGACATACGCTTTAACCCCAAAATTTATTTCATGGTTACTATACTCCGAATGTATTAGATTTCCGAAATTTACGAATTTTCCTTGACGTTTCGTTGGACGGACATGTTGCTTTTCCACGATCCTCTACTTTTTCTCCTCTGTGTCGGCGACCACTCGCCACAAACCATTAAGAAACACTGCGTTGTTTGCTTGCAGTTTACCAACCTCGACTACGTTGCCGAAATTACGATAAAAGAACTGAAAATAAAAAGCAGAAAACTCGGCTCATATGGAGCAAATACAAAATCTACACCAACGGTGAAACACCTCTCCGTATAAATAGATACATATATGTATTGAATTCCACAATTGGCAAGATATCGGTATATGTATGTAAGTACTCACATAATAGGAAAACGATATCTATGAATTCTGATATTTTCGATACAGTGATATCGTAACTACAAGAAAAATGTAGTAATCCCGAGTTGTCTGCAGTACGACATCTCTAATATCGAGCTACTACCTTTTACAACGTCCTATCCTCTCTGTATACTGTATAGTATACTGCACTTTTGACAAATAATTTGTCTGACATTACACAAAGTTTTCGACACATGAAGAATTTTTACTGTACTCGAATATTTCAATCGAACGTTGACGCGTGCAATTGTTGTATTTAAGCAAAATCATGAGACTACGACAGTGAAGAGAAATTGTGTGTCAGCGAATCGTGCTCTCGATCCACCTTGCTACTGGAACGAACGAGTTAACTACCTAATTGTAAGTAACCGCGCCCACTGCGCCCTCTAATCATCAAAGGCACCGGGAATGCTTTTAAACTTTCCATCCACAATTACATCTTTCTTCGCATAGAGGTTCCTATTAAGGCTTTCATTATTCTAATTATGAAGGTACTGTTTGAAATGTATGCATCGATTAAAGGTAGGTGAACTGAACGCTATAACTTCAAAAGTCAAGTCCGTCTACCTGTACGAATGATGTATATTCTCTAGAGACCGATATTTTACTGCTTTCATGAACACTACATTCGGTTTTAATTAATTTTCTCTTTTAAGTTTTTATTATACCGAAGACATTAATCCGTTTATTATTCGAAAATTTTACTTGGGAAAGAGCGTAGAAATATCAGCGAATATATTCTTTTTTATCTGAAATACTTAAAATGATTAGAAAATAGATACGGTTGACAAGAAAGTTAAAAAGTATCTGCGTGCTGATGATAAATCGATTCTTGAAAGAACGTTCATGATTACGAATAATTCGTGTTCACCATGAAAACTTTCGCGATCCTACGAATTTTCTCAATGCACGAAATTTTTAACGGTAACGAAAATAGGATAATGTTCGATGTGGCTATTTCATTTTTCTAATGGTAATCTGCCTGCGTTCGATCATCCTTTTAACCGACTATCCAAACTACGAGATATCCCCATTCGTATAAAAACCCTATGCCTTGTTTCAGAAAAAGCAATTTCAACATGGATTGAACTATGTTTAGTCGAATCAAACATTACACGTCCCGTAAGCACGACGTTTGCGTTGATGGCTTCAAAGTTAATTAATCCGATTTAAAGTGTTTTCCAAAGTACTCGATACCTACGAGCAAACACAATATTTATTAGAATGTCGTGCGTTCTTGTTCTGCCTTCCGTAAACCTGTTACCCAATCACGTGCTCTCGAAGAAGAAATGAGTTAGGAAGTTTGCGACAGAGTTTACCCTGTAAACTAGATTCGCGAAGCTGAAAGTTCAGACGGACCGACCTACTCATCGTAACGTGTAAACGAGAAACGGGAAACGGCCGTTGATGCGATGTCGTCGCGCGATTCGCATGAATTCATTAGCGCGATGCAATTAACACCGAAAAGAAAAACGTTACGCGATGCACCGTATTATGGAAATTCGCCGGGCTCCCACACGAAAGTAACTGCGGCGCATTGCGCTGTATATGTAACAGGAATAGACGCACAGCTGTATAAATCTTATTACAAGGTAATCTTGTTTGGAAACGTTGCAGTACTTTCGTACCTTGTATGCCGGGGTTTCTGGATCTTGCACGATGCATTCTCAACGAAGAAACAAGTTACGAAGTTTCTCGGTTAAGTTCATGGTGTTGCGAAAAGTGGCGCAGCCTCGTTTCTCTATGCTTCGCTTCAAGTGCTCTCTTCGTTTCTCCCTTCTCCGTCGAACGCTTTCGAATATCACTTTCGTCGTGAACCGCATGCGACCAAAATATCCATTCGCAGTTGCTTCGCGAGAGGATTCCCAAACTCTGACATTCATAAAATGTCGAAGAATTCATAGAGTGTACCTACTGATTCAAAATGAACACCTCCATCGACATTTTGGGGGCAACAAGGATATATAATACATATATAGGCCGTAAATAAAAGATAAGCACATAGTCGAGAATAATTTTTATCGATAGCATTGTAGAGCGAAACTTTATGGCGTTAGTATGCTGTATGTGTAATGGAATTATCCTCTCGTCTGTTTGAGGAAACGATCGCCGTTCGGTATAGAGCACTTTACTGTACATATAATCGCATCTGAATAATAATTTACTCGCGTGTATCGCCGTCCAATACACGTCGGAAACTGGATAGAAGCAATTTGCAAGTTGGTTAATAACTATGCGCTGCAATCAGTCCAAGATTTTCAGTGACATTAGAATCAAGAACAGTAAACTAAATTATATTTCATTTTCTCATTTCAGTATGAACGCTTTTATCCTCGTAATACTTTTCTCGCTAAATGACATCGAGTTATTGCATTTATTTGAGATATATGTATGTATGACAAAACGTAATTTTTTATGTGACATTTGTGTATCCTTGTTGCAGGTTGTACACGTGTAATCAGTGGTGCAGAATGTCACGTATTGTCGTGCTCACGGCCAAAAATTTTATTCAGATGTGCCCCCTTTGTAGGTATTTTTCAAAGAGAAACGTACTGTATTACAGATTGCAGCGCCGAAGAGAACACCGTACCCGCGCCAAATGTTATATCGCTAAAGGGACCTTTGTGCAATTTAAAGCAAAGTCATGTATTACGTAGATTCTTCTTTGAGAACTATTTTTCTGGGGGAACTGCTCTACTTCGTGCTCTGTTGCTCTACTTCCACCTAACGTACACGAATTCAAACCCGTCTGGTAAAGTTTCCATCTCGCGTGATGTCTGCATTGTCGCAGGTACAATGATATTTTATGTCCCTTTTTTTTTCATATTTGCTCCTTATAAATTGTTGGGTTAACATTTACCTTGTCGAACGGAACGCAAAATCTTTTGTGAGTTCAAGAGAGGCAACATTTCAGAATAATTTCTATTGAAAACAATTCCATCGTTTTACTAGCTTCGCTCTAATTTTTCTATGTTTCTATTCCGATTGAATTAGATTTCAACAATTACAGGATGAGAAGTCATTGGCATAATTCGAAGTGGAAAATTTTAAACTTTGATGTATGTAAGCGTTCCTAAGCTTTGAATACATGGACATCAAAATTGAAACATAAAATTTTACTATCGATGAATGCGGATGCCAAGAATACGAATCGCTAATCAAGGTCCAGCCCGGTAATTTCGTTCCCCTCTGCAGTTATACATAGGACGGGTATAGAGTTCTTGGGTAAATTCCTCAGATTTGTCCGATTCGACAAAGTTTCGACGTTACAGAGTTTAAATTGTGGTCACGTATTTGAAACACGTGATCAGTTCATCGGTACCGTGGTAATGAGAGTTTCCGGAACCAACGTTCATAGTTGAAAACTTTCGAACGTTTTTGCCCGTATACATATAGTACATACACAGCACCATTCGTTGCTACATATTGTGTAGATTATAAGTCACTTTCTTTCGATGCATCGGTATTTTTATCGAATTAATAATCTGCTTTGCACGCTAATTGCAACAAAGATGAACCTTATTCCATTTAGATGACACAATAGGAAAATTAGTGAGTTGCATTGCAATGCTTCTCCTATCCAATCTATTGCGTTTCTTTCGCCGTGATTGTTGAACCAGAAGTAAGATTTTCGAAAACAAAAATTGTCTGTGTGGGCAAAAAACGGTAAGATTAATTATTATGCCTTTTTCAGCAAAATCATCTTTTTCATGTTCCCAACAGAACCATTTCCTTTCGTATCCAGAGCCGGTTCTTACTCGAAGTGGCTAATTACGTGAGAAAAACATACTCTCCACCTCCCCTTCCCCGTCTTTACCCTCCAGTCTTCTTCTCCTCGTTCTTCGCCACGAAAGTAAGCACTACTTTGTAATGATCCCATTTTAAGAACCGAGAAAACAAACGAGATGGCAATTATTCTTGTAGCTGTACCTTTTCTGTTTCACTTTGAATCGCCAGTATCACGTGTTTCAGACAACTTTCTCTATCGTTAAGCCAGCGTCTCACGAGATTTCCTCGTGTCACTTCTGTTAACGGGGAAAAGACAAAAACAAGACGGTATAGGTACTATTCTGTATCCCAGACTACACGCCAAGGAATGTAACTGTTCCTCTCATTAGTACCGTCTTCGGAGAAAATATTTAAGAGAAGCGTGCTCGAGTTCCTTAAGTAATATAAAATTCTCTGTCTCTCCCGGAAGGGTCACTGTGTTCGTAGGACGAATTCCGATTAAAGCGAATGTTGAATTTAAATACATGTATTTGAATACATGTATCTTTCCGAATTCTTCTTTCCAAATATCTTTTCGGTTCAAGAAAAACCGGGACGGAGCCCAGGATCAAAAATAAAAGGAATTTAAGTTTTCATGCTTCAAATTTACTTGAATCACTTCAAACATCAATTTCTATATAAGTATCGAAGTTTAAGTATGTATACGTTGAGTAAGATCGTGAACGCACATGTGGATGCGTCTTCCATTCCCATCCAGTGTACATATGTATGTACTTGCATTCAAGTGTGGACCAAGCCTTATATGTATACAGAACATTCAGCACAGAACTCTGACCTCTTGGAACTTTATCTGCGCAGTACGGTGCGCAAAGCTGAATTCAAGTATGACAAGGAAGTCAGTTCTGTTCCCGATATATTCCTGAACTACCTCATAAAAAATAGAATGTACGATTACATTCTTATTAAGTGCACCGTTAGTTATCAATCACTGGAGACGCTATCGTATCAGTGTTCAAAAGTCCATCGAGCTGCTATTTTTGTGTATTTTACCAGCACGAGTAATCCATAGGCCATGGAGCAAGATTCCTACACCTCGAAGGTAAGTAATTGCAATCATTCGTTGAATATTTACTTGGACTGTGTGTTGTTACCACAAAATTGGGATCCAATACTTTTTATTTAAATAGCTGCTGTAAAGCAGTTACGTCCGTATGCCTTAAACAAATTTATGTTCCCTTCTCTGCGAAAGCATAAGTGTTCCCATTTATCTGATTTAATTAAAAAGAGAAACATTCCTAGTACTATTGATTTAAAGTATCAAGTTATTATTAGCGATATCTTCTTTTCGTGTTGTTGACTATTACTTAATCTTTTATCAATCGTGTTATGAGCTTGATTTTATGTAAGAACTATTCGCCTTGAAAGTAATCTAGCAATAGGTGAAACGTTAACGATGGTAAGAATAAACCTAATCGCGTCAAGCACAAGCGCATGTGCGATGTTATACCTGGCCTCACTGAGGTACGAATAGCACTACCTCGATGGGATTTGCTCGTCGATGGAAAACAAGCCGAACTAGGTATACACATATTTCGGCACGGAAACAATAACGCGTGCGCGCACGCGCACGAGAGCTCAAATGTGACCATCTCTGTTCTCCAAGCGTGACGCGCTATGTACATGCCTGCTGGCCATGACGTCGGACTTGATAAATGTGTCCTGGACGAAAAACCGGCTGCAATTTGCCGCATAATAACCAACGAACGGGAGAAAGAGACATTTAGTACACTTAGATGCGTGATCTATCGACCGTGAGCCCCCGGGCATTGACGCCGGATACCACTCTATTCTTTTTCGCCGCTTTAACCCATTTCCCTTGATCTATTAGCTACCTTCGAATACACTTTCCGCGTAATGGTCTCCGTGACACGGAACGCAGCATCGTTTTTCCATCGTGCAACGAGCATCCCTGGTTAAGTACTGGATTACGACGTGGAATCGATGAACTCTTCATTCGCTCTGTTACTTTTAACGGCGAGCTTATCCGTTATCATGAATGTGAGATTTCTGACGATATATTATCTCTGTTGACGGCCATGGACGAAATATACGTAGAAAATAACGATTAGAACTCCGCATAAGCATCCGGTGTAGATAAAAGATATAAACAGTTGTTTAAAACGAGGCGTTTGCATTACCATTTTGCGGAAAACTTTTACCGTATCGTGTTTGACTTTTCAAATAAGATAATTCTGAAAACGGCTGTTGTCGTGGGTACGTTTACATATCTCTACGACTGTTTGAAACGTAACTTTCACAATTCAATTCATGGAGAGACCGACGTTTTCGGCAAACAACCGAAGGAACAAACTTCCCTCCTTACTTTTCCTTTTCGTCGTGTTTGCAACGTTTCTGCCTTGCTTTCCCAAAGAATACAGAATACTTAGTGACGGTAACTGCCGCTAAATTAATCAAGGAAATGCGGAGAATAAAACGATTCGCGAGGAACGACATCCTATTCGTTTTAAATGTGAAATATCTGAGTCTGCGATCCTCAATAATAATCCCAAATTGTATGAGAGCTGTTTGAAGTAGATGCCTATATGTATACGCTGTTTCATCTCTGCCGACTGAACTGAGATATACTTTACGAAACTGTACTGGCGCAATTTCAATTTCACAATTTATATTCATTAAAAGTATCATCAGTCCGTCGACGTTTTCGAATTATACTTACTTTACACTCGATGTCTCATCTCCAAATATGCTTATTTAAAAATATATTTTGTCCGATTCACTCAATGCAAACACTTCGATGAATGGTGACATTAATATATCAATTCAATAGAATAGAGGGATTTTCGTGGAATTTATGCAACATAGATAAAGTTCGTATGATTTATTCAATCCGATAGGAGACACGTAAATAAATGAAAGTGGGATTTGCCAGCTACGCACCGAGATTTAAGGCACTGTACGTCGAGTGTAAATGTTTGCTGAATAAATTACCTCCGCTGGGCGTCTATGTCCGTCTCTCGAGGCATTAGTTATATATTCTCTTCTACTTAGTCATATACGTATGTTCTACAACTATGACAGGATAAATATTGAGAGAGATTTAGAATCTTTTCTCGAACTGATCCAAAGTTTACCGTATACTTTGATCCTTTTATCAAATCGAATGTCACTCGACGTTTGAATTCTACTTTCCAAGTATTTACCGATCGATTTAATTAGCTAATTTTGTACATACAGTGCATTCCCATTCCTATAACGAGCTATTTCTTCAGCTATTCATCGAATTCGGTCAGCGATACAAAAAGAATCAGTTTCGGGAACAAAAACATGTGGAAGTGATGCGAGTTGCAGGACAACTAAAATATACAGCTTTTGGTAACCGGACTACCGGTAATAGTAAGTCGGCGACGAATTTCATTGAAGGTAGGTTCATGCATGCGCGATGAATGCGGCGAACTAAAGGGATTGGATTTAAACGAGGTAACTTTCTTTCAATAAGCTCTTCTTAGCGACCATTAAGAGGCTCCTGAAGCATGCAAAAGCACTACGAAGTTTCTCCCCGACAGTTTTATCCAGATATTTCCCTCGAAACGAAGTTACGACCGAGCGGGCGCGACTATCTATCGACTTGAAACCCGGCTAACTGTAAGAAGGAAATTGCTCTTCCTACGCAACCAGAGTGAACTAATAGTAACGTAGAACAGCAATAAATCGAGTCGTTTACAATAGGAACGTGAACGATTTTTCATACAATATACAAATTATACCTAATGCATCTTGACTAATATTCAGCATTTAACTATATGTATTCTTATACCGATTAAAGAACGCGAAGATGGATCAACCTCAATTTTTATCGGTTAACGAAAGCAGTATAGAAACACATAATTAAACGACAACACACATCTGTTTTATGCCTTATCGGTAACTTTAAAAGAATTTCTATCAAGGTGCCTTTGTTCATTTTGAAAGACGGGATAACATCGCCATTGCTTTTGCTGATTGTACTTACGAACGTACTACTGTCCTAGTTGCACAAATTGTTGCATATCGAGATGTAGGAAAACCTTTTACACGGAAGACACAACTGATTCACATAACACGAAGATACACCTATTACGTATACACTTTTGTTCAGATCCATCAAGATCACTGATTAACAACCATTGTACGCGACAAGTTATTCCAGTAGAAGAACTCTTTCCTCTTCAAAGTTACAATTGCAACTTACAAGCTGCCAGACATTAACAATATTAATACATACCACCATTGTAATGAAGTTACGACCACTAGAAGCTAAAGAAACGGTTGTAACGAGACTGAGATAGCTGTGTAAATAGGTTCATAACGAAGCTCGCGGAAAGGGGCAGAGCAGAAAATGAGGAAGGGAATGCGTTGAAACATGACGTAACTTTTATGGTAGCTCGAGGAGGTCGCACGAGTACGGCACAGGATGTCCGAACAGGCTTAATAAGACGGCTAAAGTCAAAGTCAAATCCACGACAAAGAAGGTGAGTCTTGGCTGTGGAGAAAAGAAAAAGAGCGGCAACTGATGATTGGTGCGCGGCCGAGCTCGCACGTTCGTCGAAAGGGGTGAGAAGTTTGAATAGGTTGCCGAGGGCGTAACAAGGTCCTAAGCTTGTATGCTTCCCCTCATCACGCCTCGCCTCGCTTCGTCATGCCTCACCACGCCTCGTCTCACCTCACCTCACCACACCTCTCTCGTTACTACACGTATACGACAACTATGTAACAATAAGTACAATATAACTCTCTCCTCTCTCTTGTCGCTACGGTTTGACATAACGGCCCCGAGCACCAAGCAGCGGGCGAGTTTAGAACTACCGACCTCGGCTTTATCTACGGTCCACGGGTGAGATTAACGAAACAAAGAGATGCCCCGCTGCGGAATGTGACCCTTTACGTCCAGAGATCTGCCTCGCTGCGATCATTCTCATTTCCAGTGCCGATATTTCTGCACACACCCAGTTTCTTAATCACTAGCCACGAACGTATTTAACAATTTTCTTTAAAAACATCATCCATACTTACATAATCTAGCACTGCACCCTCTGTGTAACCACGTACCTTGGAACCTTCATAAATCCCTTCACTTTTCATTACTCGGTGCTCGTGTTCCTTTCTCGTGTTTTATAGATTTTCCCTGTAACACGCCATTAATCGAATTTCAATCCCACATTCGATACAGCTATTCATAGATGCAAGGGGTAATATGTATGTTACGGAAACTGACGAGACTTTTAAGGGATTCATAAATTTAATGTCCTTCTTCTTATTGGGAAGAATGAATTCCACAATGTTTTATTATACGTCGTTTGTAGTCTGAAAAAGTATACATGTATAATTCATTAGTTACGTGTTGAAGCACCTATGGCGAAATGACAGTTTCACAATTAGAGAAATATTGTGAATATACATATGTAGATGTTCGCAGCAACGCAACGTTCCGATTACTTCGGAAGTTGAATCGCTAGATTCCAGCACTCGGAGCAAACCCCTCTTCTAATCTGATTTCGTCGACGACGATTTGCAGTTCGCAATTGCTGCTGTCGCTATATTGGAGCAAACATTGCACAGTTCGCGTCATTCGATGCATAGTTAGCTGGACATTGTGCCTCGGAAGTTTGCACGCATAGTTGTGTCCGGTTACGACGCCCATACACATGCATCTTCCTTCGAGTTTGCTGCTCTAATCTTCCGCGAGACAGCTGCACAATATTGCCGCGGTATACAAGATATATGTATACGCTGCATAAGCATCGGAGGAGATCAATACTATTGTGAATCGATGATCCTATGTTGAATAGTTCAATTCAATTTCAATGAAGAATGTTGTTTTCAACTAACGATCATTTCTATGCTGTCTATAGAACTCTAGCAAGGCGTCGCAAGCGATGTACAACTGATAATTCTAATCGTATGATGAATTTTACCGATTGTGAGCTTCATTGACAGAGACGAACTTAGAACGACGAGGCAGATGCAAAGGCTTCTTTCTTTTTATACCTTCGAAAAACTGGGACAGGAAAGAATTATAATTGCGTTTGTTCTGTAAAAACTGCTTCCCTGTTTCTTTGGCATCGATCGAGCAAAATCTCTAAACAATGCATCTCTTTAATGATATTCGCACTACTTTGCATAAGCGGGAACACCTTCCCATTTATTCGACACCGTATTAAAATGTAATTAAAAAGCGCACCATCTACAGCGCACCATCTATCTTCCATTATAAATTATGCTCAAGCACCGGATTTTCCAACAAATTCCGAAGATTTGAATTTTTCTTCGTCATCCCAGCCTTTCATTCCGCAAGTCGTTAACTTTCCAACTGCTGGTAGCTTCATAAATAATCGGGGCGCGAGCAGAAGAAGCTGATGTTACGCAGTGACGAAGTTCACAGCTAACGCTGCGCTTACCATTCGGTTCTCGCACTTTTGCAACAACGAATAAATAAACTCACCGGTCTCGCTCGCGAACTCATTCGAGTTTATAAATTACCTTTCACTTTGCTTCTTCCTGCTCCTCTTCGCGAACCCTACATTCCTCGCTTAACTATGACACTCTCACAACTGCGTCTGAACTCCATCACGGTAAAGAAAAAACCTTTAAAAGAATAAACTAAGTATTCTTATTTCAAGATTGAATTCTTTTAACGATTATAAGCAGCGAACTAATGACGGACTAACCGGGATAATTTTAGGCGGCTATTGGTATCGATGTCAATTTCTGCGATTAGCTACAATTAATAATCGCAATTATCACCAACGACATCAAGGGACCAATTAGCGGTACATTACAACTACTTAACAAGCAGCTGCTAACAAGGATGTAACTGCGAAGAAGGCGATAAAGATGTATGACACGGTTTGTTTCAAGAATATAATTGGGAGTAGAAAGCAATTAAGAGATTATCTCGGACATCGTTCGCTCGTCGTGTCTCTTTATACCCCTTACGCCTTACGCTATTGCCTTCCGGTAGGAACAAAGGTATCCAGATGAGACTTCATTGAGCCGTCGCTCTGTCGACAAAGCGCTGCCAGTTTCGGTTAAATGAAATACGGGTCAGCTATAAATACCAATCTATCGATGGAAACTTTAACATCGACCATTTACGTTAGACCGCTCGACTTCCTCGGATAAAGCCGAACAATGCACGCTCCGATGGCTAACTTTCATGGTTAAAATTGCTTAGAACATACGAACTATACACCGTGTATGCCAATGTATTTCGGAATTTAGAAATAGCTCCTACGGTAATTAAATCGAATACCTACATATATATTCGCAATTATGGAAAATTCAATGCGCTGCTTGAATTCAACGATCTCTGTAACAATTGTTCTAACGACGACATTTTCATGAAACGTTAGAACGTAAAAGACTAAGGAGAATAAAGTGAAAACGGCTGCATCCGTAACGTAGGTACAAGTTTTAAAAGGAACTTTGTACCGCGTGTTAACAACGAGCTGCTGAATTTTCGCTAGCAAATTTGATTTTCCGCTCGGCGTTGCTGACACGCAGACAATGGCCAGTATGGGCCTCGAAAGTGGTGCACTCCCTCGGGCGTTAGGAGTCTAATAGCTTCCTCGTAATAATCGGCATAAAGCACCGAGCTTCCCTTTTCGTCGTTTCTCTCGGAGTAGCGTCACGTGGCTCTATTAAAGTATTTCGTCTAACTTGGTCCTTTGAAGACCAAGGGAAGAGAAACGAGAGGACTTCTTCTTATTGTTCCCTTTCTTCTTCTTCTTCTCCTTCTTCTCCTTCTACTCCTTCTTCCTCTCCCACTTTTTCTTCTTCTTCGTCTTCGGAAGAATAAGTAGTACGGAAAGCTTTTCATCGAAAGCCACGTCTTGTAGCAGTCGTACACGAGGAAACCGAGTAGCTTTCAGTCCCGACGATTCTCAAGATATGCGGCTGCTTTTTGTTGTCCGTTTTCGAATAGAAGGAGTATGGGAACCGCGTTGGAAACGGTAGATGCTGTTCCGAAGCAAGCGACGGCGAACGACTCAAAATCCATTTAACTGTAAATCGGTGCTCGTCAACTTGTAACACAAGTAAGCCAACACGCGTAAGATGCAAAAGGAGTTCCGGAATTTTTCGCGCGCTTGGTGTCTCAAGAAGATCTATTACGTGTGCATAAAATGCTCGCGCGACTATGGTATTGGGCTGTTGAACAAAAAAACCGTATGATGTTACTTTTCGAAGCTCGGTGACCAGACTTTGCATACATTATGCTTTTATGCAAAGAATGCGGGATATGAAGGAAACATTCGAGCATTAAAGTGAAACTAGTGAGATTTTCTGTTAAATGAACACGAATAAGTTCCGTTTGAGTATACTGCATGCACGAATCTACGATGAATTTGCGGTTACCCATTGACACTTTACATACATTTTCATTCGACGCGAAACACGTAACACGAACTCAATGCAGTAGACCACAAATCCCGAACTCTCCAGTCTGTCTCGCGGCTACGCGTATGGCGAACTTTTACACACATGCAGGGACAAGACGTGTAGTACATTTTGATGCCAACTTCGTCGATTAACGAATCGTGTGTCTCGGTTGGATATCAAAGGATCATCCCGCTGTTGTTTGAAAATTCACGGATATGTGTATAATAAGATTTTTCAAAGACAACTTTTGTGAACGATTTTCTGATTCGCGAAAGAATACGACGATTCCGCGAATGTCGGGAAAGAATCGTCAAAAGCGAAGGCTGGAAGATGGTCTAAGATTGCAAACGACGTCGGCCTAGAGGAAACCGCATCATTTCCGATGTACCGTAGCGTCCGTAGCACGTCAAAGGTGTCTGTCGTTTCCGTGACTTGGCCAAAGGAGAAAGGCAGCTGCTCGTATTATGTAAAAGGTAATTCGATGCGCACTGGTAAAGAAGGCCTGGCTTCCGAGTCGACGGATCAGTCGGCTTCCCAAACGAATCGATCCAGGACCATTGCCAGGGTCTCCTCTCGAAGCGGGCATAATGAATGAAGCAGAAATTGTGATTTTTAGCTTGTTGTATTTTGCTATCCGTTTCCTTCCACAGACCTTGCATTATCTGTGGTCTGATTGCATACTCCTCGTTGCCGCAGAATCTATTCCCAAAACGGGTATTACTCGCAGAAAATTCACCGACATTTAATAACCAGGTTTAAAAAAGAATATATCTTTAAAAAAGTTTTCTAACCTGCTTTGGTGTACCTATATATTCTTGGTTGACGTGTTTGATTATATCGAACGAAGTCCTGTCAAAAGTGAACACATATATTGATTGTTCGGTAAGTAAGAAATTGACAAGGAAATTGTAATTCTAGAAGCAACATACCAATTGCGATTCAACGCTCGCAAGGTCTCGCGAGATTCAATCCCCATCGATGCGTTACACTTTAAAAAGCGCAATGGTGCACATCATCGGAATTCATGGCACGGCGCGATCGAACTAAAATTAAATTTATGATATAAGTTTCAACCGGGGACCGTGTCGTCCTGTGTGGCGGCCCAAATCCTTGTTCGAAATTAGACTCAAACCGCTCGACGCGCAATGGAACAAATCGCCGATGTACAATATGTATGTAACTGAAAGAAAGTCATTTCGCCGACAATCATAAATTCTTTTAATCGTTACTCCGTATCGTTGAAAAAATCTTGCATGCACGTTTTCGTAGGAACACCGTTATCGCCTGTCGGGAAATAAGAGTAGAGAAACACAAATGCAATTTTCGTCTGCGGTGGATTGCAAAGTGTCAAGGAAACGTTAAAATGCATGGATGTCGGGCTGTTCCGAAAGTTCGATATGATATCGATCCCACGGGATTAGACTCCACAGAATCGAAGCTGAATCCACGATGTACAGAGAAAAACGAAGAAGACATGGCAGAACTGGGAACAGAATGAAACAGTCTTTGGGTTTTAAAGCGCTCCGAAGATTTATTCGAGGTTTCAGACCTTCTTTCATAGTTAAACTCGAATGAAAGAAATATCACATGGAAAATTATATCACGCAACCCTACAAGACTCTACGATTGTATGTACAGATTATTATCCTTTAGTTACTCGCATGGCGTCATTATAATTTCGATACCTTCATAAATGTGTGATTCCTACCTACCCATTATCGTAATCTGTCCGTATAGCTTCCTAATTAGATCTTCTTTATGAGAGTAAAGAAACATATATTGGGTTCCTACAAGATCATATTCGAGTAATTTTGAACAAAACTGGGTGCGAATAATTAAAGATTAAATGTACCGTAGAGTTCTTTTGATTTCGAACAATCTATTTTATTACTTTTATCCTTGCGTAAAAATACTTTTGTAATACTTTATCCTGCATCTTCATTCTCTACTTTCTTTCGACGATCGATCACTCTTCTGCCCCAATAAAACTTCTTATCCTTTGATTCCTATAAAAACTGCAAGCAATTTAGAAAAGGATTGAATGTGGAGAAACAAAAAAAAAAAGACTAGGTGTATCGACAAAGTTGGTTTGTGCGTTGTTCGGATAATACGTCTGGAGGGATCATTCTTGACAAATGTCGAAGGGGCACGTACACGAAAATTGTCAATGTTCCGTGTCCGTTTGCGTGCGGTGGTGTGCGTCCAAAGACCGATCGTTGCGGGTTGTTCGACCAACCGTGGTTAACGGGACATGGGCGCAGTTTACGTCAGATCAGCTATTGCATCCACTAACTGACGCGAATAAATGCCATGTATCTTATGCTCTCGAGATTGCGTTTCTTCCGAACCTTCGCGTCCATCCTGTCCACCGTTCGTTAATCCTTCCGCCCGTGATATACGTTAACGTTCATCCGACGGTAATTCGATTCTCTGTCTTCGTCATCGAATCAGACCATTGATATGTTCTAAGCAGAATAGAAAAACCGAATTCTGACAATTCGTACACAAGAGATATATGTATAGAAAGATGAAGATAGTGATTCAGGATAGAGATAACAAAATGACTGGCACGTCAACGTCAACGATTTTCGTCGAGATTTCTGCTCTCTAATTACAGAGTCGTGCAAGCCTCTGGCATATGCAGGGGACATGTCTCGCTCAACGAGACAACCACCACCTGAAACTACCACTGAAACCATTTTTTGCGGTTTTCCCATTATCGAGATCGTGTGTCTTCCGTTTTTACTTCTTTCATTATGTCTTCCACACTTCGCCTCCGAGAACCTAACTATCAGCCCACTAACTACATTTCTCATCATTTTCTCCAAGTTCATAGTCTTTTGTGTATATAACCATTACATTAATTTAATTTACCGATGTAGCAAAGGAAACGAGAAAACCGAGTAACCAACTGACAATGAGAATGTTGGGTTAGTAGGTATACTTATTGAGTCACCATCGAAGTTAAACAGGACATAAATTGGAAATCGATTACGAAGTACAAAAACAGCATCTTTTTGCTTCGATTCGCGTTTAATATCCAACCATAATGTGTGCGGGTATTTTATATGGTGGAGCAATTCTTTGCAGGCATCAAAAGCGGGCGCCCTTTTAACGACTGCTCTTTCGTCTAAGCTTGATCGAGGAATTAAAAGGTCGGTATCACGACGACATTCAATTCTCCCGAGAACGAGGAAAAGCTTCAGCCTCTCTTTTACTACCTGGAACAAAAGAATGCTTTACATTTGGGAGGACTTTAGCCTGGATGGAAAAACGAGGAGAAAGAAATTCATAATAAATAACTAGCTAATGTAATTTCACTATTTTACCTGCTGCCACAGTAAAACGGTTAATTGGACTTGCTATATTCCCCACTGCACAGAAACTAGTTATTTTCGGATCCTAAATCGATCTAGTTTTTTTAAAAATTGGAACCGTCATCACCGTATACCTATCATTCTGATCATGAAAGTTTCAAGTGCCTTCATTTTTCATTCTTGACTTTGTAGCTCGTCCCTTCTCTAACGGCAAACGTAACGGAGGGGTCGTTGTGTTGTTAAATGTTTCATGAGCATTTTACGGGAAACGTTTTCGAATACAGGTCTCAAAGAGAGAAGAGGTTTTCAAGTATTTCTTGCATAATCGAGAGCCGATAAAAATTCTCACTAACCAATGAAAAAGAACAAATACTTTTCGAGATGAAGATCAACGACGGAAAGAGACCAAAACGCGTGTCTGACTTTTGAGGTACGTCAACTACTGCAACGGTACCGCTATTTATCGCCAATGAAAACTCAAGCGTATAATGATTGGATAACGATGTCATTTAGTTATATTAATGACGTATTAAAGTCGGTGATAAGGGAACAACATTAACACTTGTGAATTAAATCTTGCAAAGAAAGTTTCATCAGAAACAATACGTCGCAACTTAATGCTCTCTAATTACCTTAATAATATACGAGCTATTTCAAAATGGTCGTAATTTGTGAAGAATACGAATGCAACTAATGATTATAATGACTACAAGCGTCAAGTCTACTCGGCAAACATTGCAGTAGTAAAAAGGGACCTTAATGCACGCGTAATACCTACGTATTTAAAAAGGAATTACATGTATACATACCTATATGAACGACGAGTAAATTCAACGAACCGATAGTGTGAACAGAGACGTAGGTACGCGATACATTTTAAATTCAATTCAAGAGTTCTCCGCAACGGATATCTGATAAGGTTATACGTAAAAATTCTTAACCGAATCGCAAATGAAATTCCTTTGAAATTTATTTAACCGCGGTCGAAATTCTATCGGTCTTCCCGCGTACATAAGCAGAATTTAAATGCAAAATTTTTGCCTCCTAGGAAAGTCCAGTTCCTTTCAATTACAGTGAAATTTAAATCATCGGTCTCGATCACGCAGATTCGAGGAAAATTCACTGCAAGGATGAAACCTCATTCACCGAAGCCAATCTTACACTATAAAAGGTTCTTTCGTCGTTGTAATAAAGTACGTCCATTTTTCTCCCAACGAGCATACAATTTATGAAGTTACGTTCAGTTTCAGTCCAAAGAAAAAGTCTTTATTCCATAAAAGTTTGAAAAATATTGGGCCATTCGGCGTTATTTATACGATTCTCTGCACAGCAATTTTTTCGGATAGTTTCGTTAACGGGCGTTAAACAGAGGGAACTTCGTGTCGTGACTTTGTAATGTGTACATACATGTCCGATAATTTGGGGTTATTAACTTTGTTCGCAGCACGAATCTTTTCAGCTTTACTCCAAGGAGCTAGTGTCCGTTTTAGACGTGTGTCACTTTTCTGTCGTCTTTCCTTCCGCCGCATTACATTCTATCCTCAGAAATTACGGCATTACCTGCAGAGTAGGAAAATGTATATGTTACTCTTAATTACCACCTGTATTATTTTACCTACATGGAAATTCCATATCGTTCTTTATTATCGTATTGTTTTATCTTCACGTAGCTTCTACGAGTCTACATGCGTACCTACGTACCTATACATAAGTATAGGTATACATATATACGTTTACATAACTTCCACGCGCTGTAATGAGTCACGGTTTTTTAAGCATAGGTACTCTGTTTCGGTCTAACGAAGTCGGCCTCTTTCGAGTATCACTTTTTAACGAATTCATAGGTCTGGGTTAGGTTCCCCAGGAAACAAGACAGACGACATCGCTCAAGGGAACATCGTCACAGAATCCCCCTAACGGAATGGCAGGTGCCGTGGAGTTTTTGCATCGGCATGCGTCCCCAATTAAGGATTACACGCGAGTACGAAAACACTCGAGAAACGAATGAAGTGCACTCATAGAAAGACTGTACCGACACCTGCGTATCCTCCGAGTGTCGTCGAAAAGCCCTTTCTCGTGTACCTACCGCAGAAATCTCTTACCACATTTCGGCAAAGTAATTGCGTTTGTTTTATTACATTAACGATTTCTGCCTCTCCTCAATGTATAGGTAATTGATTTGTCGGTCGAAGAAACATTGGTCGATGTCAAGAATGAGATGCTAGAACTGAAATAGTCTCTCGACACGATAAACCTAGTCTCATTAGTAATCAGAGAGAATGTTAGACTGGAATGAAATGTGCAAAAGCGGGAAGACGTGTATTTATCGTATGGTGGCTGGCGTGGTTGTTTGTGTCGTCGTGTATGTAGGTACCTACCTAGATCGCGTCGCGTCGGCCGACACGTAAGAAGGGTGGCTGCGGCAAATTCCAAGGGGGAACAGAATGCATAGCGGGAGCACGAGCTTGCCACGGTCCTTAAAATCCTGACACGAGATCCGTATGCATAATAACAACGAGTTTCTGAGCTCCCCTGAATTACGCTTCCTCCAACACTCAGACTTTCCATTGCTTAGATTATGGTTAGGCATCAGGCTGCCACAGTTAGGCTCGTTTAAATGAAACAGGAAACGCACAGAAATTCCTGCTAAATAAGGGGCATCGATATTAATTGTAAAACGACACATTTTGACGCGCAATGACTCGAAACCGGATGAGAAAATCACATGAAAATAATAGATGACGAGGTTCGGGAAGTCTATCGGCGAAACGTCATACCGAATCCAGCGCGTAATTAGCCACCGAAAACCAGGTCACTTGTTTTACGCGGGAAGTTCTTCCTTTTCGGCGAGGTGTTAAAACTTTCGGACTTTTTTACGCGGCCTATCCTAGATTCGGGTTGAAAATGGCCTACCGCGTCGGTCATCGTTTGAAATCCAAGTGGCTGGTGGTCCAAATATTAAAAAAGCCACCCGTACACGGGTGCTCGGCGGATGTGTTTCGCGGCACAAGTTCCGGCCCGGCCACATAACACCCTTGGCACGAAATAAATGGACACGCTTCGTTCCGTGAGTCCCTTCGGCGCAGATTTTTTTGCGAAAGAAAGTTTTTTCATTAGCAACGAGTAGTCTGAGATACACGGATACATACGGTCGGAATACATGTACACACCTGCATCCCGCGGCAAACGGATGCATCCAACGTTTCTGTCGAACCGGAACTACTTTATTACATCGTACTCCCCTTCGTCGATGTTGATTCTATGACGTTGTAGATCGGAGATGGCATTGCCTCCGTCAAGGTACTGCGGATTCCAATCTGCCCTGCATACATACATATACAATATATATCGGTACAACTAATTAGATATAGTAGTATACATAATTATATATATATATATATATATACAATATATATCAGTAAACAAGTAATTATGGAGGAACCTTCGAATCGACTTAAATAGCAAAAAATATTCGATCTGGTTGTTATGCCAGAAAGTGGACCGCGGAGTTCTAACTTTCCGATTACCCGTATAATTCAATTTCAGCAGCGGTGAAGGGTAAAGTTCCGTGTTCGATCGGTTCTTTAGTTACATTCTCCGAGGTTGCCACATTACGGAATCGCAAGCACGTACCGAATGCGGCCGGCCGTAATTCACGATTGAAATTGAAAGAGTTTTTCCAGCTGCGAACAAACGAGATCAGGGAAGCGAATCGACTGACAATGGGTTGCGAGATCTTACACCGTTCCCGGATACCTGCCATTGCCCTCGTGCATCGTGAAAACTTTTGATTAGGTAGGCTATTATATGCGCCAAGCATACGTACGGATCTATATGTCTGCTGTATATGTACCTACGCCACCCATATATCGTGCTACCTATCGGGAAGTTCGTTAACAAGTGGTCAAAAGAACTTTTAAGGGCGTAGGGACGGTACTCGTTTAAAATATCTGCTCAACTGCACTCCTCGATAACAATTTCGCGAACAGAGTCGAATATTCTGTGTAACTCGTAAAATTTTCATCAAAGAACACCTTAAACTTCGACTTATAATAGTCCTATCTAGTAGCGCCACAACCTTAAGTTGCGCTACATTCGGTTAATTTAGAACATCGAAGTACAAAACTGAAAATGTATCTAAAAGTGTAATAGCTGTGTGATCGCGTTGGGGGAACATGAAATGGAAACAATAGTAAATATTCAAATTAGCCGATGCAGAGTATAATAAATTCGTGTATCGACGATTATTGTACAAGTAAGTGTCGGTATTGAAATTGATAACGAAAATTTCCGTAGCTTCGAACCAGGGACTTGAGTCACCTAATATTACACGTGGAAGTCATCAAACGGAACGCTCGTCTTCTGCGATTATGCGACTATCGTACACTGCAATACAAATAAGTAGGTTGGAGTACGCTATAGATATCATAGTATGTATATACGATTCTAGAGACATTTAGCAGTCAACTAAATCAAAATTATATAATATTAATCCATGTAAAAATTCTATTTACCTTCATTCCAAAATTTCAAAGAAGAAATGTCTCACGCGTACATGTGCAGGGTGCTTACTGTCCTTTAGAAAATACGTGTGCAAATGATTGGAGCGATATTCCTTTACAGGATGCACTGTCAATAATTACAATGAGCGCGTCAATCGTCAGTGAATAACGAATTTCCATTGAACCACAAACGAGGATGTTTGGAACGACACGGAGTATAATGCAACCATACAAACTACATTATAAACAGAGGATCAGTATCACACGTTTGTCGGCCGCTTATAGTTACCTATGATCGACAAATATACATGTAGAGCCGCTCTGTGCTATTGCGTTCTATGCACCAAGGATAAGCCTGTGCAAATAGTGACATTAATTGCCTCCGCCTCGTCCTATTTGCATGTCATTATTCAGAATAATTGATGACTATTGGTAGCCTATGCGTTGAAACTCATTAGCATACTTAACGTACTGCTGCGTTGTCGCGTATATGTGTGTAGGTACTTTCCACGGGCATATTTTTACTGTTACTCGTGAATTTTGTATTTTGCAATTGTACTCATTCGTGAATCATTGTTGTATTAAATTCTACATAGATGACAATTAAATGTTCTGTAATTATTGGATGATTTCCTTCGTGGAAAGCCAACCAAGTAATTCGCTTTAAACTCGCTGGTTGTTATTTCCTACGAATTGAATTGCCACGCGTAGATACAGAATATACGAAATGATACACGTATTCTGTGAAACGTTCGAATCCATCTTCGTCGTCGCAACTGATACTCGTCGACGTTAATTTCGTTCAGTTCTTTATCTCCTTGCCCCTCCTTGGCAGCGAAACTCCCTCATTTACTTAAATTTTCCCCGTGAAACGAAAAAGTATGCATTAACGTAATTTATGTCCCAATAAATCAGCTGCTCCGCCGCGAGAATAATTTCACGGAAAAAAGCGGAGGATCGTACTTTTCTCCGCGCAGAATTTTATATGCTCTCGCGGTCTCGCTGCGTACTCACGTTCCCACACCGTGGAACCAGCTGCGCATTCCTGAGGACACACTCGCCGCTTCCAATGGTAACGCCGTATCAGTTGTAGGTATGACACGTTTTCAAATTTTCGGATAACCGATCGTAACGTAGTATCGGTGTAAGGTGAACGACAATGATTCGAATGGCGCAAGAAGGACACTGTATGACCCAATTATGATGAGATTGCCATCAGATGACCGTAAAAGCTGCATCGGGAGAATGCCAAAGGGAGAATTGCTTGAGATTCGAACGGTTGTCCAAGCTAGTATCGTATTTACGGTATTGCTGTAGGTACCGTGCAGTAACAGCTTTGTCGTACGACGTCGTTCGCCACGGACACAGGAAATAACTGTACTCAGTAGCCGAGCCGAAAACTTCCAGTTGTCCATCCAAACGAAACTTGATTTATCTCCCTTACGTTCCTCCCTCTCTCTCTCTCTCTCCCTTGGTTGGACGACTTTAATTCTCGCATCAGAATCTATATAAACAGACTGAACATCGAAACAAAACTGACGATATGCCATGAAATCGTACACAATGTTACACAATCGCAAAACATAAACAGAAGCAGCAACGTAATGGACCTATGCTTGACCATATCGGGTAAAACTTTTCTACATTCAATGTACCGCGCAGCGAATGGAAAGTGTCAATCGGAAATCCCATTGGCGAACAGGGAAGAGGAAAAAAAAGGGTTTTGGTGGTCCGTTTGACCGTTTGACGACAGTGCCTATTTTCTAGCGAGTTTGTGCATTCTATGCAGTTTGCGTTGCAGAGATCACGTAGGTTAGAGTAAATAGAGAAAGAGACAAACCTAGAGGCGGAGAAAGACAGACAACGAGAGCAGGATGCACAAACCATCAGGATTCGGTCAATTGCCCTCGCCATCTCATTTGACGACCATTGTTCCGCGCGTGATAGATTTCGCTCGTCGAACTTTCGGCAATCGCTTTTTTATTATCCCCTCCCTTTCTCTCTGCCCTCTTTTACCGATTCAAAACGAGACGGCCAGTCCTCCTACCGATGATAGAAAGCAACTTGATGGATATTACAAGCATTAGAAATATTTCAATTAAACAACAAAGTTTTTCGAATCACGTTCCAGAACGTTGAGCAATGAAACCGCAAATTTCTACAGAATCTAAATGAATGACAAATTTAGGAACGCGGGGTAAGCCCGTAAATTTGATGATACTTTCGTTTAACAATCTCGAAAGTTTCTGAGGAGCAGTACAGTCTCTACAGTCAGTCGGCCCTGATATCGGAAGCCTATACATACATCACACGGTCCTACAATAAAGCTCGTCCCTACGACTCGTAAGATCAAGGAACTTGCTCGTCTAAAAAGGAACAAAATTTATGAAGTACGCCCGGTTACTCGGTAAAACGGACGCTGGTATAAGCTAGCTAGATATATACTATATATACAGTTGCGAAGAGGTGAGCTTTGCTCAATTTTCTTTTACCGGAATAAAGAGAGTACCTGCATAAGAACCAGACGATGTTTCGCATTCGCTGCAGCATACATTTTCAATTGTCTTTGTTACCATCGGATTATTCTTAATCATTCCACAATATTTACATTTATGGAAATGCATTGAAAATTTATTCCCGACACGACGTTACTTCTGCAAATAAAATCCCATTTAATTTCGATAAAAGTTGATACGAGGATGCGTTTGTCATATATCTTAAAACCAGTATACCACAGAGACCAGCCATGGATTAATATTTGAAATAGAGTTCGAAAACCGGAACTGCACTCAGTTTTATTGCGAAATCAAATTTATCAAAATGAACGAAAGCCTGATCATACCGATAGGGCTTTTTCATACAGTTTGCATTTTAATTAACGTCTTTCTTTAAGCAGACTATGACCGTTGGAAACGTTTCACTCGCTCCACGCATTATCAGGAATCAATACAATCCTTGCTCCATACAATTGCCCGTATAGAACTGCCTCGCTTTGTCGCGTTATCGTTCTTACGGCGGAAACGACAAGTTTCATCGAGATATAAAAAGTAATCGAATTTTAACTGAATGTAATTTACGATTTATTTGCGATCAATGAAAAAGAAAAAACCGAATCAAATGTGAAATACAGGGGAGTAATTCCTATTCCGCTCTGGATGCGGATACTATTAATGGTACAGAGATATTTACGTTGACTGTGGGTAAGGAGACGTTGAAACATCAGGTGCAGGACGCTTAAAGTGCATTACACGAAGCGATACCGAACGTGCCAAAACAGCTATGGACGTACATGCACATACATATATGTAGGTCAACAGAATACGTAAGCTGGCCTCTCGCTGAACACTAAGTAGACAAGTTCTACGTATTTACAACGACATCTTGCTAATTAGATCCCCTCTTTCCCGAAGTAATTCAGTACAGATCGATATCACTGATATTTGCAATACCGAATAACACAATTCCGAAGATATTCATTGCGATTTAATTCATGCGTTTTTGATTGAATTTATTATTACGTCCGAATTGTATACGTACAAAAGAGAGCACACACCTTATCATTTGTCAACAAACATATCCGTCGATTAGTGACACGTGTTTATAGCGGATGAATTTGCGTCTACCCAAAAACGCAAGAATACTTTTTCGGCAGTCAAGTGTTAAACCTTCTCACCTAGGCGCATGAATATTTCACAAGCGGAGACGGCGGAGCTACACTAGCCGTGACATAAATTTTCCGTGGCAGCGCTTCGTCGCTTCTGTAACTAGTCTGGAGACTGTAAAAACCGTCAGATGGTCTATTTGACGACGCCGGGATACCAGCCCGATCCACCGACCAAAAAAGAATGGGTCCGAATAACTTTGGAAATGAAGGCGATACGAAAAAGTTACTGGAATCGGTGATCTCGCATGAACACGAGAATCCTAATAATAAATTCATGGATAACGAATGAAAAAGCAGACATTATTAGAAAAGATTGAACCTCGAATATCTCACGGATCATAAAATTCTCAAACAACGTCGAATCTGATCGGATCATGTCGAACCACCCCAACTCGCTTTATACTTACACGGGATTTCATTGAGCAGTGATAAATGTATGGATTCATACATCTGAAACGAGCGAATCAACATTTTCAAGTAGGTACATACCTTTAAATGAAGCGAAGAACCTACGCCATAGCAACGCAATGGTTCTTTTATAATTCTTTTTCATCGTTGTCGGTGGAAACGATATCCATTGTAGGTAGATAGATCAAATTGAAACATGGTGGGATTCCCCGATAGCAATTCCAATGAACAAATTTTGTAAAAGAGTATCCACCGATTTTTAAACGATAAAATACGAATGGTGGAATATGTAGGAGTTCCATTACTTGAGCTCCGTATTACGTTGGAAGACGTAAAAACTGGAAGCAAAGCTACGAATAATTCCACAAGATTTACGTCAGGGTGTTTTTGAGACTCGTTGGAATGGATTATGGGGAAGAAGTATCCAAGATGGTACATAGTTGCAAAACACACTAATCCATCCATCTAATAGTGGAACCTAATAAAAGATGGCAGGAATAATTTCCCTTTTCGTACTGCCGACCGTTATTAATTTTTAAATAAAATCGTTTGTAATACATACATAGGTAAAACTGGTTAGATTATCGTATCAGAGATGGAGTTTCCCCACAATACGGGCACGAATAACATTTATTTTCACTTTCGTCTTACGAATAGATTTATACATCTCACGTAGAATCGGCTTCGTGACATATTTATTGTCGACGGAAACTACGATAAGAAAGATTATTATTAGCGAGAACCTAGAGGGATTCTTATAAATATCCGTTACGGAATTCCGGAATGGGACTGTCGAGCAATTCATTTTTCTCATAAATTTTTATGAATCGGAGCACTCGGGATCCGCGAAACTCACTCTCGTCCCGTAGAAGGTGAAAAACGTGCTCGGCGTACAAGCAGACGTGGCAGAGTTCGGTGACGAGATTTTTTTTCCTCGGTGGATCAGGCCTACCTTCACCTAACTCCCCCGTTATGTGCCGTCCAGTTGTTTTAACGGCTCTAGGGCCGTGCGGCCCTACGGGAAACCTCTCGACCGGCCATCCTTTAGACTCAACGCGTCATCGAATCCTAACCTCGCTACCAACAAGATTTAACTCGTACGCGCGAAAATTCTCCTCGCTTCCCAGTAACTTTCCTCGCGAATCTCCAACGTGACCAGCAACGGAAAAAGGTAAAGTTATTAGGCTGGTGAACGCAAGAGCGAACTCGTTCCCTCCAGTCTTGTCGTCAAAATTCCTAACTGTACCCACTTGATCCAGTTACCATGCTTACGATTTTTTTTACAATTTCTCGCGGCAAAGAAGATTTCAGCTGTTACGCGAGAGAGATAGAAAGCTTGTGTAGATAGAATGTAAATAGGTTGAAAAGAGCGCGCGCGAGACAACGAGCAACGCCACGATGTAGTAGCTACCCAAGGGGTTGTAGTTGCCGAGGAAATAGAAACGTCCTCCAACACGGACCGAAGACGAATGTCCCGATCTGCGGAATGGCGATAGCAGACGACTCCGCGAACGAATGTCTTCCACCATTCGACACCACCGATTCCTCGATAGTCTGGTACGATTCTTTTTCCCTGCTCCTCTGACGATTTCAATTCCCAGATCGCGATTCTACTTCCACGTCAACGACAGAGATAGCCGGCGTTATTGTCAAATCAATTTCCTGCCGATTCGTCTCTGGATGCAAGTGTCATAAAAATCTGTCGTTAGCCGATTCACTTTGACAATGCGATTCCATTAACTTTTGCAACCTGTGTTGTTGTTTGCGGATATGTCACAGGAATTATTATTCGGTTCAAAAAAGGACAGCCTGTTGTCTTACATTACCTGTTTCTACTGCGGGATATATTCTTATGCAGCTTTAACGAAAAAATTAAAATTCATCGGACTAAATCGAATCATTGAACGCGAACGAAAATTCAATTCCGAGGGAAAATTTACAGCTGGGCGCACTGGTGACCGTAACTCTTCGAACACACGAAACCTGAATGTCGTCGTAATCAATGGCCGCGTTCCGTCTTTCAATTAGAAACAGGAAGAAAGAGGGAAGGGGGCCGAAGAAGATGAGAGGAATAGAAGCGAAGTAACTTGTCTCGAAAAGAACAGTTATTTTCACCCCAGTACCGAGTACTTCGATTAAAATGGATCGTTCGGGTCAAGTTTAGCGGAATCCTCCAGTCCACACCGTGTCTCTGAATTCGAATGTTCGAAGATTCGACTAACCCTACGATACAGTTAACGCTGCGTCGCCTGAAACTTTATCCAAGAAATTTTCGAACGTCTTTCGGTTACCGCATCGAATGCTCTCTTTCACGCAAACTAAAGCAAGTGCCTTGCGATCTTTGAGCGCCGTTTGGATTATTATTTACGTATCTCTGATACGTAACATAGCCTTTGCGATCCTTTTTGATCCAGGAACAGCTACAAATCGAGGGTGATGCAAATTAAATGAATCTTGATCGTAATTTATATCGTAAAAATAATAATGAATGTGCTACCCGATTCAAGTTCTAAAAGGCAAACGATGTTATCGTCATTCTGATATAATGTAAGATACTCTATACAAGCTAAGCGAATTATGAAATACACAATGGCATACGACCTCGCAAAATTAACACACTGGTCGGTGATGAATGAAAAGCGACATTCCTTCCTTCCGTTTTCATGATTGGTTTGTCCTCTTTTTTCCACGTAGCAAGAAAATCTGCATGTCCGCATCATAAAATGCATTTATAGTAACTAAAGTTTACTGTGAGACAGTATCGTACTATTTGCCAGCGTGGATGCATTTTACATCCTACGATTCCCCTTCAATACACGAAAACATGTGGTCATGTGGTCACGTTTTAGTGGTGCACATGTAGAATAGTTATATTATATTTGTTTTTGTGTACAAGTACTACATATGTCGCATCATACGTATACCAAAATATTCTCACAAAAAACTCTCTTTCCTTTTCAACAAATATAATAGAAAATGCCAAAATTGCTTGCAATGGGAAACGTCAATGAAATATTAAGTAATGGCTGCAATAAAAAAGAGAATTTACCAAAAACATATCGACACACACCATTTCGTTTCGTTTCGTTTCGTTTCGTTTCATTTCTCGTATATTGTTATTCCCATTATTACCTACCCTCGTTACTTTTTATTCATATTTCTATTTTTGCATTATTTTTTTATCGTACTGACACTTTTCATTATTATCACCATCGAGCTTATAGTCGTTTCGTCGAATTTTATACATCGGTGACATTTATGTAGGAAAGGTCGCAGAAAAATTGATTTTTCACTATGGTATTTTATTAAAAACTTAATCACACGATAACAAAGGATAACGATGATATGAAAACAATGTACTAATAAAAATAAAAGTTTGATTCGAAGAACCCTTGTAAACATTGTTTCTATTACTTTCAAATCGAATATTAATTTTGGTTCCCACACTAATATTTTTGATAAACTGTACTAGGTGAAATATATTACGCGTAGAGATCATCATATTTTAAACTGTGTGTAACTCATAAAATGTATAAAGTTAATCCGTCAATAGATAATTACAAGAAAATCTCACTGTTAACGCATAAATACGTTCGGTACACGCTCAATGAATCCTTTGTTCGTAAGGTAGTTGAAACGTTCCGTGCGAATACTACGATATTTTGTGCATACTAGTGAAGAAAATAAAAAAGAAACTCTGTCGAGACGATAACCCTCCCGAAGGGGAAATGTGCGAGGGTAAGAACGCGTCGGACCGGCCATTACCTACGAAACGGGCAAACTTCAAATCCCTCGGTGCCGATTGTTACAAGCTTATAAACTGTCTGGCCGAGGATCGAACCTTCCGTCCGACAAACCTTCTTCCGGGATTTCTTCGTGCTTCGTGCACGACATCGAAACGACGAAACTCTGCAACCTGACTCTTTTAACGCCACCGTGCCCTTACGACAACCCATTTGTTGTTCACCTGCCGAGAAAAGCTTTGTACATTTAACCGAAGCATAGTCTACACGCTCAGTCTTTGATCTCCTAATACAACCATTTCCGTCTATCATGTCCTGCTACACATCTGTTCTCTTTAACAACGGTTAAACAGCAAGTTTTCATTCGCAGCGGTGGTTAACGGCAAATTTTGGTCATGGCAAAACTAAAGTCCCGAACAACCGAAAGATCCAATTGCTTCAGGGAGACATGTCATGGCACGCGTGTCAGTCGCTACTTCAAAAAGAGTGTGTGGGGAAAACACACCATACTACACCATGCCACACCACGCCACGCGACACGACGCGACGCGACAAGGCGATCAATCAAGCGCCATTCAACGAGTATAATAAAATAACATGCGGCGAGCAAAAGCTTTTTTACCGGTTCCCAGGCAGCGTAACATCCGACAATTTGGTTAACTGAATAGCTATTCAATGACTTTTAACGAACAATAGAATCCAGAGGAAAACGCAAATTTCGCCAAAGCAACGCGTCTCTCTCTACTTCGTCTGTGGACGATCCGCTTCTAGTGCCAAGGCAAATCAATGGTGTAATTAGTATGGCGTTCTTGCAAGTCAATACCTTCGCGTAATTACCTATAATATGCGTTATTTCATTATTCAAATTCGATTTCCAACTTTCGATATTTTCCATCAGTTTTGATGCATCCATATTTAAGCGTATACAAATATTAGCTTTCGAGATATTGTTGTAATTTATTGCACCTACCAAGTGGCCTGCTTAGTCACCACTTCCAAATCTGTATATCATATTTGATTGCAGATATTGGAATTTATCTTTGTACGGTAACTAGTTTTTACCGCTGGTAGGAACCGTATCGACGCATTTCGTTTTCCTTTAAACTACTCTATATAAATACAATATGTACCTACATGTACATAACTATTTGGTATGAGCGTCGTATCTACGTCATCAGTTATGACTCATGACGATAATTGTGCACATAAAAAGATATCGCTATTACTATGAGGTAGAATATTCCTGTCAGTACGAATATAAAAATCAACACTTATTGCTACATTAGAAAAAAACCACGCGACAGAGCAACCCTCTTATTCGGTAATTTATTATCCATGACATATCATGGCTTGAATCTAGCTAACCAGCCTGGACTAAAAAACTGTACTGCGCAAAGATATCTGTCTAACGAGAATTTAATTAACACTGGCCACGTATTCGACTTGCGACATGTTTTCAGCCCTCAATGTTGTTTCACGCAGAAGCCTTTATATTCGCGACATTGCAAGCAACTACGCCGTACCCTGAAAAGCTTACGTTTACGGAGAACACCGTTTTTATGTAAATCTCACGGATATGTAATTTTCCAGTTCGCTGTAAAACGTTATCGTCGCGCTGACTTCATATCGCAACCCACGATACGATGATTAGACTCGTTAATATTCTATTACTGTACAGATCCGTCTGTCGTGAAGCAATTGAGGAACGTTACTTTTACTACTCATCTTCAATTTAACTACGATACCATCGCACAGTGATATCGTCCGACTAGAATATTTTATTTTTACAATAAACGTGAGTCAAACGCTTGAAAACTATGTTCTACGAATTTTTTGGCTTCGATTATGCGAAACTAGAACTAAAGCAGCAATACCGAACAAAGTTTCGCGGGCGCATTACCAATTTCTCAACTGCCCGCATAAATTTTCCGAAACACTAGTAACATTCGATTCCGCGAGTCGCTCATTAGCTCATTAACATTTCTCTTATACATAAATATGTGCATAATATTTCACTTGAACGCGAAACTGCATCTTCCAATTCGGACGACTTTCGGGAGAAAAATTCGTGTTAAATTTGGATGAAAATGGAACAACATTCTGTGGAATACGCGAAGAGCCATCGAAACAAATTCATTTGCAATAACATAGAGAAAGCAAGACTGAAAAATGGTAGTCGAAAAGACTGATAAATCAACGACTTCTACGCGTTGTCTTCGATCTTAAGTAGGCCTGTGCCAGTGGCCCACACTTCAAAAAATATACCTTACAGATTAGAACTGCATTAAGTGTTCTTCCAGTGGAAGTATGACCACCTTGATTTCGATAAGTTACGCAGGAAGCGGACTAGAGTTTTCATGTTACCCTTGCGAGACGGTAACAAAGCGATACCACAGCGCGCTCTATAATCAAGGAACATTACTCTTATTATCTCTCCTTGCGGCAACGAAGGCAAATTAAGCCGTAAAACTTGGTAGTAAAGTACAAGTCTCTCGCACAATACCTATATTCGTCTTGCCCGTTCGTATTACGTTTATTAATTATTCGCGGTGGTTCGATTGTTCTCGTTCGCGGGACAAACTACAATACCGTTACTCGTTCATTTTCCAAACAAGTTTTTAATCGGCATACATTTAATGGCGAGTTTTTTTACAGAAAATAAAAGCACGGGAGTACTAAACTAATTTTAATACTTTCCTCGATCCTTTTTAACTTTTACACGTTAAGTTTGTCCAATTAAACGTATTTTCCAGGATATACGAACTTATCGATCTCTAGAACACTCCATGTATGTGAAACGATCTTGCGACACGTTGCTCATCGAGTAACACTGTAAATACAAAATGCATGCAGACTGCAGAGACAACACGGCAGAGTTCTCTGTTGACTGACACTGGCAAGTGAAACTTTGCACTTTAAGAGATGAGTGCCGTATTGAAATTCCTAAAATATTGCATCCCTCTTATAACGCTAAACCGGCTTCTACGTTATACATACATATGTATAATACATATATGTATGTACATATGTATATCTACTCACCGATGCGTGCCACATCACGTATTCACAAGCATTTCTTTACTTTGTCCCCAATTGTATCTGCAAACTAGCGACCGATCTAACCACATTATACACTCTCACAATTGAAAAACGTATTTCAATCTCCACGGACCGATTCGATCGTCGATTTTGATCGAGCTTTTTCTGAGTGGTTTGATAAACGGTGAATTATGGAGAAGTTACGAAGACTGGTCGATAAAATAAGAGGTCGGGAATTAAGAGGGAAACAATCGGGAGACCCGAAGGATATTCCATTCTCGCGCGAGGAAGTTTGAAGGAGAGTCAAATGTAGCGTCCGCTTCAACAATTTGCTTTCCATACCATTCGGATCTCGATGTAATCCCGATGGTTGCCGAGGGTTGCCGAGGCAAAGGGTTGCGTTTGACCACGCGCTCGTCTAACCACTCGCCATTACCTCGAGTGGCCTCGCGACAAACTTCGATCATTACCGGTGGTTTGTTTTCACGCGCGCCAGCCGTCCTACCCCCGGCATTACGCCACTTACGCCAATACGTTTCCTCTGTACGCCCCAGTTACACGCCCGCCGGACCAACCTTTCCAAAGGTAATCCAATTACTTTGCGATAATTACTCCCAACCGATTACGAGAATATATCTTCTTCTCATCCGTCTCGATCTCGCGCTTTATTTTCGACTTACAGGGAAACCGCGAAACGATACACTCTCTAGAGTAAAACGTTTTCACAGTCTTTTCGGTCGAGTCGGGATAAGAGTTTTTCGTCGAAACGTTCGTTCGTTTCACGCTGGTTCATTACTCTCGACAGATTTCTCGCAAGTCTCGACAGACCGCTACGTGCTTTTACGCCATGCGTGTTACGATATAAAACGGATGTGTTGGTATTACTATTATTTGGGTAGAGAAAAGCAATAAAAAATTTACGAGACAAAAAAGACTAATTAACGGATCCGCCGAGAGGATCAAGATCGCTCCAAAAAATTGTGTCGAACGCACGTCTTGGTTGAAGATATCCTTTCGTCGGATTGCGTCAATGACCTGTCAGCAAATTAACACAATTACCACCATTACCGGAGGCATTGAACGATGCGCTTGTAGATAACGCTTTTGCATACGCAAACCTTACCTTTCCATTCTTTTTCGATTAGTGGCACAAAGTTCTCGTTACGTATTACCTTCGCACACTCCAATTACCAGCGATAATGTTGGAAGCTAGATAACGGACTCTCTATAAAAGACAAATACCCACCGGTAATAATCACCGTAAAAGGCATACGAGTCGACTGAAGAATTGCAGCAAGTTACGTAGAAAAATGCAACAGCGATGTCTCACGATCATCATACTTCTGTGTTTCGTCACAGTCACAACGGTAGGTATCTTAATACACTAAATCGAACATTCTTGTCGATATTCAATACATTTTTACCGAAACACACATAGTTCGGTACGTTTGCTTGTTTCAAGGAATGCTTTGCTTCGCCATTCTATAGATACTATTTAAATACATGCAATAATTATTCTACCACGATTTGACTAATTGTTTCGGTAAAAATATGTTCATGACAAATTTCTATTCTTCGTGCTTTTTATGCGTCTCCCTCGCTTACTGATACTCTGGTTAACTGCAACGCGATGGAGTAGCTGACGAGCAATGAAGCAGCCCCCCAATCGAACCGTGGTTCAACAGCTGTTACGGCATCACCACAGACTCCGCTCGACTTTTCAAACGTACGCATTCTAGAAATTGACTTTTTACTGTACAAAGAAAACCACATAACTTATTCGCGCCTATTAACAACACTTTCACGGTTAAAAAAATAATTAAATATTTTTTGACGTTATTAGTTTAAATGACTTTCTGCACATTCTATACATCGTTTACCATCTCAAAAAATGCGACAAGTTCATCAATGATAAAAACAAAAGTAGTAAATACTCATGAGTTATGTGGTTCATACTGTACAGGAAGAGAAATTATACTCGTTCGATAAAATTAAATATAATTTCAGATATTCGCCGAAGTACTCAAACTTTTGGCAACATACGACTCGCAGGGTCTATCGTCGGTTGCGAACCAGATAGCTAAACTACTCTGGAATACTTACTTTTCTGCGTCTTAAACTGAATTAGAATTGATGGGAACAAACAAAATCGTTTCCCATACTTTCGATTTCACGATGCAACGTTTCTTTGCTGTTTTAACATCCTAATTGAAAAAGTTCATGAATTAGTTGCTGGCAAATTCAAAACTCGAGAAACTTCAAAAGAGGAATTTTTTTTTTTAGTTAATTAGCTAATGCGAATGCCTCCAACGTGCCTGATTTGCATGCTGTATTTTTGCGCATACCTCGTGGACATTGCGATAAAATTCCGCAAAAATTCGTTCGTCGACGTGTGAAATCGTCAATGTATATTTTCCACTATTTTACAAAACTTGTACGTAGGCTGTGGCGGAATAGATGCAAGAAACGCGTCGGCCTGTAACGAACGGATTGTTCTCGGGAAATCGACTAAATCGCAGAACGTGTGAAAAATGCGTTCTTGTCCTGTACAAAATATTACAAAAACAAGAAAAATTTCCTAAGTTTAAAGTCCGACGACAATGCGAGCGTTCTCATAGCGTATAAAATGTTGTTATCGTATTTCCGACCTTGTATGAGTGTTTATTAAAAGATTGCACACTAGTATATCAATGGTTAATGTAGAAAATTAAATGGGATTTCCAGTAGAAATATATATGGTTTATTAAATAAGATAAAAGAACGGTAAAATGAAATAAAACAACACACACAATACTAATAGTTTAACGCAACAAATTATTTTCCACGCTACTCTCTGCTCTCAATCTCACCGGTCGACTCTCTAAGTGCGTTCTCTCAACTCGACTTTTCTCCAACGACTCTTCTCCAACGACTGCCTCCCAACCATATCCCTCACAAAGGTTACCCACAGTCACACACACAGACACCCAGAGTGCGAGGCGCCCAAATTCTCACGACGCAGTCTACAGACATTCGGCGCCAACATCGATATCTATTAGTCTAAACATCCGCTCAATTCCAGGCATTCATCGTTCATACAAAACATTCAACTTATTCTAGAGACTGCAGGCACGCACAACCACCCTATCCTACATTAATTAACGTAGAAATCCGGAAAATGAAAATTCGCGGTCACGATGGAGTGTGTTGATACGAGGGCGTGCACGCGTATGGGCACGCGGATCCCATGAATATAAAGGCACGGCAAGCAGTTGAACATACTACATATCTGCTATTCGTTGGCTGCTCTTTTGTATTCGGTAGTCGGTATTCAGTGGCGAACCAATGGCTGCTCTGTTTGGCCAGAATTCTGGATTTTGACGTTGATGACGAGGGATGATAGATGCGTCCTGCATCCATTACGAAAAGTTGGAGCAGAGAGATCGAGAGGTAGAACGGTACATAGCTGTTGATACCGTTCCCTGGTCCTACATACATACACTGTACATACGTACATACACGCGTGTATACCGAGGTACATTACGTCCCTCTTATCCGCCTTCGAGATAATATACTGGTCGTCGCTACAAAATGTTACATTACATTTTTCTACTAGTTCCAATTGATATCCATCCAGAAACGATCTCCGATTACACTCCAAGATCTTCTATATACATTCGGAACATAAAATTTATAAACATGGTAAATCACACGTCAATTGTACCGGTGATTATGAAAGTGGTTTAAGTCAAAACAGCAAAAATATTAATTTCTGTCATTTCATATTACATCGATTATACTTCAATCTTATGAAAGAATCTTTAGAACGAAAAAATATATAACTTTCCACCACTTTCATAATCACCGGCACAATTATCATTTTGTATAGCGATGGTAAATTTCTTGTGTTATCGCGATTCGAACAGCTATTGATAAATTTCACTCGGCGATAAACTTTGTTTGGTCGCTTGCTGAAACGAAAATCAGAATAACAGAGATTGGTTTTTATTACGCTTCGCTAGAGACGCGCAAGAAATGTTTATCTTCGATTCGCTAGATAAATAATAGATAGATGCAGGAAAAATAGATGCAGAACGCGTAACGGGAATTGAGAAAAAGAGAAGTTCATTTTCACCGATCCAAACCAGTCAAAACTGGCTTACGACTACGATCCAGAATAATTTTCAGTGTCTAAAAACATCTTTTACTAAGTTCTGCTTCGCACGTATTTGCATTCTTGATAATTTCCACATTTCAATTGTCTCCTCGTTCGAACACGAGTGACGAGTCCAGAGACCAGTTTTTAAATCTTCCAGAAGATCCAGGGGATCGAAGCAACTAAGGAAACCCATCCTACGATGCATCGATATTTATAAAGTTCCGGCCGAACAAGTTTAATAGAGTCGCGTAGGTAGCGGAAGTTGGTGCATGCTAAAGCTGAACGAAAAGGACGCGTTAGAGACGTCGAACGGTTCCAAAGTGAGTTCGGATGTAAACTCGGAGAACTCGGAGAAAGAGGCACTCAAAGTGTCTAAGGAGCTTTAACGCTTCCTGACAAGACCGAACGGAATGAAGCTGATGCATTACTCACGCGTCGAGTATCGATTTCCCATGTAACACGTAACCTCGAACGCGATACTATCGATCTTATCTAATTTGAATATGTAATATTATTAAAATCTACGCAAGCCGGTGAGAATGATCCGACCGTATAATCATCGAGAGTATTCTTTGGGCGTTTCAAAAATCTAACCAAGATATAATAAGGTTTTTCAAGTGGTATTACCGAATGATCGCGTCTACAACGTAATACATATCGCATGCACATTGCTTTTTAAACAGATCCCATGGGCAATAGCTTGAGCCACGTTCCTTGTAATTGATGCAATTCATATTCATAAGTCCGAATCAAAAATGGCCGTAGTACGGGCCAGCCGGCAATGAATCCGAATATCGGAAGTCGTGAAATAATGCCGTCTTACTTTGAATACGCGAAACGAACAGGAAGGGACGATAACTTCTGGCCGGGAGGGGAAAAAAGGGACAGTGCGTTATTACGTGCCTACTGTATCTAGTCACAGGGTAAATATGAATGGGTTTAATATTCCGTAAGCACGAGGCCGCCACTTTTTAAAGTTCATGGATATCGCGCGCGTGACTAGAAAATATTACAAAGCTCTACGGAAACCCACCGGATGGCAGTGGAATTCGATGGCATATATCTACATATGTATTTAGGTATATGTGTGTGTATATATATAATATAGGTATGTATACTAATTTAGAAGTATTACAAGCTAGTGATGAGCGCATTATTTATATAAAACCTTACAGGTACTCGATAAACTTGCCGAATAATCGACCGTAATAAAGAATGCAACAGAGGATTTTTATAAAACTCGATTAATTCCGAAGTATGTCATATAAAAGCGAATGAAATGAAATTGATGGATAGGATCTGTTTTCTGCATAACGAGTAAATTAATGGGAAAAACCGGCCACTATGCGTGTAATATGTGTATATGTGAGTGTGTGTGTGTCGTGCAAAATCAATATGCGGATGAACGTTGAACGAATGGATGAATTACGAGGCTGAACCCATTAGCTTCGTTCATAAAACTATGCAAATCCGTTCGAATAGAGTCTCGTTCGAAATGACCAGAACACGCGGCAACAACGAGATTTTTTAGTGTTCCGAGTAAATTGCTAAGGATAACGATCTCAAAATTAAATTCTCCTTCGACGCCGCGGGTTACACGGATAATGAGTTCCTCCAGTGTGCCGAACTTTACTTAATAAAAAGAACTGTTCCGACTACAACGAAGGAACAGTTCAGAGAATAGCGCATAGTTTCCAGCAGCCAGCATTTTTTTTTAGGTATATTAAACCCGAATACGCGTTTACACGATACACTTTCTACAGACCCGGTGACTCGAGATTCGCTTTATATTAACTTGGCGACTCAAGTTTTAGCCTACATTGGGTATTTCAAATATAAGAACTGAATTTCCTTTCCTTTTTGGTTTTTCATTTTGTTCCTTTGCGTAATACAGTTGGCTGTTCTGTTCTTAGCACAACTGTTATACGTTTTGCGAAAACTGCTACTAAATCATTCTTATCATTGCAGCAAATGAGAGATCGTCGTATGCCACATTAACAAACAGCGGAATACACTTTTCCCGTTGAACTTACGAAGCGCGGGATCTCTGTCCTAAATCTAATAATAATTTGTGTGGCCTGTCCCTCTCCTTACTTTCCTGTACTATATCGATCAACTAAAAAAATGATCGAAAAATAAAAATTTCATAATCTTAATAGTGATTGGTCAATCAATAAGAAAAATTGTTAGCGCGATGATAGTTAATGAAAAATACCACCGTGACGAGCAACACGACATTGAAGAGAGAATTACTCGCGCTGGAACCCGACCGCGCGTATTTATACATTTAACGGAAACCTGACCGCCGGTCTGCACCTTAATTTCAAATAATTTACATTTCACACGCTTGCAGCAGCAAGGCTAGCGTAACACCGTCATTTATCTTGGTTGAATTTAATTTGGTCCAGCTAAATAGTATCACTTATTCTTACGAACACCGGCGATCTTTCATCTACATATCGCGGATAGTTCATAACACATGGCCTGACCACATTTGCTGTTCATCAGTCCCTTCGTTTTTATTTTGCGATTAAAATTAAATACCTATTAGGAGATTCGGAACATTACAAAATTACGTTTACTAGGTTGGTGACTGCACAATTTACAAGGAAGGGTAGTAAGTTTTCGATTTGCATATCGACTTAAAAATGTATTCCAAGACGGCAGAAAATAAATACATCTGATTATCCAGCTTCTGGACAGACGGATATCGTACGTTAAAACTAAAGCGAGACGATGAAAAGGAAAAGGAACATTCGAATGCAAACGACAACCGCATTAGATACTCGACGTTTCACTGGAACGCTGAGACATCGTCCGATTAACATTTTCATCGCATCACGAAAGTTTAAAGTTCTTAGAAAATTCGAGATTACAAATTTTCATTAAAAAGTTTCGTCATCGATTTACATAACTACACGATGTTGTCTGGCACACCGTGCGACAAACTATACGAGATTAAACTTTCCTTTTCACGATCTGTCTTTATCGCTTATCGCGACGAATTAATGAGATGTATGTGCATGGAAAACCATATTTTTTATATCATTTCGATGTTATCGATAACGATAAAAAGGGGTAAACGAAAACAAATCAAAACAGAAACTTACAAAAAGACCATACGCAAAGAATGAAATGTCCAAAGAAATAGTTTAGCCAGTGTCAAGAATATACAAATGCCGGTCTTTATGCCTTTCGAGTTATCCGTTATATTTAACATTTCGTAAAGAGTATACATGTACATACATAGATAGGTATATATGTACATGTGAACAATCAGAACGGTACGAACGATTTCTGGTGGCCAAAGACTGGAGTAATAATCGGATAATAACCGTTAAACAAATCAATGTGCATTCAAAGAATTATTTTTTCTTTAAATGCATAAAAAATCGAGAAATGTGAATTTTTCGAAGGAACAAATATAAGTGAAATGTACACTCGTTGTATTAAAACGAATGATCAATTGCAACAGTTCCTTTTAGCAGGTAGGTACCTACATACGTATATGTAGACGAGACGAAACGATGATGTTTTCACCGAAATTTCACCGGAATAAAAGCTAGTCCGTTCCGTGACGTTACATTCACCTATGACGACCAGGCGCGTGTTCCAAGTTCCCTTTAAACTCTATGCATTTTTATCGGGCACGTAGGATTTAATAGAACGTCAACACGATTCTTCGACGGTGCCAGCTAGGTGAACAAATGACTCGACGTGCCATTGACAGTCGAATGCCACGCGGACTTTTCTGATTCACATTTCGACGAGAAGTTCTCTGCGTGTTTGCAGTCGATCCATGTTAGATTTTTCTGTTTGTTCGTTCGCCCGGAATCTTGATACACATTCAACGCGTTTCTTCTCAACGAATAGACTTCACCACCTCGTTCAGTCTTTTTATTTGGTAGAATCACAACGTACAGAAAATAGAGAGACTCGACCGGAATTAATGCAGAGCGAGAACGAAATTTTCTCTCGGTTCGTAACCTGTAGCCAGTTTCGCAAGGAATAATTTTATCGGTAGTGTTTACGCGCACTACGTCGAACGACGATCCGTTTTTTCTCGACGAGGGCAGCAGCAATCCCGGAAATTCGGCCTTTTTCACGCATCATATCACTCGATTCGTACCTAACTCGTAACGCCCCTCTGTCCTGTACTCGCACATCGGAGAGTGACTCTCTTTGATTTATTAAAGCCCACGGATCCTCCGTGTTCGTATCGTATCCACTTATCGAACTGTCCGCATCCCGGAACAATCTGTTTAACGCGCGCATAAAAGCTCCCTACCACTTTCTCGGACCCCGAGGCAAGTAATTTCGACGGGATTTTTCTGTCCGTTCACGCCACCGCTTCCGAGAGGGAACGAGTCACCCTGCTGGACTGTCCTCGCGATCTTGCTCCCCGATTTATCTAACGATACAGACCACATCCTAGTCGCCACACTACCTACGTTTCCTTAGCCACGACTCGTTAAATTCAACCAATAATACCTATCGACGCGAAAAACAAACTATTTTCTCGATTCGATGGAAAGGATATTTCCTTGCGTCTTACAATTAGACGACTTTACAGGTTTTTTAACTGAAGAAGTTATGGATTTTCAACGAGACGGTCTCGCGGTTAAAAACAAAGAAAAAACTGAATGCATAATCCAAATTAATTTTGCATACTTATCATCCTTGTTGCTAACCAGATAAACCAAACATTCTAATCAGTCGAATTTAAATATTTGAAAATTCAAATACAAGCGACGCTTTCCGCAATAATTTATACGTGTTTGACTCGGGGGAATTGGAATGGATAGACTGAACTATTGAAATATTATACATATAGGTAACGAAAACAATTAAAAACACATGCCACGACTAACTGCCGACGAAAATACTGCAAGACTCGTTGCCCTTGCTGTTATTCGAGAATATTGTTTGAGTCTCGATAATTTTGTCGATACTTGCGACGAAATGTAAATTTTATGACGCTATTTAAATCGATCGTATCTTTAAACGCAGCTGCCTAACTTGCGTACGTATCGTTCATTCCATCTGCGACTTACATGAAACATCTTCGCGCCGACCATAATATCGTTCACCGCGACCGTCAAATGACTAAATAAAATATACTTACCGATGCAATTATGCGGTTTCGTCTCTCTACTATTTTAATTAATTCGGGATGGTTTTCATCTCCTTTTACAGAGAAAGAAGTTATGAATGTCAAATGGTCGTGTCATGTATTGTATAAAGAAAACGAGACGATAATCCGTCCGATTTGCGACCTATTCTTATTTCCTTTCAATATACCAGTATTCCGTAGGTACTCTATATTATACATATTTCTATCGCATTGCTCTTCCAAACAAAGGACTGGCACGGCATACTGTTCGTGTATAAGGCGAGATTTACTGAAAATCGTTAAAACTGCTTCTAAAACGAAACTCCTACTCAACGACCCCCTTTTATTCGAGCTTCATCCCGTTGACTATTATGGAAATCGAAACAATTGACGTGGACAGAATTGATAGGATAGCGTCATTCGAGAGAAAAAGCTGCAGAGACAGCATTGATTGTGGTCACATAAAAGATATTAACTTGCCAACTGATACATAGTTCGCGAATGAAAAAGTCCGAAAATCGAGAATAACTGTCGAGTGCACAGATGCTCAAGCGCAGGTATTACCTTGTCGGCCTTATGTTCCCATTCCATATTACTCGCATCGAAATCTTCAGTATGTTCGTAAAAGTAATTTGTTGTGTGCATCGGAAGGTCATTTTCGAAAATGCTATAGAATACTTAATATGTGAAGCGTTGTTACGAAATAATCGTTACTTTTCGAAGGGATATACAGGTGTGCGATGCGAAACCTGTTTGCGTACGGATACTTTAGTAGCATCTTACAGCCTGTTTGTCAGCTTGACAGCCTTACCCGTGGCGTCATCCCATTTAAAATGTTTCCCTTTCGTATTCACTTGTCGCGACTTCCGACGGTTCGCGTGAACGCTACTAAAGTTACGGCTACTAACAATAAGTCAGATCGGATTATCAACGGTACTCGAGAAATTTCGATCATCAATATCTTCCTTTTTCTCGTCATGGTCGAGGCGTCGTCGTTCGTTTCGACGTTTACCGCGCTATATCGGTTTCATCTCGTTCGAAACGTAACCTTGGAGCGAAACGTTTAACCGTGTACCCAATTTATATAATACAAGTTATACATTGGCAGCTGTTATTCAAGATATGCAGATAGACCTGTTTCTAATTAGTTACTTATCGTGTCTTCCTGGCAACGAAGGTTAAATAATTCAGTTGAAAAATGACGTCGCTGAATATTTTCGTAAATATCTACTTAGCAAAGTGAAAGTGCCAAAAAGTGTATAATTATGTTATAGCGGCTACAAAACTGCTACCACGTTCATTCCATCCATTTCATTATGTTTTTGCAACTCTTATTTTTCCAATCTGTCCCATTACTTTACAAGTTCCGGCCTATGCGTCTTCTCCGAATTTCTCAAAATTTCTTTCGATCCTGACTATCATTGTACGCATTCGATAACTAGGTTCGGGCGAGTCTCTTCTTGTTGCTAATTCAATAAATGGGACAATGTTGACTAGTGTTGTTCATTAACATCTCGATCACATCAATGCAATACAATTAACAAAGCAGTTTGGAGTGGTGTAAACATGCATCTGCAAAATTATTGGGCGTTGCATTGCGTTGTGTCATTGAGGTGGGAATAGATAGCGTATTTAATACCACACTGCCATCTTCCACCGGTACATCTTTGCATCATAATATCATCGTCTGTTTCAACTTAAAATAGCGCTTGACTCGTACACGATTCGGAGCAGAGAATATAAATGTAGAAAGGAACTCGGGAAAGCATTTTCCAGGTACAAAAATATCCACTGAAAAACGTGCTTGGTGTATCACCGAATAAGTAAGACTGAGTTAAAATGTATCTCGAATACTGGACTGAGAACATTGACGCGTTACTTTGACATATAAATCGTGTAAGAGTTTCGAGTCTCAAAAATCACACTCGGGTGAGGTTTCAGGTTTAATAATACTCTTACAAGAATAGCGAGAAACTAAATGACAGTACCGTAAATACTGTACTGCAGATGATTTAACTATTGTCAATTCTTTACACACAAATGAGTATAACGGTTGAGAATCAGCTACTCTGTTGAAATAATCAATAAACCTTATGTATGTATAGTATATATCACTGATACATTACGAATGAAAAGCGTCACTACTCCGAACGGTGCTTAACGACACATGTTGTTTACTATGCGATATCACAAAGTACACAATATGGATCCACATATAAGCTATGTCTTGATACCAATCAATCTGATACGACTAATTGTAAGTTTAATTACAGCTACGACTGATGAGCTGTCGGATTATGTGGAAGGCGCTGCTGGTAATTGGCCTCTTTACAGCTGCAGGTAATGGTAACACAGACAAAATAAGTTACAAATTAATTGACAAATGTAACATTCAAAAATAATAACGTTTTGTGTTACTTGCAGGTCAGGCGAAGGACTGCGTTCCTCGCAGCTTCGGAACCGACAAAATCGTATGCGTTTGCAATGCTACCTATTGCGACGAAACACTCGACAATGACCCGAAAGTGCCGCCAGAAGGGCATTTTTATTGGTATGTCTCAACGAAAACCGGACTACGATTGAGCATGACGGAAGGGCAGTTCAGCGAGAATACACGTCCCCCCTTCGCTACCACCGTGACTTTGACCGTAAATAGCACGAAAAAGTATCAAACGATCTTCGGTTTCGGTGGTGCCTTTACGGATTCTGCTGGCATCCAGATAAGCAAGCTCAGCAAGCCTACTCAGGATCAACTAATTCGGTAATTATATCACAAACAGTAACAGACATCCAACCTACAACTTACATGCATAACCAAAGTACTCAAGGTCACACGAATAAGGAGATTCTATTTATCGTAGAGCGTATTTCCATCCGAAAAGCGGAAGCGGATACACGTTAGGTCGCGTACCAATCGGGGGCACTGATTTTTCAACAAGACCGTACACGTACGACGATGAAGAAAACGACGTATCGCTAGAACACTTTTCACTCGCGAAAGATGATTACGATTATAAGATACCGTACATACGTAAAGCTCTTGAATTTAATCCTGAATTGAAATTGGTCAGCGCCGCCTGGTCACCTCCGACATGGATGAAGACTAACGACAAAATCAATGGATTTGGTAAATATAATACCCACAATAGTACCTCGTTAAGCAAAACGTATTCCCTCTAACCGAAATAATTTTTAACGTTCTTCCGACAATCCGTTAGGTTTCTTGAAAAAGGAATACTATCAACTTTATGCGAATTATATCTTGAAATTCCTGGATGAATATAAAAAGAACGGTATTGATATATGGGCGATTTCAACTGGCAACGAGCCAATAAATGCCTACTTACCTTTCGATCATCTTAACACCCTGGGATGGACGTCCGGAACTGTGGCAAATTGGGTTGCAAAATTCCTTGGTCCCAGTTTGGCCGCATCGGAGCACAATAATACAAAGATTCTAACTCTCGACGACCAAAGGATTTTCTTACCGTGGTTCGTCAAACATGTGTTGTCCAATGAACAGGCGAAAAAATACATCGCGGGCACAGCTGTACATTGGTATACTGACTTCATATCCCCGGCAAAGGTATTGGATGAAACACACGATGCGTTTCCAGACAAATTCATTCTCATGACCGAGGCATGTACAGGTACGCTCGACGAAAATCTTTCTTTAGATTCATGAAAACAGGAACCTTATCCTGTATTCATGCAGGCTCAAATAAATGCGTGCACGCTTGAACAAAATCGACCTCGCAGTAACGCTTTCATTTGGTTTATACAGGAACCCAACTGGACCCCCCACGAGTTGATAAAGGATCGTGGCCTAGAGGAGAAAAGTACTTTTTAAGCATAATAGAAGTACGGTAACACTGCTTTGCTAATCCACCCTTCCGATTATAGAATAATTATCTTGCGCGTAGAACTAAAAGTAAATGATGCTCTTTCCTCAGTACACAAGGCATTGGACGGTCGGATGGATCGATTGGAACATAGCTCTAGACAGCACTGGAGGACCAAATTGGATTAAAAATTTCGTTGACTCGCCCATTATTGTGAACGCAGAAACTGATGAATTTTATAAGCAACCCATGTATCACGCCTTGAAACATTTCAGTAGATTCATTGACCGAGGCTCTAGCAGGATTTTTATCACCGATGACAACAATGTTAAAGCCAACGCTTTCATAACACCGTCGAACGAAATCGTTGTCGTTCTTTACAACAAGTAATGCTTATCACATTCAATTATTACGTATAAAAGACTTTATTGATCGCATTAATTGTCGTTTATTGAAAGTAGAGACTCTCGCATTCTTAGAATCTCTTATGGGTCTCTTATGCTAACGTTTAATCTTTTTAAAAGTTACTTCACTGCATACGCAGATCTTTTCAATTGCACTTTTTATTTTTTTGCCGCAGGAGACGTATATCGACGAACGTGAATATTCAGGATCCAAAGAAGGGTTCTCTTCGCGTGGAATTACCTGCACAATCTATGAATACTATAATTTATAAAAATTAAAACTGTTCATTGCAATGCACCAACAGTTCAATGTGTACAATTTTACTTCGTATAACTTGCAGTATAGATTTCAATAATAAATTCCAATTAGGCAATTGTTCTGTTTCGCTTAATTGAAAATCCACCCCCGATAAGCTTCAACCTTGTTTCGAATGTCAATGGTATGCAGCACTAATATGCGTATAGAATGAAGAAATATATTTATCATTCGTGCAAAAGGGTCGCGCTACAACATTGCAATAGATCGATGCATTGGTAATAAAATCACCCAACTTGGACAATATGTTCCACGTGAAAGCTTTTTAGCATCTAATTAGAACACTTTTGAATCAATTAACGTTTAGTAGAGCATGTTGGTAAAAATATAATTTTTTATAATGTTAATGTCATGGTCTCAAAAATATATATTTGTTGGTAATAATCGTAAATTAATCTAAATCAATTCTGTTGCAAATTATGAATACCTATTTGCTAAGAGTACATATTAATTATAATAATTGTATAAATGTAAAATAGTGTAATTACTTCTCGCATGTCTAAACATATCTAAAACGTAACACAAAAGATGTGTGATCGATATTAGTAATGAATCGTGCTCCCAGCGTCACCGCCTCGTTATCAGGTTTTCCTTTTCTGCTCGAGACAACATTCCATCAACAACTCTCCCTTGTTGCAAAGTCTTTCACATCGAATCGTATCTGTTGTTTGTATACTCAGCTTGTTAATACAGGAGTAATGACTTGGTTTAAATACATCTTTGGTTAATACACCTGTTCCTAACGCTATTTTAACGGGCGCTACCTTAACGTGAGTCTACTGTTATTGTAATTCTATCACTCTATTATAGGTCAGCGGGAACCACGCCCTGCTGCCAGGTTGCAAATAATGAATATTTATTTTTACGTTTACACACTTATTAAGTATATTTAGTATGTAATCTTAACAAATTAATATTCATTATTTACAACAAATTCTAATATATTTACTTGTTGTATCGATTGCATAGACACCGTGATATTACGTGTGGCCTCGTCTTTCAAGATACGTAATTTCGGAAATTCACGATGGGCTAACTTGGGTACATTAAACCAGTCTATACTAGGTCCTGTCTAAGCAACCCAATTTGCATTGACGAACATGTACTTTTTAGGAATTTAGGATCTTATAGAATTACATCAGACTTTAGGGTGTTTGATCGGTTTTGGTCGGCATATTATATCAATCGGTTTAGTTTCGATTCGCTGATACTGATATAAAACTTATTAGAAGACACATCGTATCTATACAAAGTGAAACATAACTATACGTGACGTTCATGTTTTAGTTCGCATCTTTATACTGGTTAATTTATTCTGAACATAGTTAAAAACCTTTTTGTCAGCAAGGCAGCTTTAGCGACCCCTTTACAACCAAAGCTTTCCCGTCACTCAGAATCAGAGGAATTTAAAAGATTCGCCTGGCGTTATTCGTATGATATTCACCACGTCTACAGAATGAGGAAAGGATGAAACTCATTTCAAATACAACGTTAAGCCTTACCGTTAATCATGTACCAAAGTATCAATTATGTTATCCCTGCCCTTGTCTAAAGTAGACAGATATCCGTCTATATATTTTCCATCGGTAAACTGTTGTACAGTTACCGGTGGTGCAGTTAACGAAGGACATTTGGAACATGTGGCTGGCATTTCTTGTTGTTACCTTGTTTGTCGTCAAAAGTAAATTTTATTGTTCTCATTAACCCTTCGACTACGAAATGCGTATACATGTATATACATATATGTATACGCCCTCGCTGATTTATCAATGTCAAAAAATACAAATCACAGAGTCCTTTACCATTTTGTGATCTGAATCTCCATTTTCGAAATATCAGCAGTTAAACAAACTCGCAGGTACGCATAGACACAGTCAAGAAGCGCACGACCCAAGTCATTGGCCTCTGCTTCTTGACTTTTCGTTAACGGCTAAGTCGTGTTCGTTTAACTGCTAATATCTCGAACATAGAGGTTCAGATTACAAAACGGTAAAAAATTTTCAATTTGTATTTGTATTAAGAATATCCGTGTTACGGATTGCCCCATGGTTTTGGGACAACCTGTATACGAAAGGCGTATACATATGTATACATATACGACATCAAAATTTTTCTTACTACAACACATTTACCGTTTTCCTAAACTGATCTAACATAGAATTTAGGTCTTTTTTTTTAACGACTGACGTGCGCATATCGGACCGTATACAATATTGATGATTCCGTGCGAGAGTGCGCCGCAGTGAAAAGATTAAAGTTCTTCTGAATGACTCTCGAGTCATCGATGTAACTTGCTGATGTCACTACAGTTATCGTTGTTCACAGGTAATGCCAACGGTTGCGTTCTTCGCAGCTTCGGAACCGACAAATTCGTATGCGTCTGCAATGCTACCCATTGCGACGAAACACTCGACAATGACCCGAAAGTGCCGCCAGAAGGGAATTTTTATTGGTATGTCTCAACGAAAACCGGACTACGATTGAACATGACAGAAGGGCAGTTCAGTGAGAATAGACGTTCCCCCTTCGCCTCCTCCGTGACTTTGACCGTAAATAGCACGAAAAAATATCAAACGATCTTCGGTTTCGGTGGTGCCTTTACCGATTCTGCTGGCATCCAGATAAGCAAGCTCAGCAAGCCTACTCAGGATCAACTAATTCGGTAATTATATCGCAAACAGTAACAGAGATCCTACCTATGTATAACGTACGTGCATAACCAGAGTACTTAAGGTCACACGAGTAAGGAGATTCTATTTATCGTAGAGCGTATTTCCATCCGAAAAGAGGAAGCGGATACACGTTAGGTCGCGTACCAATCGGCGGCACTGATTTTTCAACGAGACCGTACACGTATGACGATGTAGAAAACGACGTATCGCTAGAACACTTTTCACTCGCGAAAGAAGATTACGATTATAAGATACCGTACATACGTAAAGCTCTTGAATTTAATCCTGAATTGAAATTGTTTGGTGTCCCCTGGACTGCACCGCCATGGATGAGGACTGACGACAAATTCAATGGATGTGGTAAATATAATATATATCTACAATATTACATCGTTAAGTACAACTTGTCCACTCTAACCGAAATTATTTTTAACGTTCTTCCGACAATCCATTAGGTTTCTTGAAAAACGAATACTATCAAGTTTATACGAATTATATCCTGAAATTCCTGAATGAGTATGAAAAGAATGGTCTTGATATGTGGGCGATTTCAACTGGCAACGAGCCAGGAAATGCCATCGATCCTCAAGACCCTGTTAACTCCATGGCATGGACGCCTGGAACTGTGGCAAATTGGGTTGCGAAATTCCTTGGTCCTAGTTTGGCCGCATCGAAGCATAACAATACAATGATTCTAGGTGTTGAGGACCAAAGGGTTTACTTTCCGTGGTACGTCAAAGAGTTGTTTTCTAATGAACAGGCGAAAAAATACATCACGGGCACGACTGTACATTGGTACACCGATGCGATAGCACCGGCAAAGGTATTAGATGAAACCCACGATGCATTTCCAGACAAATTCATTCTCATGACCGAGGCATGTACAGGTATGCTTGGCGAAAATCTTTGTTGCTTCTATAATATCGATATATATTACTTACAAACGAAGCGATGCAACGTGTTTCTAAACTTTGCTTCGTGAGAGAAATATAGGAAGTTTGGTTTGTACGTCGAGTCTACGCTGTCTTTGAAAAGAAACAGAAACTTTATCCTGTATCCATATAAACTCAAACAAATACGTACACACTTGAATAAAATCGATCAAGTAACGCTTTCACTTGATTTATACAGGAACCCCGGATGACCCCCCACGAGTTGACGTAGGATCGTGGCCTCGAGGAGAAAAGTACTTTTTAAGCATAATAGAAGTACGGTAACACTGCCTTGCCTATCCACCCTTCCGATTATAGAATAATTATATTACATTACGCGTACAACTGAAAGTAAATGATACTCTTTCCTCAGTACACAAGGCATTGGACTGTCGGATGGATCGATTGGAACATAGCTCTAGACAAAACTGGAGGACCAAACTGGATTAATAATGCTGTTGACTCGCCCATTATTGTGAACGCAGAAACTGATGAGTTTTATAAGCAACCCATGTATCACGCCTTGAAACATTTCGGTAGATTCATTCACCGAGGCTCTACCAGGATTTGTATCACCGATGACAACGATATTAAAGCCAACGCTTTCATAACACCGTCGAACGAAATCGTTGTCGTTCTTTACAACAAGTAATGCTTATCACATTCAATTACTACGTATAAAAGACTTTATTGATCGCATTAATTGTCGCTTATTGAAAGTAGAGGCTCTCGCATTCTTAGAATCTCTTATGGGTCTCTTATGCTAATATTTAATCTTTTTAAAAGTTACTTCACTGCATACGCAGATCTTTTCAATTGCACTTTATTTTTTTGCCGCAGGAGGAATATATCGACGAATGTGATAATCCAGGATTTGAAGAAGGGTTCTTTTCACGTGGAATTACCTGCACAATCTATGAATACTATACTTTATAAAAACTGAGAATGTTCCTCGCGATGTGGGGATAATATCTATACTAGAATAGTCTAGTATAGATTTTAATAATAAATCCTAATTACGCAATTCCTTCGTTTCGCTTAATTAAAAGGCAACCGCAGATAAACCTGCAATCGAACACCTTATTTTGGATTTCAATTGTTTAGGAATGGATAATAAATGTAAGAAAGAATAAGTGCAACAACTTTCAAGAGGTCGTCGCTCGAGTCACCAGATATAGGCACGTATCGTGTGCGTGAACGTTAAATGCTTTGTTTGGATCGAGAGCTGACAAACAGATCGTGAAAGAACAAATGACCAATGGTCCGTTAACTAGGTCGATAAGGCCCGCTACACACTTTCGTTTTTTGCAATGTGCTTGAAAATTTGAATTGAATTAAATGAAAATTTTGCGGTGAAATAACGGACGTGTGCTTTGATCGATATACGACAGTGTCCTTAACGACCGCATATGCGATTGCGACGAACGTACGATCTCCGAGGAGTTAACTAAGAAGTGAGATAATTTTTCTTCTTTGAAAAATCACTGTAGCGTCAATTTTTAACATTAAAAGTAGAAATTTGGACGAAGTCTGGATGAAGAGTTGAATTAGCTATTCATTAATTTTCGAATTAATCCATTTAGAGACTTTTCGGATAAAGATCAACAAAATTTCGGTATGCGAATGAGGCAACGCGCAAGAGTGGAATGGGGAATGCTCGCCGTGTGAACGAGCTCGAGACCCTGAAATTGACCTTGCGCATTATATCTGGTGGAATTGTAAAAACTTAGGATTTCTCTGAAATACATGAACGTAGAGCGATGATTTTTTTAAATTTGGAATACCTCGACAAAGTATTAACAAATAACGTGACCAAATTTGTAGAAAAAGTTAACGTAAACCCGAAATGTTTACTTTTTTGATTTTTTATGTTTTTAATTTATGTATTTGGTTTATTAAGCATATATGCTGCTTAGATAGTTTAAATTCTTTTGCAACTTAACATGTGGATCGATTTTAACGTACTATATCTCACTTTATAAGTATTTCTAATACCTACATTTTCTATTTGACCTTTTTTTCTCGAAAATCATTACGTTTTCTTCTGCACGTGAAAAACGTGTTTTTCGAACCTTTTCGAATTTTGTTAACAATGTTCCCCGACAATTCACGAGTCTCAACGTATACATTTCATTTCTAATGACCTTGCGAACAATTTCACGTAAACACATTACTAATTAGAGTTACTTTTTAAAATGGGGGTTTTGAAGTCTAATTCAACTGGACTATAGAATTTAAATCGTCATCAGAGAATATGTACATATAATCACATCAGAAGTTGGAGTATTTGATCGGTTTTGGTCGGTAAATTGTATCGTCGACGTATCAATCGGTTTAGTTTCGATACGCTAATTCTGATATAACACTCGTTAGAAGACGCGTCGTATCTACGCACAACGAAACATAACTATACGTGACGTTCATGTTCTAGTTTGCATCTTTATACCAATTAATTCATTATCAATATGGTGACAAAGCCTTTTTCCTAGCAAGGCAGCTTTAGCGTCCCCTTTACAACCAAGGTTTTTCCGAATGGGTAAAGGATGAAACTAATTTCAAATGCAATGGAAGCCTTATCAACAATCATGTATGAATTATGTAGTCCTACTATCGACCAAAGTACACAGATATCCGTCTATATAACTTCCTCCGGTAAACTGGTTGCACAGTTAACGAACGGTACCAACGAAGAACTTTTGGAACATGTGGCGGGCATTTCTTGTTGTAACCTTGTTTGTCATCGAAAGTAAATTTGAATGTTCTCATTACAATTCTTCTGAATGACTCTCGAGTCATGGACGTACCTTGCAGATGTCATAAAAGTTGTCGTTGTTCACAGGCAATGCCAACGATTGCGTACCTCGTAGTTTAGGACCCGACAGAATCGTATGCGTTTGTAACGCAACGTACTGCGATGGTTTACCGGAAAATCATTCCGAAGTCCCTACAGATGGGTCTTCAAACTGGTATATTTCAAACAAAGAGGGGTTCAGACTGAAGAGGGCAACGGTAGAGTTTCAAAATTATAAAGAGAATCCGGCATGCAATATAACCATAGTCGTCAACAGTACTAAAAAGTATCAACAGATTCTTGGCTTTGGAGGCGCCTTTACCGATTCTACTGGTATAAACATAAAGAAGCTCAGCCCGGGTGCTCAAGAGAATTTGATGAGGTAATCGATAGTATTCTAGAGTAAGAATCGTTACGTTTCAACAACGTGATTGTCGTATGTACCAAATATCTCAAAGATATTCCGAATCAGCTGATTAACAATAATAAGTTTCATGACACAGCGCAACGATTCCGATGTGTTTATGTAAAATTTCTACAGAACATAATCATTTTTAAGTTTACAATATCTTAGTTTACATAAAATAATGCTTAGTTAAGGGATTGTCATACTTACAGGACGTATTACGATCCAAAGACAGGAAGTGGGTATACTTTGGGTCGGATACCAATCGGAGGAACTGATTTCTCAACGAGACCTTACACGTACGACGACACTTCGAACGACACTTCATTAGAACACTTCGCACTCGCGCCAGAGGATTACCAATATAAAATACCTTTCGTGAAGAAAGCTCTCGAATTAAATCCTTCCGTAAAATTGTTCAGTGCTGCTTGGTCAGCTCCAGCGTGGATGAAAACGGACAACAAACTCAACGGATTTGGTGGTAAATCTGTATTAAAGTGCGGTATCCAATGATCAGACCAACTCACGATCAGTTGCAATACATTCCACACAATCATTTAGTGGCACCAAGTCCTTCTGTAGGCAAAAATTCTTGTAATGTTTAATGTTTGATTAGGTTTCTTGAAAAAGCAATACTACCAACTCTATTGCGATTATCTGTTGAAATTTTTGGATGCATATAAGAAGTACGGTCTCAAGATTTGGGCTGTTTCGACGGGTAACGAACCAGCCGATGCTTTAGTACCGTTTGACCCCCTGAACAATATGGGATGGTCTCCTGAGAGTATGGCCATATTCATTGCTGACTACTTGGGACCAACTCTAGCCAAATCGGACCATAAAGATACAATAATTTTGGCATTGGATGATCAAAGAATTTATATACCGTGGTATATATACTTAGTGTTTTTAAATGAAAAGGCAAGGGAGTACACAGCAGGAGCGGATAAATTTCTCCTGATGACAGAAGCATGCATAGGTAAGCGTTTCGAGAGATGAATCTTCATAACTCACACTCACGTACATTTAAGTTTGTAGTAAACAGCCATAATTCGATTGATTCGTTAAAGTTTTGTTATTTTTTCGGGAGTAAGTTTCGATTGAACACTTATACTTTTCACCGCATTTCTTATCGATTTCAATAACAAAAACGATGTACATTCGTACAGGTAGCCAAAGTTTGATAAAGGTTGATCCAGGGTCGTGGGAGCGAGGAGAAATATATATGCTGAGCATAATAGAAGTAAATTAAATTACCTTGTTTACCTTCGCGACAATATTAAATAAACAATCGCTAATAAAAAAAAATACTTTAATTTAAGTATATGAACAACTGGTATGTCGGATGGAACGACTGGAATCTAGCTCTTGACCTAAAAGGTGGACCAACTTGGATTGGGAATAACGTTGATTCACCTATTCTTGTCAATGCGGACACGGATGAATTTTACAAGCAACCTATGTATTATGCTCTCAATCATGTCAGTGGATTCGTGGATACGGGTTCTTACCGCGTTGACATCGGCGGTACCACCGACTCTATCCACGGCGTAGCATTCGTCGCACCTTCGAATAAGACTACTATCGTGCTGTACAACAAGTATGTAGGATTTATTACGTGGAGATGTTTATATTACAGTATCCCGTTAATTTCTCTCGCGATTAAAATTTCATCTTTCATTACAGAGATAAGGTTGCACATAAAGTGCTTTTGAGGGACGTACAGAAGGATAACAAAGATACCCTTAGCCTGGAATTGTCCCCGCAATCGATGAACACCTTCGTATACTGACTATAAAATACCCATGTATTATATAATCCACGAAGCTATAACGTCACCTGTAACAATAAATCAGACGTGTGCAGCAAGTAAAACCGGGTACGTTTGTTTTTCTAAAATAAAAACTACGAGATCCAGCCGACGTATGGCGTATGGTGTTAGACTCGGGTGGACCTCACTACATTATGAGATCAACCATAGAGCAAAGTACGTCGTCGTAATTTTACATTTAGAGGAATTGAAAAATTTCGACTAGAAACGTTTCAATGTTGTACTGGTGAATTGGCTTTGTTATTCCACTTACATTTGAAGAATCTGTGACGGTAAGTGCCGAATTATATTCTACAGTCTTTGCGCAGTATTTTGACGTTTTACCCGTCATTTTATCGCATGCTGAAATGTAAATATGTAATGTTTAGTAAATTACCTCATGTGGGGCACAACCGGGTACCCGGCTTTACCCCATACTTACTATATACAACATAAATGTCTTTTAGTCGTTATTATTTTTTACTATCGTTAAAAGAAAATTTTGTATTCTTTTGTTCATCATGTTTATAATAATATGAGGTGATCGGTAAATCATAATACAATATACTTCGTCTTGGAATATCCGAAAGTTCTTTCATGCCCATGGGATCAAGCAGAAAGATATTCCTTCATTTCTCTCCAAGCATAAAAACTTTCTGCAGATAAAAGTGTTTGCCAAAGCAATTCGTAGTTTGCTATAACAAGGCATTCACGACACAATTTTTTACCTTTGTTGCATAATACAAGAACATGTGTGTATAAACAACCGCTATCGAGAACCCTGGTCGGGCATGATTCACAAAGCTTAAATTCGTAATATTAAACACGGAGTCAATTTAGTTATCAACAGATAGAGATCCGAAGAAACATTTACAAATAGGTATACATATGTAATTATTTCTTCGCGTGTTCAAGCACAGTGCAGTACATCCGCAAATATTTAAACGAGTTCGAAAACTTGGCAAACGAACATGTTTCCTGTTGACCATTATGAACACTTGTTATGAATATACAACCAGAAACGTATAACACTTTAGTCGTCATATATTTACTGTAATTTACTAGGAGTTATCTTGACAAGTATGAATCAACCATTTATAGGCCTCTGTCATTACATAAATCTATACTTTTACACAATACAGTGTGTGTGTGTGTGTGTGTGTGTGTGTGCGTGTGCGTGTGCGTGTGCGTGTGCGTGTGCGTGTGCGTGTGCGTGTGCGTGTGCGTGTGCGTGTGCGTGTGCGTGTGAACCTTTTTAAACACGTAGTTCATTATGACATTTACTTTATAAACATTTGAACTAAAATATCCGTTTGAAGAATCTCAATCGAAAACAATGGAATTAGTCTTGAAATGTAAACGGTAATCTAACAATATGTTAGACACAAGTTAAACATTTTGCACTTGACACGATCGTGACATAGTAGATATCTGTGATAAAAGTGACAACGAACCGTCGAAATACCCTTGCCTCATTCTAAAACTCACGTTGTCGGAGCTATATAACAAGTTAGCCATCGAATCGATTCAACTTTGAACACCGAACGTTTCAAGCATGTGGATACCGTTCCTTGTTGTTGCCTTTTTTCTCGGCAAAGGTAAATAATTCTGTTCCATCTGCGTATACAAAATCTACATGTTCTACAGCAACTTTGTGAATTATAGGTAACACGAAAGAGTGCGCACCTTATTTTGTCGGTAACGACTTAGTCGCTTGCATTTGTAATTCAACTTATTGCGATGATACGCCGAACGACAATCAACCCAAACTTCCGGAAAGTGGAACTTTCTACTGGTATGTAACAAACAAGGAGGGACTCAGGATGAAAATGTCGACAGCGAAGTTCAGTGGACGTGATTCTCACGATTCATCTTCCAATGTAACCTTAGTCATAAACAGAAAGAAGACATATCAAAGAATTATTGGATTTGGCGGTGCTTTTACCGATGCTACCGGTATAAACCTAAGGAATCTCAGTACGGCTACGCAAGATCAATTGATACGGTAACCACTGATATCTCCAATAAAACATAATACAGATGAAATTATTATAAAACAGTGCTTTACAAGTGACACAGATTTCCACAAGCACGAACATTTAATAATTATCCGTACTATGTTCCATTCGGATATAGTTGAGACGTTTATCCAGACCTTATTATTTACAGCGCATATTACGATCCAAAAGTAGGAAGTGGGTACAACATTGCTCGAATCCCAATTGGTGCTACCGATGCCTCGACAGGACCCTACTCGTACGATGATATTGTCGGGGACACGTCACTGAAACATTTTGCCCTCACGCAAGAGGATCATGATTACAAAATACCATACTTAACTAAGGCTCTTAAACTGAATCCTACAATAAAATTTTTCGGCAGTGCGTGGTCAGCGCCTGGCTGGATGAAAACCTCGGAAAAGTATGATCGTTTTGGTAAGTCCAGTTGCAAAATCCTGCAAAGAATAAGAATATTTTTATTTCTGTAACATATAGATCACAGTGTTACAGTTGTTAAAATGATGATTAGGTTATTTGAAGGATCAATACTACCAGGTTTATGCAAACTATTTGGCAAAGTTTGCGGAAGAATATCAGAAACACGGTCTAGATATGTGGGCGATTACAACAGACAACGAACCATCGTTGCATTACAGAGTCAATGCAACGATTATGTGTACTATGGGATGGATTCCTGAAGACCTAAGCCGCTGGGTTGCTAACAATTTAGGACCGGCTTTAGAATCGTCGACAAGCAAGGGCACACGGGTCTTGGCTCTCGATGACAATACAGATTTATTGCCAGGATTTATCAATCCATTGTTTAAGAACCAAAATGCATCGAGGTACACTATTGGAACAGCCATACATTGGTACGCCGATGACAAAACTTCTATAACTGTGCTAGATGACACCCACGATAAATTCCCTGATAAAATCATAATCATGACCGAAACATCCGGGGGTGAGTCTGAATTATACGTACGTATACTGGACGTTAATTCCTTTAACAAGTTTGACTTTTTTCATTTTATACGTATCTAGGTCCGCCATATTGGGGAACACCGAACGTCGCGTCGAAAATATGGAATCTCGGAGAAAAGTATATGCTAAGCATGATCAAGGTAAACGACTTTCCTTACCGCAATAACATAAACTGCGAAAAATCATTTTAACCTGATCTAAAGATCTACATCATCATTTTCTCTGGCGGACATATTCCGCTTTTAGCATTTCAATCACTGGACGGTCGGATGGGTAGACTGGAATTTAGTAGTTGACAAAGCAGGTGGTCCAAACTGGCTTAATGTCCTCCTCAATGCAGCTATTATTGCGAATCCAGAGAAGGATGAATTTTATAAACTGTCTATGTATTATGCCATTAAACATTTCAGTAGTTTCGTTGAAAGAAATTCTACTAGAATTGATATTACCGATACAGAAACGATCAAGGCTACGGCTTTTATAACACCTTCGAAGGAGGTTGTCGTTGTACTTTACAACAAGTAAGACAACACACTTTTATTATTTTGTTTAGAAGAGATCTCGTGCTTTCAACGCTGTACAATTGACATGTATAAAGCCCTTTGTTCAAAAAACTTACTTTAATTAATCGTTTGCTCCGTGTTCCAGAGAATCGACTCCAAACACCGTGACTCTACAGGATGCATATAAAGGTACAATTCAACTGAAGTTATCGCCGCGTTCTATGAACACGATCACGTATAAATTATAATTATACTTTGTATATAGTCTCATTGTCATTTACATTTGCACGTAACAGAATCTATGTATCAATAAATATCTATGACTCGATATACCTATTAATTCAATGCCCAGTCAGGGGGAGGAAATGAACTAACTGTATTTTACTATTTTATTTTTACATCAACTAGATAATTTATGCGTCAGGATAATACGTTTTCGCCCGTCGCCCTATATGTCTTTTTTTCGGATTTTCTCTAAGACATCTTGGTATATAAGCTGGTGAATGAAAGTTGAGTCTTCGTTTCGATGGCTTGAAACCGAACTCCCATGGATCGCGTTTCTTATCCATGGGTCGGGTTTTATGATGAATCTTATAAATCCATTGCCAATCAGCTACTTCTGGCAGTGGGCTATGAAACAAAAAAACAATTGATTAATTTTACATAATGATAGATAAAAATCTTTCACTCGATTTTTCTAACTGTTTATGTAATTGTTTACGTACATATTTCTCGGCCTGTTAGACATAAGATGTTTGAAATGTTGTTCTAGCCAAGTTCTCCGCTCGTCATCCGGAATATCAGCAATGTGTTTTACAGATTCTCCTAAATAAGGCTTCAGATTTACTCCCATCCTTTCTTCTGGCTTGTTAATATAAAATTTTATCAATGTTTTTAAAACATCTTCGTTGAAGCCATGAATTTTCTCATTCTCCACTGCATCAAACAGTTTTTTGGGTTCTGTTATCCAGCATACATTACACATAGGATTCACATCTGCATGTTCTGAATGTAATAATGTTGTATTCAGTTGGTAAGAACAGAATGACAATGACTGTCCATCTGTTATAACAGTTTGTGTTACTAATGGATATGTAATATCATTGAATGTAGAAAAACCTAAAATCATCAAGACATAAGAAGAATGTGTCTGTTATTTTTTTTGGCAATCAAATGTATTCGTCTGTCCAATAAAATATCAAATTTAACAAATATGTTATTATACCTTGATAACAAGCCTGAGACAACAGCCAACTGTAAGAAGCAAATATAGCTTGCACTGTAAGTGCATCTTGCTCATCATTATAAGCCTTATTTCTGTGTAGTAAATGAGCAGAATTCTGATAAGATAATAAACCAAATTCTGCTGGATCACCAGGCCAGAAACCAGGTATATTGGTGCCATGATAATGCAACAATTTATACCCCAGTACTCTAGGATCTAACTTGAATTTGGGAATATTGCAATCTATATTTGCAAATTCACTTAAAGGAATAATTTCTTTCAAAGGAATTCTGTGCCTTAATTGCAATATTGGAGAACCAAAATACTGAACTGGCAAATCGACTGGATTATCTACTATATCTTTAGTGAATTTAGAACCTGCTCTCATTTTCCTTAGTATTTCGGGAGGATCTATACCACCTATGAACCAAAATGCTTCTTTTCTTGGTTCAAAATCTACTTCAACTTCCATTAAATGTGGAAACAACGAAGCTAGGGTACTTAATATTATTCTATTAATTTGATAAGCAACTGATTTAGCAATAAGATTGTGCATCTCCTTCTCACTATTTATTGTCTTTGTTATTTCATGTTTCCTCCTATAATACAGATCATACATAACTCACATGACACAGCAATAGTTTCTATAAATTAATAACAATGGAATTAAATGTCATAATATACTACAATGGATTCATTCCTTTTTTATAAATACAATGTAAAACTTCAACTACAGATAATGATTTAAAATTCTATACTCACAATCTGCTACAATGTTCAAAAATAATAGCATCCTCTATGGGCTTTTTCAAGCTTTGGACTATAGCGTCTAATTGTTCAGATATAATTAAGTTATCATAGAAATCAGGTAATTTATGTTCATTCATAACATGAGTTCTTGTAATATATTGTGCGTGATGTAATGCATTATATGGAATGGATTCTTCTGTCAAATGTAAACATCGCCATCCGTAATAACGTGGCATATTAATACCAAACAGCTTTTCTTCCACAGTTTCTAATTTTTTAATTTTATTATGCCATTCCTCCTTTTGTCTTCTCCGTACAGCACTGTTAGAAACATCTAATATTGGCGAATAAATTGGTCCTTCTGTTTCATTAGATTTAGCACTCACTGGTATGGCATACTTCCGTATGGTGCCTTTTATATCAACGACGGCATAATTAAATACACGCTTTCGTATGTTGGTAAACATTATTAAAAATTTATGAAAAAAGGATTCAAATGAACATTTGTTTTCACTGTTAAGGTTATAATCAAAAACGTGATGATAGTACGCTTGGTCCTTCCACAACTATTATATTCTATTTACATCACTTGTGTTTAGTTTTATATAAGAATTTATTAAAAATTATGATTGAAACTTATAATTGCGTGAATCAACTTTATACATCACTCGCGTAAACATTCGTAAATATGCATCTGTGTGCAACCATAATCAACCATAATATAGAATGGACCTAACATCACCTAACGCACCGCCCATAACATCTTACGGAACTTTGTGACCATTGTGACTTTGTATCACGTGTTCTGAAATACCGATCGTGCAAACAGTCAGAGATTTTTTGCTGCCCTCTACATTATGAGAACGGTGAATTCGCGAATTACAGTAGAAGCCCAATAATTGAGCGTCCGTTAATTGATCACTAGGAACGCCCCTCACTCCAACGCATCTCGAGATAAGTTGAAAATTTGAACAGAAATATAGCCACATTCCTTCAAATTTCCTCTACAAAATACGAATCTTCGAGCATGATTTTTTTTATCAGTTATGCCTCGTCTGTGGTGGTGCGAACAGATTATATACAGAACAAGAAATTCTTGCCACTTGCATCTAGCCAGTAAAGAAACTAACAATAAGAATCAATTGATCAAAATGAGCAAAAGCTCGCAACCAATTGGCTCATATTATTTGCTATATAGTTCGCCAACTTGTAGATGATTATAGTTGCCAATTATATACCAAATAATAATGATTGCCCAGGTCTCACCACGTGGAGGTTGCTGCGAATGGAGACCCAAGGAGAATAGATGGAATCACATGCGTTCCACACCTATCCCCCTTTCACAAATTTTATATCATACGCACACTATTCACACTCAACAGCATAAACTCAATTCAACGCAGAAACTCACATGGACGTAGCCAGGAGGGGCACACGCCCCCCCCCCAACCCACCTGAACGAAAAAAAATTACATTGCTTCAATCTGACTGATAATCTGGCTATGCTCATGGAAAGTAATGTTCAAACAATGCAGTTATTTTTTACACCCGTTCGGCTTTATAACAATCCTCGGTTGATGAGAAACCTTCATATACCTACTGATCTTTGTTTTATGTTTTATGTCACTTTGACGCAAAAATCTACCCGTCGCGAAACGCCTTCTTGTACATGTCTGTCATGTCTCATACATCAGTTAAAATACACTACTTAATTTTTATTTCTGTCGTCGAGTAATGTGGTAGTACGCATTTGTGATATAATTTAGTACAAATTGAAAATGTACAATTCTAGATATAGTATTAAAAATATCAATGAAGACAAACATTAATCTTAAATTACTTCACAGTAACCTGGTATATTATATACTGTATTCAAATATTAAATAAATTTACGTTATAGTAATTTCGTTATTTATGTACAAATGACGGTATAACTGTTGAAAATAATAATTAACACACTAATAGGTGAAATAAAATTTTATTAACATACTAACTATCATAAAAATTAATTCTAATACCAAAGTTGTCCAAATGCTGCCCACGAGCTACAACCAATTACAGGTTTCCCCTCGTAGATATCCCCGACTACCGACCTAAGATTGACTCAAGCGAGTCAATCCAAGTCCCATAGTGAAGGTATCTCCGGAGGGGAAGAATGCTGCGCATAAGTAGTAGATGGACAACTCTGGGCCTGTCCTTTTTAATGGACAGAATACAAATACTCATTGCTTCTGAGTATATACGTCTACCATACAAATATGTTCGTGGAACACAATACATGCTGGTGAAACACAGTAGTACCTTCCCTGCATTTGACGCTCACACTCCATGAAAGTGGTCGTGAGTACACGCCAGTACGTCTCGATACTCTACCCGTGTACGTAACCGTATGCGTTCTTTGCCAGTGGCAACGAAAACACCGGCCATGGTAACTGGAAATCGCAATGCACTTTTCAATGGTCATACATGCACAACGTGTTAAATTGTTCCATAACACGCGGTTTTTCACTAGGGCGTGCATATCGATGCACAGGTGACATAACTTAATACGTCTTCTTTTTATGCACCGATACTTTATTGCGATTCCCAGTACACGTGTTCCACTATTTCATGGAACTTGCAAATACGAATGATACCTTTGTGTCTCGCGACACTGGTTCCGGGATTGAAACGTACTGTCGCGTCTCGTGGTATTGCGCTAACTGCTATAACATGCCTATCCAGGAAGGCACCACCACGTAATCCTCTCTATCATAAACATACCGGTGTGGTTTCTGTTTTTTCTACATTATATTCGAATCTACCGACGATATTTATTTGCACACATTAATGATATGAATATTATTTTTTTTATCAGCTGACCGTTATTTGTAGGCCATTGCGAATTTATTGTATTTTCTATATTATGTAATTCTCTTTATGTAGAACTATTTCATGCTATATTCATAAACGGAAATGAGTATACAATGTACTGAAGTGACTACAATGAAATTATTATACGCATCATCTTCAAATTACTGCATTTTTTAGTGAAATGAATAATGTACTACCACGACATATACTCAATTAATAAAAAAATAACAATTATTTAAATAATAGATTGCCCTATCTTGAAATGTCAAGATTTCATGTTAAATTGCATCACTAAAAAAAATGCAAAATATCCAATGTGGTTTCGTCTGCATCATATCAAACATTGAATATGTAACTCATAAATATACTTTAAATACAAAATATTTATGAATTATATTACTAATAATAAGCGCGGCGTACAAGAAGACCCTAACCTAACTAAGAAAAATAACAGATCAAATACTACTCG
>NW_015373928.1:1424015-1474248 GCF_001272555.1 Dufourea novaeangliae
TCTTAAGAGACAGACTGTTGCAAGCGTGTCCTAACGAATTCTTTATACACATTTTAGAATAAACCTTTTATTTCTACCAAATACAACCACCACTTAATTTTATTCCCACAATAATAGATTGCCCTATCTTGAAATGTCAAGATTTCATGTTAAATTGCATCACTAAAAAAAATGCAAAATATCCAATGTGGTTTCGTCTGCATCATATCAAACATTGAATATGTAACTCATAAATATACTTTAAATACAAAATATTTATGAATTATATTACTAATAATAAGCGCGGCGTACAAGAAGACCCTAACCTAACTAAGAAAAATAACAGATCAAATACTACTCGCGAATACACAATCGTACGATTGCATATCTGCGTTCACTGTACTCGCCAAAAGCACGTATACAACCTGTCACCCGTGCCGCTTCGGACCAATCGTCCTACGACATGATTGGGGACTGGAGGAATAAAAGCATGCGACTCACCCGATGATAGAAGAGCTCCCTATAAAACTCGAAGAATCTCGAAAAATCGTGTAGCTTCGCTTAAGAACATCCTCTGTAGTGGTCGCTTATGCAGTATCTGGAAAAATCTGTAAAAAAAGGAAAAGAATTCGTTATAACCTCTTCTGAAAATTCTAGCTGTTTCAGTTGAACAGTGTAAATAATAGAATATAAAGATACTTACAATCTCTCTTTGTAGAGCTTCGCCCAAAAACATCCTCTTCCGTGATGCACTGACTCTACTTTTCCGAACGAGTACTTTCAAATAGAAAAAAAATTAAAATAAAAGACTATCGCGACCGAACATCCAAGCCGGCGAACAAATGACTTTATTTTCGCGACTAAAGAAGCAAAGAGTGTCCCGAAACTCTGAAAGTAATCGATTGTACGCAAAAAACACTGACTCGACTTTCGCGAGGACCTAACGACATCTCCGGTGAGATTGTAATCTGAGACAGTTCGCTGCGCGCAAACATAAACAACTTGTACGATTGTAAACACTGACTCGACTCGACCGCCTTGCGCGCGGCCACTAAACTCTGAAAAAAAAGGAGGGGAAAGAAACACAATACGGCGCACGTGCACCGGCTTATCCTTTTTATTTTTATATCGACCAAGTGTTTACGTTGAAAAAATTGTCATTCAATGATAAATATGCGTTAAAATGCAAATATGAATTTAACTACGCAAAATATTTCAAAGTAATTCTCATCTCTCTGTATTCATTACTCATATATATTTGTTATTAGTATATTATATTGAAGACATTCGTTATTAGAATTTAAGAATACGTTTACTCGTACTTTTTGTCTAAATCGCGTACCGAATTTTATAAATATTCGGAAATTATTGCAAATATCAAAATTTCGTAATTTAGTCAAGCTTCGATGAGCATGATAAATTACGCAGCTTCGATATAATTACACTTACATCCGAAACTGTATATAAATGCAAATACGATGACATCATAAAGATAAACCGGTGAAGTTATTAAAATTGAAATAATTTCGCGACCGAGATGCAGTACGGTACGAGTATTTCTAACTGAAAATTCTGGAAGCATCTCGTTTAAAGTTTCTAACGGTTTCTAACGGTTTCTAACAAGGAAGCCATGTTGAATGCTTCAATTACGCGTTTGAATGTGCAGTAATTCTCTAAAATATTCTTATTTGATTTTAGCAGAGCTAATTATAAAGTCACGATTATGTTTAACGTAAAAACAACGAAAATGCAATAAAATAGAAATATGTTTAACCTATTTTGTTCTAATATGTTACCAAAAGTCACCAGTTTCCCGCCGAATTGCTTCTAATGGGAGTCCACAGTCGTCTCATCGGTGACGCGTTCCTTCTAGCCGGCATCCTGAAACAGAAAATACACGTTAATACGAAGTAGTTATACTAAATTCACAATGATTCAATCAAAACGAAACAATTATTGACTCGAGGAATGTTGCCAAAGATTGCAAAATGATCAAAAACTGCGTAAATACTAACTGGTATCGGGGGGAGAACAGAAATTGGGAAGCCGGTTCACTTTATCCAATAATACCGAGTTAATTTACGATTATTTACACGGAATTGAATAGATATTAAACGAAAGTAATGGTAGAGTGCTAACGAAGATACCAATAACATAAATAACTTAAAGAAATATGTAATAATACTTACTTCCCCAGGAGCGAGGTCACTTGACGTCTAATCACTTCACCTTCACCGAGAAGAATGACCGTTAGGCTACCCATGACTGACTATGATTGGTGGATCGGTGTGTGGAACGCGAGGATTGGTCGCCTCCCTCGCGCGCCACTTCCTATTACTACGAAAGAGAATATTTACCACCAAATTATATTTCAATACATTTTTCTTATATGAATCTGAAATTAATTCAGAAGGGAATGACTGTCATAAAAGGGAAACAAAGAGGCACACACTATCCCCGAAAATGTGATTTAGATTCGTGATTAAATTTGTTTTAGATCGAAAATTTTGTTGCCGTCTTCTCGAAGTTTTCAATCCTCCAATGGTTCTCTAACGCCATCTATGATGTACATATCCTGTCAATTTGACAATGGTGCCAAAGTTTATGAAATACAATCTGACAGATATTACCAGTTAAATAATAGATAAAAACTATTCTTTATGGAGAAAACTTGACTAGCTGAGCTCTAATTGGGTCGAAGTTCATTATTTCATTACTCCCTCATCAATTGCCAGAAGGTACTTGATTGTGCGTATTAAGATTCTTATATCACGTTATCATGATAAAAAAATGTAAAAATGAATAAAAAAGGAACGTGGCAAAAGTAATAACTAAAATGTCCATTAACGATGCATTTAGAATAAGTTAACTTATAGATAAGTGAAAAAATATATACTTTCGCGCGTCATATTTCATCAGTTGTATTATATTCATCCTTTACACCAAGCTACCGAAGCATCAGATATTCTTATTCCCACCAAATCAAATGGGTACACATATTATGAATAGAATATATAATGCTCCATTTGTGCTAATAATACTCGGAATTCATGCTTTATCGGTAATGTCGGGTATTGACACTGAAATGGTAAGGGGCCTTTGGAGTCCTGGAAGTATGCGACAGAAAATTACATTACATGTTAGGTCTATTTTATATCTCGCCTGTGCCTTTACTTTGTGGTATTATTGGGTATTATGCTTCCAAGCAAACGGTGCAGACCGTGCAATTTTTTATTTGAATAAATTTGTGTGTAGGAAGGAAAAGAGATATGTCTTCTCATACTACCGAAATAGTCGAGGAATTGGCAAAGGATTATGCAAATTATGCAAAATTGGATTTGTCCAATCAAGCAAGTATAACATTTTACATAACGTCTATATAAAATCAATGGATTATGTTGAAGCACGCTTTGTAATCATTTTATGTTGGAATACTCAAACTAAAACAGACTTATGTTACAGATGAAAAGTTTTCATGACACCATCGAAGATGTAATGATGCGCTTAGAAGAATTTCAATCAATCATTGAAATGGTTAGAGATTATAATTGATACAAATCATTATTCAATATGGCATGCACACATATGTTTTTTGTTGAAAGGTTCAAACCGAAAGAGTCCAATGCATCGATCAACACATTCCAAGATTGCAAAATTTGCAACAAGAAGTTTTAAAACTTTGTAGACGAATAGATGCTCTTGAACATGTTATAGCAATGGCAAATGTAAATTTAACTACTTTAGAAGCTGCTGTTGATAATGCAGAAGCTGAATTAGGAATTTCTGACAGATTATTTGGAATGTTAAATCCTTTGTCCTTTTTTGTAAGTATTCAATTATACATATGGTTTTAATATAAAGTATGTCTTGGAATATAAATTATATTGCAGAAAAAAAGCCAAGAAGCCCTATTACCAAATAAATTACCATTATACGAACAACCTACAATTTATAGAACAAGGGATTATTTCAATAGTGAATAGATGACATGTTTAATTTGCAGAAATGCAATATAATATCTTCATTAATTAACCAAATAAATGAAGATACATTGAATGTTAAAAAGGAATCTTAATCTTTTGGAAAATGTGCAATATCAGGTGAACTTTGTGTATACTTATTTGGATGTAGGATACCTATATAGTAACACTTTTAATTGAATTATTTTTAGGATTAATCCATAGCATGGAATGTGAAGTAATATATTTTGTTACAATGTGTTATATTTTGTAATCTATATATCTTGCTTGTTTCTGTTATTGAAAGTCCAATTGGTATATTTAAGGAAAAGGCTCAACATGCTGCAAGAGTACAGGTTTTTAATTGTGCTTTCTTTTCACCTACAGAACAGCTTCCACCTATACAGTGCCTCCATCTGGCTAACTTTCCTATGCCACAAGTAACACTGCAACTAGACCAATTTCCCCACTGATCCCATATTTTTGGTCCTTGTCTTTTCAATGTGTCTGCAATCACCATATTTCTTTACCAGAAAGTAGTCTTTAAATGTTCAAAAACATTAATACAAGAATACAATTATAAAGTAGTGATATTTATATATACATGTATAAATAAAGTTTTACTAAACAAAGTTTACACACTCTGTGATGCAATTATCAACATTGGTTACATGCCTTAAAGAAATGAAATTACGAATGTTGTTATTCTATTACATGTGGTTAAGGAGAATAATTGATCATCCCTCTACTAAAGTTGTTTCAATGAACCTGTTATGTATATTTGTGTTTAGTTATTCGAAATGATAATTCGATATGTTATTGGCATCTGAATGCATTAGCATACACAGATATTTTTGTAATTAACATATTAAACCAACTATTTAATAACTATATACCTTTTTGGTATCGTTTAATAGTTTCTTTATTTACAGCATTTTCTTTATTTGTATCGTCTTCATATTCATTGCCTGTTCTAATGATTGACGGTTCCATTCGTTGCGAATCGTCTTCCTGGATTATACCCAGTTTGAACTCGGAAGATGTCTTTGTAGGAGGTATTACGGTGTTAATTAAATCATTTGTGCCTTCCAAAAGTACCATACATTCCGTAATAATATACCCAATTACTATTAATTCAACGAATTTTCTTTTTATTCTGTATAACATGAGGTTGTGTGTGTTGTCGTAATAATTTCACGGCGAACTTGCAGCCTATTGAAATTAACTGATAGGGTATTTCAAATATCATGACTAATGAAATTCGATATCAATTAAAAAAATAGGCTCTTCTGACAGAAAAAAAACTTCAAGAAATTTAAAACTTTCGCGTATATAAAAGAAAACGGGAATTTATTTCAATGCGCTGATTAAATAAATAAAACGCAAATGACTTCCATTTTATTTAACAGAAAACATTATTGCTATTAATACTATTATTAATATAAGCATTAGAATATATTATTAGAATATATTATTAGAATTGTATCAAGTTTTAATTCCAAGCCAATGAAAAATATTTTTATCACATTTTTTTAGTTGGCACGGTTTTATTTGTGCTTTTTTTAACCCTTTTGTGCAGTTGTCCGCTGAACAATGTCGCCATCGAACACGTCGACCATTTCCGCAAGTTGCACTACATAAACTCCAATTACCCCAATCATCCCACTGCTCGTTATCTACAATATTCAACCGTTAATTATTTATATAGAGAATTAGTCGTCATCTAAAGTCTACATCCCAAAAATTTTCATAGTTCTTAACGATGCAAAAACAATGATTAGAAGAGGAGTTTTGTTTACCGCCCACTCTACATATATAACATGAAACATGTATTCATAGTGTTTCATACACATACATAGTTTTTTAATTTCTTCGGTTTCTTCCGGAGAAGCTCGTCCTATCTTTACATGGGATTCAACATTAATACCATTCTTAAGAGAAACGTTAGACATATCTTCTGCTAAATAACTAAGCAACTTTCGGCCATAATTTGTCGAATTGTTCAAACAATATGAACGCTGTTGAAATTTCAAAATCGACGGCTCCTTAGTACGTTGTATTTGTGATTTACTCGTCTTTACCTGTTATATTGAATTAACATTATCATGCACTTACAGTGCAACTGCCAATACAATTGCATAACTAACTTGTACATATTTGTATATTCTAGCATTAGCTGCAAAAATATACGGATACATATGAATAGATCCATGATCAAAGTAATCACACTGAATCTTTTGTCTATTATTGTCTTGATATTTTCCATCGAAACTGAATTTAACAGAAGTAACATTTTCTTCTTGATTACCATAGAAACTGAATTAAAGAAAGACAATTATTAAAATTCACTGATGAACTGATAGAAGACATATATATCAGGTAAAGTTAAAAATATTCATGGAATTTGGTTGACGAATACGAGTAAGTTACTTTGCATTATAATGTACCGTCTGTTAATGCAGTTTAAAGTATTTTCCGTCGATCTAAAGGTATATAATTCTTTGTATTCGACTTCATTATCAGAATCCTCTGGGAAAACGTAACCAAAACAATGGGTTAATATCAGTGCAGATAATAATCGCATAGCATGTTAATCCCTCCGGGAGTCTTATTAATTCAGGCGAGTAACGTCTAAACGGAAAAGACTGGTTAAAATCTGGGGTAGAAACAATCTTGTTAATGTATTAATATAGCTTTGCTATAGTAACTGATAGATTTAACCATCTACTATATATGTATACATATATGTGTGTATAAAATGTTGTTTGGAAACATGTTCAAGTTATTCAACAAAAAATATTGTAGGTACTTCAATAATTTACGATCGATTTTGTTCATACTTGAAACTAAAATGAGAACAAGTTAAATGAGAAACAAAGAATATTGAAAAAATAGAATGTATAATAATATTGTACAGAATAAACTATGATGACATTAATGAATACTTGTAATATTAAAAAGAGTAGCGATGACATTAATACATAATTCAGACGTAAGTAAAAATTTAATGTGACTAAAATATTTTATGCAATTACAGTTAAAAAACAATTATATTTTTTATAACACTTTTTTTCGGAAATTTTAATTTGATATACCCTCTCTATTTATTTTATACAAAAATATCATATAACTCGCAACAGTTCCTCAGGTCACTGTGCACAATTTTTGCAAACTGAAATTGTAGCCTGGCCCGAACTAGATCTGCTGTCTGTTATTTACAGCCTAAAAAATGCCTTATGTGCTCGACCATTTGGAATCTGTCCTTGAAGTCTTAGTCTTCTAACTGCCTCCCTCAAATGTTTTGGCTGTAATGGTCCCGTTTCTTGGTGTGCTTCCATAACATCAAGGGCTGCATTTAAAAAAAGAATCAGTCGACACATGAAACAATTATTACATGGTAAGAGGTTCTAGCTGAAATCCAAGTTGTACCTTCTTCTACAATTTCTCCAACAAACACTTTTGCAATACCAGACATAGCTATTACTACATTTTGTGATACAGAACAACCTGTTATGGTTTGCATAATCTGAGAAAAAATAATATGATCAATGAAGCATGTATAACAGGATATTATATTAGATGCAAAATGTTTTCAAGCACAAACTCCATTACCCTTTTTATAGCTGCTTTTGGAAATGCTGCTCTCCTATACATTTCATACCTATCCAACTGATCCTCTGTAAAATTTGAAACTAATACCCTGTTAAGAAAGAAATTCAGATATTTCTGTCTTTATTGAAAAAATAATATTCAAATATAATAGTTCCAAGCACAAGAACATACTGCATTTTTTCTCTCTCCTCCTCTTCTAATTCTTTCTTACTTTTCTCTTTGCTTTCTCTTCTCTCTTTAACACTGGTTGGATTTGCATGAGGTAATACTATATGATTGCCAAACAGATCCTCTGTAGTTTGATCTTCTTCCCTGGTTTCAATTTCATGTTTAACAATTTCAATCTGATCTTCCACTACTGCACTTAATAAATTAGAGCCCACTTCTTCTACATCCGATTGAGATTGAGAACTCATTGCATCTGATTCTACCTATAACATTGATATTTAAGACATGTAAAGTGACATAATGAAACTATTCAACATAACATTTACAATGTACCTTAACCTGGATATTATCCACATCAACTGATTCTGCATCTTTAGATACCAAATTTCGGGATGAACTGTCTTTTTCTAACTTCTCTTCAATGTCTGTGTGTTCACTTTCATTTCCAGAATCTTCTTTTCCAAATATGTTATCCATTACTTGAATATTTTCGCGAATCTAAATAAATTCAATTTGAAAGGAGTCGTCGCGCGGGGAAAAGTTGGGAACCTCTATTGGAACGAGTTAAAGGACCACAGTCCACCACGGAACACCACGGCACCACGGTCGATGTGATGCACGTCATCGATCATGTGCATTTAAAATACTGATGTATTTACAATGATTTAGCCGAAAAATAACCAAATACACTGTTTCAGGTCACTTAATACTAACTTAATTATACACATATTTACAATAATATACACTTAATAAAATAACAAAATTTCTGTAAATTAATTTCACCAATGTGAAATGAAACTATTGTGCTACACGAAATTCATCAAAACAATAAAATGTCCGCACATAACGAAATCTAAATCCAGAAGCACTGACGAGGTATGTATAAGAATAGACTTTTCATCTTTGGTGGCCTATCTAAACTGTAGTACCGACACCTTAAAAAGCCTGTGGTTTAGTGACCTCTGCGTTATGAGAACGGTGAATCTGGGTGGAATCTGCGGTGAGTGCGAAAAAATTGTACATTGGATGAAATATCTACTCCTGTACACACTTCGTCTATATCAGAAGTTTCGAAACTCGAAAATCCAAAACACGAAAAACTATTAATTCTAACGCGGCACTTAAGATGTCGCCGTTGTTTAACCTCAAGCCGAATCCGCATTAACCATTACACTCATTGAGTTTAGTCTAACTTAATCTTTAAATCTACGTAACGATGGCGCACATTATCCGCACGCGCGCTCGCTACATCGAATCGTAGCGTGGCGCCAGCTGGTGGCCAAGAGAAGTTTAGTCGACAGTGTCGCGACGCCGCGACGTATTTGTCAATATCTCATCGTTTTCACGATTTTCACGGTTCATAGGTACGCGTTCATTGATAATTAACGCGCGATTGTGCTTCGATGAACAATCGTGAACGGTTAAATAATAATATCATTGGTCATTACGTATCCGTGACGAGTACGATTCGTGATCGGAAGGTGAGAATAAAGTTGTCGGCGCGAAAAACGGACATCGTGAACTGACCGCGACTCTCGAGACGGTAGCTGGTAGCTCTCGGTAGATCCGTGGTTTGCAAGTGTATTCCTGATCTTATTCGGGAGGCGAAGGAAGTCTGGTGACTCTGGCAGTGAGTGAGTAGTGAGCGTTACAGTGATATATTAAAAACGGTCAAAACAACAGCATTTTCGGCCAAAATTTCGCTTACGCGAGTTCTATAACATTCAACATCGAACACTACGAGCCTACGAATGCAGCTTCAAGAAGGAGCCGCGTATTAAGATGTGAGTACGATGTGCCTTCGAACGTAGATGGTGTACGTTGGTTGCTTGCCGGATTTCACGGGAAATTATGCTGAACGAAGAAGAAAAGGTTTCGTTTCCAGGGACGGTCCTTCGCCGGACATAAGACAGTGTGGCAGACTGTCTTCGTAGACGGTACGAAAGACTGCCTGTATAAGAAGCAGAAATTATTGTTGTAAACACACTTCACTTACGTAGGACACTGCACGATCCCTTTACGTTCGTGGTTGACGCGCGCACGTCTCTTTCTCTTTCCTACCGTGTATACGTACATACACACAATCACACACTATCTCCAACGACTATCGCATATACCTACATATGTACACACGTAGCAACGTTTCACCGTCGGTCAGTGTTCGTTGTATATAAGCCTTTATACGACGCACACCTATGAAATATCGTGACAAGATCACACGTCGAACCGGTCTTGTTCTCTTCAAACGTTGCGCGAACTCGCTCTATTCCTATCTCTTTCATCCGTAAGGTCCACAAATCCTGATTGTATGTACCTACCAATGTTTTCTGGTTAATCTTTATTTTCTAAACCGCGGGTATATTGAGCATGCTACGGAATATTCTTACATGAGAGGTATTGTATGGGGACGCCCACTATTTTACCGATGACTACAGTTTTCTTTCAGTTTTCTTTGGAAAATGTTTTGCAGCCTACAAAATCGTACATTAATCTGTCCACATTCACAACTTTTGATATAATTTCCTTCTGAAAAGTAAATTCACAATGCATCATTTACTTTTTTCTCTTAGTTAATCAATTGCTCCCAAATCGATTAGGAATTGCTGCCCTCATATTATAAACAAATTGGAGATTTGGAAAAATGGAAGAAAACAGAAGAGTATTGTTGGTCGTTACAGTAACTATAAAATACTTTGAACGCAGAACTATTACCTTAACGACGAGATGTGCATTTTGTACTGTTACTCGAAATATGCCCCTTCTCTTTTTTTAATTGAGGAGTTATGCTGGATGACCTTGAAATCATATCGCATTCACCAAACAAAGATCATCGTTGAAATTGAAGATGGTTTCGACACGTGTATTTAGTTTCCGAAATTCTTTTTTATTCAGTTTTAAACAAGAAACTGGATGCCATATATTTTTCCCAAGCGAGATCGATTAGAACTCGTCGTGACGCCCTACGCGTGGTTGTTCATCGTCGAGTTGTGACCGTCTATTTAGGTGTAGTTACGGGTTTAGTACATAAGTGTCGCATTTATCTGGAGGTATGCGACGTGAGACAACATCGACGAGAACACTTCGACGCAGGAACTCACGGAACCAAAGGTGTACAGAGGAGACGGTCGTTGGCCGAAGGAGAAACGACCGGAGTCTCCTCGCTCGAGACGATGAAGCCTGTTTTACTACGGAGCTACGCTCTGTCAACTCTGTTCAATCTACGAGCAAATTATAAAACTGTAATACTGCCTTGCGAATCATAAAAAGTACAAATTGTAATTTTGCTCTAATAAAAATCACTTTATCCATATTTTATTGTATTTATACATGCTTTAGATTATATGAATTTTTCGAGGAAGCAGGTGCAGGTGCTATTTTTATTAACACATCACGAACTCTCGAGTTACGAACTTTTTTCCATAGTTTGTTTTGTCTTCATTCCGAGTAAGACTAACCATGGTTTTGCCTTCGATTTAAAAAATAAATGGTATAGACGCGATAAAACGACGTTTTATGCAGTATGTTACTTCTTGTTAATACCAACGCGGTTCAATAACGATAATTTCTCAAGAAATTTCACGGAGAATCGTCGCCCCGCGAAAGCTTAAATAAAAAAAGTTTACGAGTAAAGCGTCCCGTGCGAGATATGGAATACGTGTTTACGGCAATCGGAATCGGAGGTCAGTATACCGTTAGACACTGCGACATCCCCTTCTCTATTTCGCCAAGAACAGTGCGGCGGAACATATAAACAACGGAATTTATGTTTTTCAAACAACAAATAATCAGACATAAAACGTAGTTTTCCTAAACTTGGGCAACAATCTAATAAGAAATAGGATTACATACATATACATATGAAAGGATAGTGGATTGTTGCACGATACATGCTGTATTAAAGTAGAAGTTTCATAGAACGCGCTTGCATTATCAGTCGAGAAGTATTGTTGGGCGGAACAAAATGTGATTCAAGTCTCGTTAAAGTAGGAATGGTAGTTCACGCAAAAGCGCGCTTGTTCCTTTCTCATTGTAGCTGCATCGGGTCCTTGACTCTGCCACTGTCTGCAAGTAAGGCGAAACTTTACGTAAGCACTTTCTATCTGCGACGGCTTGAAAACGATCGGTGAAAAACATTCAGCAAAATTGTGTGTATATGTGAACCGCATAATTTCTTCGACCCATTAGCTTTCCTGCGTTCATTAGGTACAGGTATTAAACTATTCTTGCTAACATCAAAACACACAAGGTACGATACCTTGAAAAATTGTTTATGATGTAATAGATTTCTGTGGAAATATATTAACCTTGCTTCGCAAACGCTGCTTAATTCAATATTCGTCGGTGTACCCTTAACGATAACTTATTAACGTAAACTATATTTTGTTCGATTTGAAATGAAAACGTTAGTTTAATCTTAGGGGATCTTTTTGCGTAGGTGCGAAGAGGCTACAGAAGTGGAGACGGATCATCAGCAAACAGCGGCAACAACGATGGGCGTCGCCGAAGACGAGACGCCGTCCTCTTTGACTTCTCATCCCAACCCAAACGTTAACAATCCCAATCAAGAAGGTACGTGACCGACCAACTTGTAAGCATTTCCGTCAAACGACGCAAACTCTAACTAGTGCTTAGAAGATTATTGGTTGATATTGTTATTGTATAAGTATTGCTTGACAATTTGTACAGTAGCGGTACATACAACTACGTATGAGTCACAAAATGAGTCCGCGTTAATAGTGAGTATTCCCGTATTTTACTTCGAAGCAAGATTAAGTTGCAGAACGAGCGCACGTTAATCCGTTCAATTATACTTTCCGGTAGGATCGGTTTGTCGGTATCTATCGATCGTTTAGGTGGAAACGCGCTAATACATGAAACTTTGCTAGTGTTTGCGAGATTCGAACAGGAGGCACACGCTTGGAAACTGATGAGAAGCCTAGTCGAAGACTCCTCTGGGGAAATATTATAATAAAACTGCTTTTTGAAATTCGAGTTTTATTGTTCGCCTTCCGCGTTTACATTTATTCCAGGACGTGGAATATATATTTCCCATCGCTCTGTTCTAACGAAAGAATGGAAGAAAATGGTTGTAAGGAAGGAACCTACCAAACCCTGTATGACGTGCAATTTGTTGTGTAAGAACTATTGTTTTCGCAACTTCTGTGGAAGAAATGGAAAGCGTGCAGCTTCCTGTATACCTATCTTCCTTATAATATGCGGAAGTTCTTTCTGGTCGTGAGTTTCCCTCGCAGAAAACTAATTCATCTTTCTCTGAGAGCGTAGTCGTGAATCTAATTTCGAAAATTTGTATACGTTGCTGTTACGCGACTTCCTGTTCTGATACACAGTTATTCTCCAAATCTATCGATGTTTGTACTAAATAGCGGATTCGTTACAACCGCTAGCATGCAACGTATTCTCTGTAGCCCTTCGTTTTCAAACCAAATGAAGGGTAGAGCACGTCGATCGAAAGTATCGGACAGCAAATGTATTATCTGCCGGCAAGTATACCTGCTGTCGTCCGTTGGTAATGTAGGTATCTTCGAAAGGCGATCAAAAAAGCATATGTACATACATACATACGTACATACATATATAGCACAGTGGGTCGAATCGTGCCACGTTTCCGGAAAATCGTTAAAAAGTCGACGGTCTTGTCTATGTAGCTTACCATTGTTAGATCTACCGCTGTTGTTGACCACGTACGTCCCTACAGTGTTAACGTTATTAGAGTGGAAATCCTGCGCGGATGTATTTACATGACCGCTCTAGCGATTCTTTTACTCCGTAAAAATTGTCCGCAAGTTTGTGCGAGTCGTCTATCGACCTATGTATTATTTCGATACGTCAGCGATAATACATATACATATATGAATGTGGTCGCATACATATTTAATAATTCGGGAACATCGTGAACACATAATTTTCGACCGGAATCTGTGTAATAATAATAAATGATAGGTAAATTAATATTAATATAAGTTGCATCTCCTAGAACTTTATGAGCTTTCAATCATTTGTGCTCATTTAATCAAATCCTGTGATCTTTCTTCACTGTAGAAACACTGAAATTACTAACTTTTGAACAGTAATGTGCAATATTGTTCGGGCGCTAAAATGAGAAGCGTGAGTATTGGCGATCGCGCGCAATGCATGCTCACAGAGAAAGCATAGCGACAATTTCCTACACCGTGGATTATACAATATATTCTCGGTTGGTAAGCAAACAGTTCCGCAATATTTTCACCTGGTATGCGACACGAAGTGGAGTACTGCAGTATTTTAGTTAGGTCGGGCTGCGCTTTGAACCGTTGCCAGCAACGTTTTCCTCTTTGTCAATCTAGTTTTCCTTCTCTGTTGCTCCAATCTTCCGTAACCGCGTCTTTGTCTTCGTCTTCGTCTTCTTATCTCCTATAGATATTCTAGGTCAAGTGTGTATTTTAATGGTCAGCAACGACGTTGACGGAGATTTTTTGAGTCACACGAGGACTCGTCGGATCGATCGAACTGAAACCGTGTCGGTGAGTATTGATCTACCGATCGTTGCGACTCCGGTCTCTCAAAAACATTTACACGAATACGAATGTTTTGCGATGTTTCGGGCAAGCGAGGAAGAAGTTTTTGTAAAACAACAAATAAGGGGCCAATTTTATCGGTATCGTATTCAGAATCTTAAAAAGTTACTTTCTTCTCCACGGGAAGAACAAACAATACGGCGATTTTATCGTCATTGTTTCACTCCCCGTCTCCCCTTATTGTTAGACTCACCTAACTCGCGTGAGTGAAGAAAATATGATGGGAGTAGATCAGTTCTCCATGCGGCGATTCGATTAGTACGGCATTCGGATGCGGCGACGATGTCTGTTGACGTTCTCTCAGTGAATATCATCTCGCTCACCCTGAAACAGAACTTCCCAAAGAATCTGCACACGGAGGGTACTGTCCTCAGTACATATACATATACGTTGCATAATTCAGCATCGTTACGGAATCCTCGTCGGCGCCTCTATTTTTGCACGGAGGCTATCGTGCTGGCGTCCAGCCGTTTTACGATTAATTACTGGAACCGTTGCGCCGCTTGTGGCTCCTCATCGACGACTCTAGACATCTAGATTTAACCGTCTCTTTGAACACGACTGAACTTAATAACGGATGCTTATCGGCGTTCTTAAGACCACCCACTAGAAACTTGGAATATTGATTTCATTTGCTAACTTAATGTTTAACAGTTTCCTCTTTGTTATGCTTCGTTTCGTCCGTTACATACATTACTCGGAACTGTAAGTCACCTTGAATCTACGTATGTATGTAATTTATAATTTTCTGCTCCGATAGTATTCTCACGCTCTTGACACGCGATGATCAAGTGACGCGTTACAAAGCCAGCCGGCGCTCCTTCCTTCACTAGCACTCGATCAAATTCTATCGCGATAAATATTGTTCCATCGATAGATAAAATCTTGAAAAACGAGAGCTAGGAGGAGATGTGTTTGATCTTGTTGAGAACGAGTGTCTACCAACAAGACTATCGATATCTTTCAATCTAACGCAGCTTCTAATGCTCGTAGCCATAGCGATACGTAAAAAATGTACGATATCTATCGGTCGCTTATACGAACATTAATTTAGACGTGTTAAGTACCATCGTTAGTTAGTACTTGACTAGCTACAACCCAATAAGCGTAAATATTTATAAAACGAAATTGTGTCTCACTTATTTTTGCAAACGATACAACAGCAGGCACAACTGTCGCTGCATCGATTAACAGCGAATTCATCAATTCTAATCTGATAAAATTCCGTTGTCTATACTCTGCCGACACTCCCACTCTCAACTACCTGTTCACGAATATCGGGATACTTCGATGCTCGCAATTGCAAGCGAATAGGTTCACTGTACGCGCGATTTTTTTCTCCCAATAGCAGTTGTAACGAAAGAAAATCAGCAAATGAACAGGACGGCGCGGGAAGAGGCGTGAAGTCTCAGTGAACTCGATCGGACACGCTTTCTGTTTTTACTTCGTCTTTAGAACGGGCGGTTACGGTCCTCGCTCGAATAATAAATACAACGACTTTCCATTTTCAACATAAACGATGATCCGTCGTTTGTATAAAGTAATTGTTGGTGGACCCTTGCGAACAGTTGGTCCTTTAGAAAGAAAAAGAACGAAAAGAGTAGGAAATATTTTGCTCGAATACCTGCGGCTACACTGTTATTGGTAAAGCAAAGGGCTTCTTCATTCCTACAGTACAAATTTTCCAGTCGAATCGATTTAAAAGCTACACGCCTAGGATACGACCTGATCGTATTAGATAAATACATGCGAATCGTGAATCGGAGCATATTCGAAACGACTGCGATAAATATGATGCGCAGGTAAACAAGATACACATGCCCTCCGTCCTTTGTTTGAAGATAGTTTGTAGGTAGTCGCGTTATCCGTTACTCACGCGAGAGCACACTTTTGTTAGTACGGTGTATCAGCTGAGGTGAATGCGCAGTGGCCCGTCCCGCTGTCTCTCTCTTCCCCTTTCGCTTTGATTTCCTTTCACCTTTGTCTGTCAACATTTGTCCACTCGCAAATCGTGTTACATATATACCATTGTCTATAGCTGTACATACGCATACCAGATACGTGGTAGTGTATAAAGATCGAAGAAACGCATCCCGCGTAACTGAAAACTAAAAGTTTGTTCGATTGTTTCCTTCATCGGAACGGATGAAACTGTTTTTTCGGTATTGCAATGGAAATCACATGCTCTGGATAAAATGTATTTTATTTACCGCTTGTGGACGCGCTTACGATGCAGTAATGAAGTATAACCTATGGTGACGACAGAGTTGTGGTCGTTACGATTGCGTAAATCTCCGAATAGGAACTGTATCGTTCGCGTGTACTTTTTTTTTTTATCGAAACAGGCTTCCGAATAAATGGCGTTTTTAAACGTCTCCTTTACGCTAGTTATGAAACAGCCTGTACTCGTTTTGACGTTGTCAAGTTACTATTTTGTTGGTGAAGTAGGTACATGTGCGAGCGCGTGAGAGAGAGAAAGAGAGCGAGAAGGGAGTACGCACAAAAGTACAAGAACAGAAGGAAGTAGGAGATAAAGAAACGGTTACGAAGCGGCGAATGCGAGAGGGAGTTGAGCAAAAGAAAATGTAGCGAGCGGCTTGGCGCGGCGTGGTGGCACGGTGGGGCAGCTCAAGCGGTGTGGTAAGAACGCGGGTGTCGGCGGCGGTGGAGTTGCGGTGTGGTGCTGGCAACGAAGGCATATACGCGTGCACGACGCGAACAGGAACGCGCGCGCGAACTAAACAACGCGAGAGAGGGAGATAGGAGAGGACCGGTGACTACCGGTAGAGACCGAGGAGAGTGGCAGAGGAGCACGGAGAATCAAGTTGGCAGGGACAGTGGTGAGAGAAGCGGTCGGTGGCAGTTCGAGTCTGTCGTCGGACCGGAAAACGCGCGGCTAAAACCGAATCGCTGGTTCAACGTTGCTCGTCGTTACCTTTTACCCTGTTCGTGTTTGTCACGGGCTGCCATCGAATCGATTCGCGCGATCGGGACACGTTGGTTGGCCACGTTCCTCAACATGGGTTAAATGGTGCTTTCTAAAACGATAATCCGTTTATGTCTCGCGCGTAATTTCTGTAAAACAGTGTTTCCAAGTGACAAAGACAAGTGAAACGATCCGCAGGTGCCAATTAACCGACACTGTGTTTACATTCGATATTGTTCGATTGTGCTCGAAAAAGAGAGAAAGGATGATACGCGAAAGTCGTTCCGTACGAACCGAATGAACCGTGCGCGTCGACGTCGACGTCGAAGACGAGGACGACGGGGATAGACTTTCGTTGACGATAGTGCGGCGAACCGCGGAAAATGCGGCAACTACGTGACCGACCGAGCTAAGATCACCGATACCAGGCAAGATCGACCTCGATCCCGAAACGTGCCCCGTCGTCGCTGTAGTTCCGAAGAGCTTGTGCAATCGGTGGACGGAAAATATCAGGGAATTATTTTTATCGTTGTTGGTTAATCGCGTAACAGCGACCGAAAACTTTGGATAGTAGACGGTCGATCGGACACCTCCGCGAGAAGGTACGCACGGCTGAGTCCACGAGAAACCGTTAATCGCAGGCTTGGATCGGATCGAGCTAAGTGGGACAAAGTGCAATAATCCGACTTAAAGAAGGAGGTATATTCCTACTGCCCGCTCGCTCGCCTTCTCGAAACCATTCTGCACTGAATCATTCCGCAGTGGCCAACTGCAGGATCTGAAATTGCGATCGAAGATCCTTGAAACTACTTCCGAGTCAGGCTAGGAAGCGTTTCCATAATAACATAGTATTATGTAGAAAAGCTGTAATGAAAACGATGTACCTTGTAACGTACCAAATAAATCGGAAATAGAACGACTGTCTGTTCGAAGAATTTAACGGAGATAAGTCTCGCGAGGAGAACGATGAAACGATCGTTATCGAATCTATTTTCGAAAGAAGGTAGTATCTTTCCTCGTATGCCGTTACCGCTAACGATAAGAAGAAACGACGGAAATTGACGTCGATCGAGGCGATCTTGCGAAATACTTGGCCAGAAGCGATCGTGCGACCATTTTCGCTTTTGGAATACGAAATACGGAATACGAGAAGTCGTTGGTCGCGCTGCGCGCAACAAGTTAAGGGAAGCACGTGACTGTTATATAGTAGTAGCTACTAAAGCAAACATTCGAGCAGGAGCATAGATAACGTTGGCTGCCGTCGACCGTGAAACTCCAGGCGACGCGACGCGCAGACGTTATCCAAAACCTTGTTCGTATCATTCTCTTTGTCAGTTATTAAAAATACTCGCTGGTCGAGTTTGAAGAAAGCGTTGAAGTTCGTCATCGGGGTCCCAGTTACGAGTTACGAAAATCAAAAAGAGTGAGAGAAACAGAGAGAGGTGTAATTTGGACGAGCAATTTCGTCACCGAACGTCTGGTTGGTGGACGTGAGCGCGTGTTGCGTTGCGCGTACATCCTGGCTCGAGAGTCGAGAAACGCGAAACGATGTAACGAACTGTTGGTGAATTCTAGTGTATGCGATCGATCCATTTCTCAGGAGGGTGCGCAAACCTTTGAATGACTTTCCCATTTTGTGGGTTCGTTTTCAACTCGTCCGACGTGAGGACGAGACAAATGCCTGTCGCGTCGGAAGACTGGGTGCCGCACCCGGCTAACATAACCAGTTCTATTACCACCGTCAAAGGTGCTACTATTCAAAGCACGACTACAGCTTGGATGTCGCCGTATAGCCGAGCATCACCTTCCGAACGTCCATCTTCGAACAACAACAATAACAATCATCACAACCACCACCACCATCATCACCACCATCACCACCACCATCATCATCACAACAACAACAACAACAATAATCATAACAATAACAATGGCGTTGTTATACTCGAAGGCTGCAGGCCGCCCGCTGCCACCACGGCCAGAAGATTTCTCAGGTGGTTTAGCAGACTCGGACAACCACCGATGGGAAAGTCAGGTAAATCTGAGACTCTGATTTGATTTTTCGTTGAACAGTATCGCACAAACGAACGATACAAAGAGTAATTTCAAAAACAGGCCTCACCCGACAATTTACGAACTTACATATCTCGTAACTACGATAGGTATACACGTATGGTATGTAAGTCGCGTTGGCGCGCCAGATAGAACGAAAAGAAGATTAACGCTTCTGCAGAATAACCTACGCGAACATAATCTCGCCGTATTATAGTTAACCATGGCATGGTACTGTTAGTCATCGCAGGTGTTCCGTACATATGGCGGTGACGGTGACCATTAATAAAAAGACCCGGCTCGCAAGGCGACGCGTGTGCACACTTGTTGCCGTAATAGATAATTGAATAGATGCCGTACACGTGCAATTAATACCAAACTATGCCCGGTAACGGTGTTATCCTACGATTCGTAATCTTTCGATGCGCGAAATAACACAAGGTTTCACGATTATCGCCCGCTATAGTATATTTTGAAAACGCCTGTCATCGTTCTTTGCGAACCAGAGAAAAGAAATTTGTTCCCTCGGTAATTATTATCGTTGTTCTGTACGAAGAGTGGGAAAAAACAGGTACATATTGCAATCTTTAGATACTTTGAATGGACTGTACGTTGCAATGCGTATTCGTCTCTTTTTAATTTTATTTGCAACTAATATCAGAGAACACGCGAACGAGGTGGATACCTGCGCCTGTGCTTTTGTTTCCGCTGGTAAAATCTCTACGGCGATCAGTGTCAAGTTCCTGGTATTTAACGATGCGTCGAGTATTCGGTGCACCGTACGCGGGCTACCGTGACGAACGCGAAATCGTATTAACGGATCTTCCATTGTATACACAATTCTTCAATAAGCTATACCATTTCTACGTGATTTTCACGTATATAGTACCTAAGCACGGAAGGAAATTGCAGCGCACGAATTCATCGACTTTCCAAATTAGGTATCGAGGATGCAGTCTTCTTTGAAAATTGACTCGAATATTCGTTTATAACGAATTATTACAAAAAATGGACTCGTATCGTTTCGTAACCGGTTGATGCGAAACCACAAAGAATCGAAAACGATTCGAATTAGAACGAAGCGGTCTTTGACTTATCTAGCTCGAGTGAATTCTGCGTTAATCGATGTTAATCGAAACGTTCTATACATTTTCATAGGTACCTACTCGCTATAACTCACGCGACATGCGTTAACATTTCATGGAACGAGTACTCGTTTAACATTGCTCAAACCGATGCGACGTACATTCCTTTAACAAAAGAAGATTATTCTTGAGATTGGAAGTCCGCGCGGCAAACGTTGCGGGGCGACACGATAACTAGGCCGGAAAGAGGACGAACCGTAAACTTGATAAATAAACATTAGACTTGGTGTGCAAACCAGGTCGCGATCGCTGCTAGCACCGGCGTCTCTCGGAATTCGTAATTGTAACTGCTTACTCGGTTCCATTCTCCCTCCCCTCTATTCATAATTATGATACATACATACATCCTATCGGCGAGTGTACTTTTGTAACATTTCGCACTCGAGACTGCTGCTTCTTTAACGTTCGGAACCGTACAATAAGTAACAGTTCACTCCTCGGAACTGAGAAAGAAAAAAATTAAGTTTCGCGTTAACAGCTACGATTCTTGCCTTTTGTTTTATTTTTCCCGCACATTTCGGCCGCGTTACCGCGATAACCCGTTATGTATTTCGTATTCATATCCCGCGAGGAGAGTTTGAATCGGGAGTAACGCGTTACGACCAACCACGATGTTCCCTCGTAACAATATCGTGCCATTATTTGGGCTTCTAATTAGTCTAACGAACAAAATAAACAACTCACACAAGGTTACCATTTATGATTGTCAACGCTTAGATCGTTCCGTTCTGCCTAAGCCTGAATGATACATGGATTTTGTTTCGGGCCTTTCGTGCTATGCGATTGGTACAGTGAAAAAAGAATAACGTGAAATCGACTTGAAGTAAACACGCTGGCTTGCAACCCGATAAGGTAGAAATCGACTCCGTCCGTTGCGTGAGAAGCTTTTCAACAGCGTCACGTTTGCAGCGTTGTGTAATTGTTCACTAGCTTACACGTGGGCGAGGTTATACAGTATAATTCTAGAAATTGAGATCCGACACTACGCTTTTTTTTTACTGCTCCGAAATGGAAAATAACGGTCAAGGAAAATCTTTATGCTTAACGAGAGGTTGACGCGTGACTCTCTTGCGTCTTACACTTCGCGAGATTATGTCGTTTTGAATGATGTATAATATATATGATACTCTCCTCGTGTTTCAATGTTCCAGCATGTATTTCAACTTCTTTCTATTCAGCTTCTAATTTTCAGTCATATACACTACCGATTCTTTTTTGCAAATAAATTCCATTAATTCTGGTTCAATCGATCCACCATTTTTTTCGCCATTGCTCGTCGGGTTTACGTGTTTCGGTATATATACATGTTTGTAATATTAACGTTGAACGAAACGATTTTGTCGTTTAAGCAGAATGCCTCTTTGTGCCCGGAGAGCATTGTCACGCGATTCGCTATCAGATGCGGGGTCACTGGCCTGTAATCTTCCGAGGAGGTTTTCTACAGGTGTTCGAGCGGGAACGCGCGTCGAGCGTGTCACCTGCTTGAAGTTCTGTTTTCTAAGCAACTACAGGCAGACGCTCGTGTCGTTTCCACGAACAGTATGAACCGTATAATCGATGACCCCGATTCACGACTCGGCAAACATAATAAAGAAGAAAAAATGCCAAGTGTATTTCTGTTTCCCGTTTCTGTTGATACCAGAACATAAATACTTGCTACGATCAACGATACAACGATAATTGAAGAGGCGTTCTTCCAGCGGCGTTGCCGTTTACTTTCTATTAGACGATATCCAAGGTTTCAAAAGAGAAGAGGAAAATACGTTTGGGTTGAATTATATCGCGCGCGCGCGCTATCGTTTATATCGAATAAGAATTGTGTTTTGCACTGAATTGGCGGCTTCGATGCTGCTGCGTTTCAAAATCATACAGAAGCTAGGAGCTGAGGCGTCAGAAAGCGAAAGCGCGATTATTTTTCAAGGCACGCACGCGCGTAACGGTCTTTCGAAATTCTTCGCGAGAGCATCAAACACGAAATTAAAATTCCTCGAGTCGATCAACATCGGGAGTCTCGTATTCTCGAAAGCATAAGTTTCGCGTTCAATGCAAAGGTTATCGTCCGCCACGTTAAAGATATTTTCAACGAATGGTTATTGTTATAAAAGTGTTTGAAAATTGTTGCTTCGGTTGAAGCTTTTACGTGAGCTACGATTCACCGTCTGAAAAGCAACCGATAAACAGTAATTACAGAAATTTACGGCGCGTGCTATTTTCTTTCTATGTACATACGTCTACGTAGTCGCGTAATCATTTTTTATTGTTCGGTGGGAATTAAGAATCGACGACGCAACAGAGAAACAAAATGTGGTCTCGCAAGTGAGGTCAAGGATTGCTCGCAAACGGGGCTACTGTGTACATATTTACAACAAACCGTGGCAACTCGGTTCGTTTGTCTGCTGCGTGGATGATACGTGCGTGTAAATGCACCAGGCGATGCTGGTAGCATCGCGAACAAAGAGAGCATTGTGTCGGTGCGATGCGTGCAAGCGCCGCGAATCAACCAACGATTGCACCGTACACCTTCTCGTCCTTATTTTCGACCGTTGTACACGTTTCGTGTACCTGTACGTGAACGTAAAGTTGACTATGGCGGCCACCGTGATCGTCGACGCTTCGAACTCGGTAGAACAGCTTTCTTCCAATTTCCATATATCTTTCAAGCTGTTACAAAACGCGAGACCCGAAGCAACGGACAAACACTCAGCGAACGTTGCGAGCACACGAATTGTGTAATATCTCAGGATATCTACAACAAAATTAAAATACTCGTGGAAACGAGTAAATATATATATATATATATATGTATATATACCTATGCAGTATGCGCGTTAGCCGTGCATGCTGTACGTAACGGTAAAAAGCTCTCTGAAACCGAGGAACCAAGGAAATGGCTTGGCATTCGTGTACGATGCCGCAGTAAACCTAGCAGTCCCAGCACAGTGGTGACATGCTCGAGAAACTGTATTAAAAGAATGTCAATTCCTGACTGGGATCGAATCACGCGAGAATACAACTCCCTACTTTCCTGAGTTCGTCAGTCTAGCAAAATTAGCAGGTCAATCGATAAACCAGCGAAGTAAACGTAGTTTCCTATAGAGAGAAAATTAAAGCAACCTGAATCGGCGTATACACCTAGATATTCTCGAGTTACATAACGTCGTTGCGAGCAATCATCGTTTCCTGAAATGATTTACATAATCCGATCTTTATTTAACCGTTTTGGGAGCAATAAACACAGATGAAGTGAAAAATCTCGGATAGGGGATCACCGAAGCGTAGAATCATCCTGTTTAACTCGTGAGCAGTTCACGATGCAAATCAAAGAAAAACATTAAAGTCTAGAGAAGCATCGAAAGAGTTCGTTGTGCTTTTAGCTTTCTCCTTATTTCTGTTTGGTCGAAGCTAACGACGCGGAACTCGAAGGCCATTCTTGTTCTACATATTTCGTAACAAGTCTTAAATTCTGTTGCCAGTAAACGGCAATCGACTGTATCGCTTATCGTTGTTCCTTTCGCTTTTCTCATAGTCTCTCCTCTCCAACCCCCGAGGTCGGTGCCTTTCGTTTGCGAACCCCGTCCCATTATTGATCAATCTTGCAAATTCAATTATTCCTCTTGTCCTGTTATTGGATCCCAAAAAATTCTTCTCTTTGGGTATGTTACAGTTACATGTATTATAATATGCTGACGAGAGATTTCGAAATCGGTGAATGGTTACACGCGCCATAAAAATGTTCGCGAATAAATGTCGCGCGCATAAATTCTAACCCTTGGGAAACCGCTTTCTTCGAGATTCTCGTAAGTCACAAGCTGCTGTTGTGAGAGAAAAAGAAATCGACTGATTGGATACCGGACCGAAAGTCAAACTCGTGTCTGCGACTTTACGCGCGACTGAATAGCGACGATTTTTCTTTTTCTCCTTCTTCATATAAATACATATGTAACCCAATTTAAACAAGATGGCAACCGTACTCTACCAGTTACGGTAATTACGCGAAGATCGCGACCTTGACACGTGCGAAACTCGCCTAAAATTAATTTAGAGAATTCGTAAGCACCGCCAAAGAGTCGAAACTGTCCTTACCACCGCAAGTTTGGCAGTTACATACATATCTCGAACTCGATACAGTTAGCCGAGGAGAATTCATCGCCGCGAGCGATCCGGAATCACTCGTATGACAGTCAAAATTTTTTATCGGTCCATCGACAACTGCGATGGAAAAAACCTTTTCCAAGAAACGCGCTCGAAAAGAATTTCAGCAAGTTATCACAGGCCAACGTGCTACATATTTGGGTCACTCTTCGATAAGGTTCCAAACCGTAACGCTCGATCGATATCGTAGGCCGTTTGAAATATCCAACCTGCGAATATTCGTTCGCTCGGCCATATTGCCGTTACTAAAAATAATTAGGAAGCGTCGCATAAACGAACGACTCATTCGGTAAATATGCTATACATGTGTTATACATATATGATTCCCTTCGACCATTTCTCTCGACCGTTTCCTAAGGACAACAAAGATTGATAAATTTGCTTGAAATAAACGAAGGTGAACAAAACAAGGATGTATCCTGACTTTGGATTTTTCTTCCGTTCGTAGTATAAGAATCACTTGTTAAAATTTTTGCCGCAATGATTATACATTGCTTTTGAGGTGTGTTTGTTTTAGCGCGATGAATTTTTTTCAGATCTCGTTCGTTCAAGTTCAAAGTCAGAACATTACCTTCAATTTGTACCGCTCGATTTGAACGAACGTTGGTTCACATTTGCTTCCGAAGATCCGAGATCGGTCGATCAAAGTCGAAGTTGGCACTCTTTTCAACAATTTCGACACGAAGTGTAACGTCACGGAAATTGCAAGGGGGGGTACAGCATCGCAAGGCCGCGAGTCAGCGAATCTCACTGCATCATCGGGAGCAGGGCTCGGAGTTTCTTGGAACGTCAGCGTTCTGATTGTTTTCTTCATTTGCACGTCGAAGGATATTCGGCCGTCGGCCATTTCGGTGAATACTACGCGACACTCCTTTTGCGTCACCCGATCGAATGTTGCTGCCATCTTTGAACGTACATACATCTCGACAACCACCTCCGCTCAGTCCTCATTCTCCCTCTCTTCCCCTCTCTCAAAGTTTAATTCAGGCCAGGCACCGTCACGTTATCCGTTCGGCGTACATACATATATTGCGCGTACGTGTTCTTATGTTTAATTTAATTTTTTTTTAAATTCGCGCCTTACAGACAGAACCGGCAATAGGCCGGTTACGTCAATTCCCTATAAAAATCCAATAACTCGTAGAAATTCGTTGCTCGTACGCAATTCCGTGAAACGGAAACGGAATCGCGGCGTGAAGTCGATGAAAGTAGGATGCGCGCGGCCAGTGGAACGATTATTGCGACGAACCAACGACCGACCGATCGGTTCGATCGTGATCTACTTTATCTGGCGTGAATTTTTGTTTGTCGCAACGCTGTAATCAATTTCAGTGACTATCGTTGGGCAAACACAATGTTTCATTTTTTTCCGAAGCTTGCCCTTTTGTTTAGCATCGTTCTACACTGTTTGCGTGTAATCGGAGTACCGAAGCGTGTAAGCGGAAAGAGGGTGGTTGCGAGAACTGCGGTCTTAAACGCATACAAACGAGTAGATGCGTTCATTTTTTCTTGGCTCTTCCGTGTAGATACGACGCGCGGGTGCAGGTTTATGTCCGACGAAGAAGTGTATGCGTGTGTATGCCGCTCATGCTTTAATCCAAGGTACAGTTATTCGAAGAGCGCGTGCAACTTTAGATCGGGGCGTCACCCAGCCACAGCCATCGCTGCCACTGCTGCGACGATCGGGAACGCCGAACTCGACACTCCGCACACTCCGAATGGCGTTACATATATGTATAATACCTACGGTCATCGACGCTCATTGTCTTCTGTGGTGACTCGAGCGAGTCACGACGACTTTCATTCGGTGTCTCTCCATCTCGAAGAATTTCAAATGTACACCCGATAGAGACTAGCCGAACAAATTCTTAGGAAATTGGTTGCGGAAAGCGCCTGTAGCTCTAAAAACTTTTGAAGAAGGGCACAGATGTCCCAAATACCAATCCACTACTAATCATTTTTTGTCGGTTGAACAATTACGTTCGCAAGTTTATTTATAATTTATGAACACGCCTGGGTACAGTATTCAGCGTTTCGAAGCGTAAACGAATGGTTGATCGATACGATTACGCTGCATATTCAACGAACGAGAAAACGGTCATTCTTCAATTTCACAATTTCAGATACGATTGCGATACCGGGCTCGAAGTCGTTCACTGCGATGTCGAATTACCGGTATGACCGACAAAGCATCTCAATACTAAGGTCATTATGGTATTTCGAGTAACGGGTGTCGCAGTAGTAAAAGAAGGCGCGTAATATCGGTGGTCGATGAATCGCTAGTTAATAAAAAAATATACTTTTTCGAATTGATTGTCTCATTGATAGATTGGTGGCATTTCCATTTGTTCACTGTACTTTCGGTAATTATAGCAGTCCTATGTCCGACTATGTCGCGTCGCGTTGGTTCGAATGAAACAGGTCGAAGTTATTTTCAGGGAGTTCGTTGAAGCCTAGTCACAATGGATCGTGCTGTACAACTTCTGGTTTCACGGTGACTTAGTACGAGGATCACGCGGTTCGCTGGTAGAATTCAACCGATCAGAGTTTCTAATAGTAATGGTTACGTAAAGTAGACGCGAGATGATCGTGTAGTTGATGTCGTTAGTATTTTAAGGGATTACACACAATGTCGTTACTTTAGCTATCGTATATTTAAAAGGTGTCATTTATCGCGATTAATCATTAGCTGAACATGAATTCCCATCGCATCGATCGATATAATTCTTTGATCGTGTTGTTATATGCTACATTTAAATTGACTCGTAACATGTTCTACAGAACATTCAAGCAGCGAATGCACGGGACTTCGGAAGAGACTAGGAGACTATGGTAAAAGAGTTATCAGCCAATTGGAGTCACGACGCACGTTGTTCGATTAGTGGACGTGGACGTGGACGGTAGGAGCCGAGAAACATGCGTGCTCGCGCACGTTCACGCGTCCGTTCACGCGTGGGCACATCGTATTCTCCCCCTATTTTCATACCGCGTGTCATCTACTCCGACTCCGAGTCGCTCACGTTCGATCGAGTTCGTCCGACCAACGAACGGTTAGTCGATCGTTCAGTCACTCGGTTAGACGGTCACCGAGTCGCGATCCCGCACGTGTGCAACCAGTTGCCGGTTGATTCTATACGTAATTGCGCTTTGTACGCGTTCCGTTCCGTTCCGTTTCGCGTTCGAACATATTTCGAAACGTTCTCGGCTTTCCCAGTGAGTTTTGACCAATTAAACATTATTTATCGATTCTACTAGAACGACGGATGTTTACCGTAAAAAAACAAACCTTGTCGTTATACGAGATCCCTCTGAAAATTGCTGTCGGTATCCTTGGGGTTAATCGACTCTTTCTAAACTTCTTTTTTATTCCCGCATCTATCTTTGTCGTCGTACTTCGTCCAGGACGGTTCACGTACGAGTACTTAATATGACAATAGGGAAGTAGTGTGAACGCTCGATGGAAGATGGAAAACGAAAGAAACAACGTCTACGGGATAAAGGTTAAAAAATGACGAACGGGTTCCGCGGCAAAGCTTTCCTCGTTTCTTAAAGTTCCAAGGATACTGTCGACATAAATTACCAAACCATTAGACCGATGATTAGCAACTGATGATAATGTATCGCTTTCGATAACATACGAAATGTCTGCGGTTGTTCGTATTCTTTCCTAGGCAGGAAGTTTTCGTCGGTCGAGTTGTTATCGTTGACGTACCTACCTACCTTTTGTCAAGGAAACCGTGACTAAAACGGAAATAGCGGTTTTACAAATCGAAAGTTTGCGATGGAGACACACGGTTCAACTGTCCAGTAGCATGAATCGGTGGAAGAACCCTGGAAATTCTGTTCGAAAGGAAGTGGGACTCGCGGTCGGTCCAGTTTCTCGAATTAGCCAGTGTTATGTGCACCGCACGCTACAGCCGGTTGTACGCCTTCGGTGACGTAATCTGTCGCGGGTGCGAAGGCCACGTTGATGTAGCAGGATTTAATAAAGAGTCAAGGATAATAATTAGTATTTATACGCGTTGAATTGTTTAGGGGAGTTTGTCGCGTTAACGTTACTCTCCTCGAACGCTGTTCGTTAACGGGATGAACGATCTTTCGTCACACTCGATAAGCATTTATCGTCTCTACCAATCCATGGGTGATCGATCCATACACCGAATATTTCACTCGTACGCATCGATGAAAGATATTTGCATACACAGGTACTAGTACGATAAAAATTCGACTTTCCGTACGAATGGTAACGGCGTATATAAAAAAGTAGTTCTTGCTGACTAGATCCAAGACGTAACGGGCCTTGGCGTTTTAATTCGAGGACACGAGGAAATACTCGTAGGTGTGACTTGGCGTCATCGAGTGCCGTGCTCGTGTCGCGCTACCAGTTTTTTTATCTCCAGCGCGTGAAATTACCAGCGCCGATTCCTTCGTTCTCGCTATTTATTCCGTAAACTTGCAAAAATTTGTTGTAAATTTCAGAGAAATTAGAGGAAATATTGTAATTGATATCGATAAAATTGGTCGTTTCGGGTAATTTTTAGAGAAATCGATCCTCGATTATCGCGCTGACGCAGACGCAGCAAAGTTACGTAATTCGATGTACGACGCGAATGCAAATCACGCGAGTGTGAAATGATGCTGTACCAAAGACACTCGATCGAATAAATAATCGTGTCCTGGTCGACGCTCGATGTGCATGCGCGCGTGCACGCGTACGGGAGTGCGTTCGATTAACAGGAAGCATAAACGAGTCGGTGGACACGACAAAGAAGCAACACCTGGCCAGCCGTTATCGATGTACGATTCAGAACTATTCAAGACGGTGTGGACGAAGATAGGACAGATGTGCAGCTACATTACCTGTGCCAGGTCTTATCTTTCAGGTCAGTTCGACGAGCGTTCGATATCGAACATGGATTAGGTTAGTACGTCGTATCACGATGAAAAAGAATTCTCATAACTATTTAGACGATTCTTCGAAAAAAAATACATCAGAAGTTTCAAATAACGCATTCCTGTCGGTCTTTTCTTTTCTTTACGATCCCATTCGTTGTTTATAATAACTGAGGTGTAAATCCTCGAAAACAAGCTAAATATTTCATACAGCCTGCCTACACTTTCGAAAAGAATCACCCGTTACGAGTTAATTTGTAAGCACAGATTAGATTTGTTGGCACAGTAGAAAGTGCATCGTTCGATATCAGTATGAACCAACGACGAACGTTCACTATGAAATAGGTGGAAACGGAACGTTGCTCGTTAGACGGATGTACTTTCACTTTCCAGCACCGAAGCCATCCATTGCGTGCTAATCTATTCAAACGCACATCGTTGACGCGCACGCACGATTTTCATCAGTCGTATTTCGTTATTGTTCGCGGTAATTTACGTCTGTACAATATTATTATGTTTTCAACGCTTCCTTTATTATGATTTCTATAGACACGAACCATGTTTCAATGCTCAAAGTTCGAAATCCCAACAAAAGTGAGTTTCCAGTTACAGGGTTTCCGTGGCTCCACATTCGGGGGAATTTATAATCGATACGCGTTGTTATCGTTTTTGACGTAACGATCCCTACGAAACATTTGCTTCCCACCTGGCAGCTTGCCCTGTTCTCAAAAATTGCAAAAGACGGGAAAGGAGTAGGAGGTCCAGGGCTGTTGTATTCCACCCGACCTCGAAGGAACGAAATTCAGGACGAGGTCGGGTCGCGTACGAAATCCTCACAATTACACCCAAAAATCGCTTTGGCTAAAGATTTTCGAACGCATACGGCATAGAGACGCCACGTAACAAAACCGTGCGCGAATAGCTCAATGTACAATCCTATAAAACAGGATTTCTTGTTGGAATCATAACGTAAACAGATACATACAGCTAATGCCTGGAACCATCGACTAGTGGTAGCCCGAATAGTGATAGCCGGCTATTTGTACCACCCTCTGGACCATTTGTGTCGTTTATTTTTATTCGTAAAAAGCGATTGAATTTTATCGAGGACATAAGACCATCATAGTCTGTATTTTACATTGTCGATCATTTATTTCGTGTATTTTCAGAGACCTATTGTGTCATTTCTCTAGTTTCGGTCCTGATTATCCTTCATCCTTGGAAAACAATGACCCGTACTTCGTTGATCTATTCGACGCTGAGTTTGAGTTACTGGATACGTTTTCGGTGCAAGGAAGCTGGTCGAGTGTCCTTTGATTCCGCCACATCGACTTCGCGTTACCTGCCGTACCTGCTTATAATAGTTGCGACGTGTATTTCTCTGTATCGGTGTTTACGTCGCTTGTGCGCCTACGATATCGGAAATCTGGAACAAAGAAAAGCGATCGAGCAACAATAGCTCTCGTTCCCTCTTGAGTTACTTCTCTTCCTCGCCGTTTTTAGACACATTTCTGGTGTATGTAGGCGTCCATGCTGGTGTTTGTGCACGCGCGCGCACTTGGTCTGCTCCTTTGTCTCTTCCGTGGCTCCGGATTACCCAGCTTCTCGAATCTAGGCTGTTACCGTGGCAACGCAGGTACCAAATGCGGGTTAAGGACTATAGCGACGAATATACGGAAACCGATGATGAACTTGATCTTCGCAATGACGAATCTCAAAAAATAGCATTTTGCGCGTTCGATCCAAATTTGAAACGACCTTTGTCGTTGAATAACAACGTGTCAAAGAGGTTGGTTCGTCTAGATTTTCTATTTCATTTCCATTATGGGCAGAGATTGAGCACAAGAAGAATTTCGAAAAATTTTTTTTACAAAATTGTTCGAAAGAGGTAGGCACTAATTTCTGAATATCGACGAATAAACGCGAATATAAAATATCGTTGCAGTCACCGGTAGACATTGTTTAAGATGGCAGGCGACTTTTTTTTCCCATTTCTCGGTTGGCTAGTCAGTGCTCTTGTGTCGCTCTCGTCACCGATCAGATGTTCGAAAAATCAATGGAAACACCCCTCGCTTTCTACACGTTCGGCTCCTTGTTCTTTGGCATCGTTATTGCGGCGCCTTTGCCTTTTTTGTGCATCGTCCCCAATCGAAGACTTTATAGAACGCAAGAACAAAAAAAAAAAACAACAGAATAGACAAGAACGATGACGAAACAATGCATCGTGTGTCGTTTATCTGTACGTTGCAATCGAAAATGATACGATTGGCGTTGATTGTGCTTTTAATCTGGCATTAGTTTTCTACTTCCTATCTTTTCAGAAAGATTCGAATCGCTATGTAAAGTTGTCGCGTTGGTAAATAAAGAAAGAAGAAAACAAGTCGCATGAAGCATATAATGGTAAAGGTTATATTTTTATCTCGTACTATTCCCCACGTGTTACGGTTCCTTCATCTGATATCTTCCAAGGTACTCGTTAAGCAGTTGTCGTTATTTATCTAAAATCTTCAACGTGGGAAATTCGAGCGAACGTCACGAATTCGTTTATTCTTAACTCTAATGTTTCATTTTAAACGGCTCTATCCCTTTGTGGCAGGTGAACGTAGACGAGGCAAAATTTAATTAGAATTAACGACAAAAGTGGTTGTCCCACGTGAGAGGACCTTGTTCGTGTGTCCCAAGTTTCGTAGCGGCAGAAGAATGCTTCGTTACGTTATTCCGAAGCGATCGTTAGATGATCCCGTTTACTTTTGTTCGCACAAACAGTGGGAAACGCGTCGGGAGCGTGCCGGTTACAAGAGAAGGTGTGCCGTTTCAATGCCTTGCGGACGTTGCTACGGTTGCTCTTCTTATAACGGGATTATGAAACGAATTATCTTATTTTCCTCCGGTTTTCAGGCGTCGCTGATATAATCGAAACTCGATAGGTTCTATCTTCCACCAATTTTAATATCCTTCGCATATGCTCGTGTCGCGTATCAGTACGTAAAATTTTTCTTGTTAGTATCGCTGCTCGTGTAAATCCCATCGCGGAAGACGAACGCGCATGTACCGATTGATTGCGGCAGAATGTGGTATCGGTTAAAGTAGACAGAGATCGGTAAAAAATGTCGCTGTCGATCAGGAAGTCGAATCTGTATGAAAAGTACTAGTAGGAGGGGATTTTGTGCGTGCCTGTGGACTTTAGAATAAGCTGAGTGTTGTGTATGAACGATGAATGTTTGGAACTAAGCGAATGTTTAGACTAAGATATTGTGGTATGTGGATGAATGTAGCATGGATCGGTCGTGGGTATGATTTCCGAGAGGAAAGTGAGAATAAGATTTGTTTAGCTGCGTGCGGAAGAGTTTCGTGTGACTGTTTAGACTGGGTATTGGGTGATTGGAATTTCTAGGAATGGTTGCGTAGTTCGAGAGCAAGGGATGCAAGGTTTGGGTGTGTGTTCTAGGTGTGGATGCTTAAGAGAGGGCAGAGTGCGTGGTTTCGGGTCAGTCTGTTGGAGAAAAGTCGTGTGGTGAGATTACACTTGGAGAGTTGACTGGTGTGTTGTGTGTTTTGAATATTTTGACTATACTATTATTTTACTTTAATAAACAATCCCTATTTAATTTCCTACAGTACTATCGAATCGTCCAATACCGTGAACGGGAGCTACGTCCCCACGACGTAGTTACTTACAAAACACCTGCGGCGATCCAGTTCGACGAACACACGCATCGATTTTTCGAATCGAGTTTTAACGTTGATAAGTTTTAGATGTGTAGTTTGTTAAGTTATCGAAACAATACGTTGTGGTATTAGCTTGCATCCCCTACGGCCCCTACGCGATGCGCACCCCACTTACGTTCGTGTGTAAAATACACTTCCACGAATCCATTGCTTGGCGTAGCGCAGGTCTGACCTCGAATCGGGTCTCGTTGCTGCACTCGTTATTCGCTACCTTATCTCGAGTTTATGGCAAACATCGGTCGTCCACTACGGATTAAAAGTCAAGCATACGCGTGTGTCTTGTACCGAAAGTGGAAAGAGTTAAACATTTGTTCGCCAATAAAGCGACAATTGCATGAGGTTTCTCAGCAGGGGAAGAGATTAAATTATGCCAGTATACACGGAAACACTGTGATGCGATTGAATATCGAAGCGACATTGGTAAGCTCAAAAAGACGGACGGACAGACAAATGCGAAGATCGCCGATGAATAAGCAGAGACGAACGAGCTAGCAAGCAAGCAGCTGACGCGGTGAAATCAATATTCCCACGTGTAGAGGTAGACGGTGTAGATAGAGGGCAATGTGAGCACCGTGCGCCATTGCGTTTGTGCTCGCAAACGACCAAGCAGACGTTTACCTACCTATTTCAAAAAGCGTGCAACCGTATGTAACATGTCGTATCTCGTGCCAAAGGGAAAGCCCTGTTTGCTAGCGTTTCTTGGTGGTTGCTCCTGTTAGATGTTCGTTTCCCAGCCCTGTTTACGACCGACTTTGATCTCGCAAAAATCAAAACGCTACGTTTCACGTTGGGAAATGTAACGAGACGGATAAATCTGTTTCTCGTAAGCACGGCAATTGACTGGTCAGCCAACAGTCAACTATTTATCCTGGGAACATAATTAAAATTGGATTATCGAGATCCAGGGAAGTAATGCGATTAGCTGCTCTCTGCACCGCTTTCGTGACGTCAAGCCGGACGAATGCTTCGTTCGCCGCGTATATACCACCGCATTGAACTTGTTCGACTCTCCAACGATTCGTAACTCCGAAACGGTGCATTTAGCTTCGATTCCATGCGCGCAAGAAGAATGTATTCTGGTTCGATTGAAACTGGTATATGAGGGAATTACGCGTGTAGGTATATACGCTTGGAACAGTTTCCTTAACGATACACCGAAAACCGACGTTCAATTTCTAAAACGAAAGAGGATTGTCGATCTGTTCGGGGTGCGCGACGAAGTAACAAATTCGCGCGTTCGAATCGTATTTCTGACGCGTGCGCGTTGAGGCGCGATAACATCGAGTGAAACGATACTCGGTAAATGATATTTTATCGAACACCTCCAGCTTCTGACGTCTCGTCACGAAAGTTTATTACCGAACACAAGCTGCTCCGCGCATTTTTGACGAAACATCCTCGTATAAACCACTTTACGTGGACTTTAACGTGTATACGCGTTGGAACGTTCCGCGCACCAAGTTTCGTTGTACGAGGATGAAACACTGCGCGATGAAAACAACGTATTTCGTATTCGATTGATTGCGTAGTGTGCGGGCTGTTCTCTTACTTGCATGACACGCGTTCGGTTGTTATGCTGGGAATGTAAGACACTCGGATTTCCTTTAGTCGTTCGGCTTTAAGCCGCTGAGTCGGGAAGACCTTAGACCGCCGCGTACAGTTGCACGTGATCGAGTACGCGTAGGTTTCAGGGGACGTTCCGTTCGCGCCGGTGTCGGTGGTGGCGAGTGGAAGATACGTTGGTAAATGCTGTCGAGAAGGGTTGATCGACGAGGATGCCGATGACGTGGGGTACCGCTGGCGAAGGAACGCGCGGCGCCGCGTTGCGATCGGCGGCTGTGTCGCGCGCGGTGGCTGGTTCGAGTGGAGGGATGAGGAGAACGTGCGCGCAGGCGGACGACCACGATCAGGTGACGACTTTGAGTCGTGCTCTTTCGGTCTCTCCCTCTCTCCCTCCCGCGGCCTCCTATCCTATTCTTCGACGAGACTCCCCTCGAGTTCGGCGCGATCTCGCCACGCTGCTCCACGCTGCGCCGCTCCATTCCGCTCCATACTGCTTGCTCCGCGCAACGACCAGCACGACGAGAAGAGGGACCAGCGGGAGTGAGTTGTCGATTAGTGCTCGTGCGACGCGTTTCGAGCCGGCACGCTGTTCTCGCTCGTAGTTTCAGGAGAAGGGCTCGGGTCGCGAGTAGTTCGCGTGGAAAATTTCCCCGCGACGCGTAGTTTGGTCACGTCGAGGGAAACTGTTACTTGGAAACTAGGAAAAGTGCTGTTCGTGGTTCTATGCGTTCGTCACGCGATTATCGTTTGGATGCGTGCGTGAGCCTACGGACCTCTCGAGGCCCGCTAAATTTGGATACACCTCGACCATGCGATATTCTCAGCTGACCGAGACGAAAGACGCGTCCAGCGATGCGCAGTCGCGCGAAAACATCTGATCGACTATAACGACGGAGGTACACACTTTTCGTTGCGATCCTCCCGCGAGTCGATGTATGTAACGTGTTTAAAGCGTACGCGGCTCGCTTGGCTTTTTCGGGAATTGTTTGCGCTTCCACCTACGATGGCTATTTCCAACGTGAAACGTTTCTTTACGTAACGCGACTCGCATAGTTACGACGACGAATTTCGTCGTGAAATGACGAGAATCTTCTCAAAACGGTGCTCGATCACGATCGAACGTTCCTACGTAAGCCAATGGCCTTCCAAAGAAGTAGTCTGACGTTTCGGTGGTGCAGCGACTGCATATTTCCGACCAAGTCAGCCGCTGTAACGATGGAACGTGATACGTTACCGCAAAGTCGTCAACGATAAACCGGGAAACGTTGACGTTAAAGGATTCCGTTCACACGGGGACGTTTTGCTAATATTCTGCCGTCCTTTGATCGGGTGTTTGCCTCTTCCCTACGTTGAGTCTACGACGAGTCTGCGTAACACAAACACCTCCTTTACTGTAAATAACATTCCCGTTTATGTGCCCGTACTTAAAACATATTTTACCTAGATACGTTCTTACCCGTCCATGGATGCAATCGCGGTGAGAACCTCATGCCTACCGCTAAGTGTCAGACGAGTTCGAAAAACCCGAAATACCGTCAAACATCGAATAGGACAAACAGTTAGCAACCTTTGGCTTTGAGAACTTCAAGATACTTTTCCGTTGAATGTAGTTGTTTTTGGTAAAAGCTAGTCACGATTCGTATTTCCGTGCAATTTGTCGTAGGAACTTCATAGATATTCAAATCTCGGATCGGATTTCTCGGATGCATAGAAATTCCAGAGGTTGTTCGCGTGCAAAGGTCGCTATCGCGTAGCATTGCGATCGACGAAGCTGGGAGAACTGTAATAAAGTAACCGTTAGTAGGTGAAAGAGCACGAGACCGGGCCACAACGACGAACGCCGCGCGCCGGAGCGAACGAGTGAACGCGCGCAGTGACTCAGACTCGAAGTATCCGCCGCGTGACACAGATACGCTTAACAAACCATTGCCGTTGCTTCTCTTTTTCGATCATTCCTGCAGCTACCTAAAGCAAACGGGATAGAGTCGTATATGCAACGAAGGAATGACGTAATGAACGCGGCGCGATTGGCTCCTCCTTCGATATTCCATCCTTTGTTGCAAAAAGTCTGGACTAGCTCTAGGTAAGGTGCGATGAGCTCGTATCGGTGCGAATTTTTAAACGAACATCTTTTCTCGGAGATCCACGAATCGCCTCAGACGTTGCAATAAACAGCAAACGAGAAAAGAAAAGAGTTAATCGTAAAAACGCGATATCGTAGGTACGTTGGTTATTTGTTCAAACGGTGATCTGTTTTTTTTTCTCTTTGGAAATAGTTGCAATGTTCTCACGACATTGGATGGTGTATGTGTGCGTGTGTGTCAGCACGCGCGAGTGCAGAAGGTGGTGAGGGGTTTCTTTCCTGAAGGCACGCCTTTGCTCGCGTGGACTGACACACGACCGTTTTGACCTAAATAACACAATCGGATCTCGATCGACGCGTTTATACCACGGACACGATCAACGATTCGCGTCGCGCTTTATCGCTTCGAGGGAATTGTAAACTTCGCAGCTACTAAGAATATCTACGCGGATTCGCGGTATATGCCTACATATGTATATAAAAAAGGATGGAGGTAAAGGAAAGGATGCTCGTGTAAAAAAGCTCGACGAAAACATTCGATTATAAAGTTGCGACTCTATTGCTGCAAAGAAATGGTTCAGCTCAAATGTGCGTTCCGAACGTGTCCTACTTTCCAAAGCAATCATCCTGTTCGTTTCAGCGTGCTCATCGGGGTTTTACCTATTTCCAAAGATACGAGGCAAATTTCTGGTTGACGGACCTTATATTTTCCTTTCAATGACGAGTACTCGATGAAACGTTTTGTCGTTGGGTCAAAATTCCTCGGCCTAAAATCACAGAAACGAACGACGAACGGGGTTCACGGTTGGATATCGATCCAAGTCCGCGAACGACTAGTAAAATAGCGCACGAGAAAAAAAAAGGGGTTGTTCGGTAACGTCATTTTAGTTTGAACCACATCATCCCTCGATTCCAATCGAACAAGCATTATAAGTCTCGTCCAGAAAGTGGTTCGAAGTTATTTTTCCTACCGTCAGCGGTACATATACATGTGTCACGATAACACGAGGATCAACGTGGCTAGCCGACGACGCTTGTGGACGACACAGTTCGAATGGAACGGAGACTGAGCTAATTTCGAAAAAGATCCTCTTGTCAGGAAATCGTATGGTCGTTCGGCTTTGTAGGTGAATGTACCGTTTGTTTTATTCCGGCGCCGCGCGGTACGACGTGCCTGCCCACACGGCGTGGCGCGGATCCTTGTTCGCCGCTACCAGAGAAAATCAATACGCGAGCCATTAAAGTTTATCGCGATGGATGTTTCCACGCAAGCAATATCTAATTATTAATTAGTGGAGAGCGATCCTTCGCGACATCCTTCCAGTCTCCGTTGATTACATTCTGAACGCGGTTCGTATAAACGCGACGCGTGGAAACAATATTCTCACAATGCACGTACAAGATAAGCTCCGATTGATTTAAATAAGCGATTCCAAAAAGCTAAGAAATGTCGATACTATCGCGGTTTTCCAAACGTTACGATTATTCGTTTCGAGGAAATGGCACAGAATTCATAGATGTTTCGTTGCACGAGCTATTCCTCGGAGCGGTACGCTAGGTCCTCGTCTTCGAAGAAAGCGTCCATTTCATCGATCGGTAACGGGTGAGCCGCCGTACTTGACCGTGAGAAAGCGTTCGAACGAAAGTTGTCAATAGAAATCCAGTTTGTTGCGCGCGTTTCGTTCGGTTCATGGTTTACCCGTAACACGGCGATCGGTGTTGGCGCGACCCAAGCGATTTGCATTACGACTTAAATTACAAGGCCTGTTATCACGGCAATAATAAAACAGAACGGTAAACCATGGATTATTCCGCGTTCGCGGTAATAAGTGACAGTCATCGTGCGCGGATGCAAATGGGTTACATACTAATACAAAATATGGATAGTCGCGTTACTAAAAAATTATTTGTAAGTGCATCGCGCAAAACGAGATGTTCTTCGACCGATCGATCATTTATTTTCTTGCTCATTCGAACTCTGGTATGGATTGTAGGATCCTCGAGATAAATTTTTGCGGTAATTTTTGGTCACACAGTGACTCTACTGTCGGTCGTTAAAGTTTCCCGGTCTTAGGAGTACATCGGAGATAACGGATATTGTTAATACGGAAAAAAAGTACAGACTACAGAAATCGGCTTGAATAGCTTTTGTGCGTTATTTAAAAAAAAATCAAGTACATCGTTGGACCTTAGCGACTAATATTACGATGAAATTCTTACGGCGGTCGTTGCTGTTCAGTTACCGCTTACCGTATGCGAAACGTGATATGTACTTGTAAAAATATATGGTGTCGTAGCGTTTCAACCTTTCATCGCGCCGAATGGCATCGATTTCTTGTACTTACTAAGCAAGGCAACTATTCGCAGGATTCCAGATACGAGCCGATCGTTTGATTTCGTTTAATTTCGTTTGATTACGTTTGATTATGGTTCGTTCAGTACCATTTCGGTTCGTTTCGATCAGATTCAGTTCGTAGTATGTACTTACATTGGACGTATGACGAGCTAGAAGGTCGCCTTTCATTATTTACACGATCGTTGAACGTAAATAATTTCTAAAAGCACTCGTACTGATAAGCACATTACCATCGACGCCTACGCCTACAGAAGTGACTCACACTCTCTTTGATGGTTATTGCGTTCGCTCACTCGTTCGCCTATACTGTAACCAACAACGTCGACCGTGTCCATGATCGACTAGACGAAACGGTTTACCTTACACCCGGTGTTTTGCGTTTAAATCAGAAAGTTTAACTCGATGTTGATTTATAGCGGACGCCGCACGATTGGCACGTTTCGTTTTCTGAGCGCTCCGCAGAGAGGGTTAAATATCACCAACCGATCCAAACTTTGTTTCTCTGCTCCCGCACGATTAGAGCCGGTCTACCATTTCTTTCGAATTGACGAAACGATCCATCTTCGTTCGAATTTAGCGCAATGAAGAGTTTAACGATCGCGATTCCGTCTATAATTCCGCTTGTCCTTGATATTGTAGCAATTTATTTCCCAATTAATTGTTCACGGGTTCGAATCGTTCGCTGCCGCTAATGCTCTCCTCGTCGCTTGTGTAATCTCGCAGCTACATTTCACCACGTCAATATTGCCAATCACTCGCGACTCTGCGACGAACGTAGTTTCGTACCACGAATTACTTCGATGCTCACTTTCAAAGGAAACCGAGTTCCGCGCTTCGGCGCGAGTCCTCGGTGAACTCTTAGTCGTCGAAACTTTCGTGATTCGCGATACGATATTCCGTGTACGCAATCGTCATTGAGGGGAAGTAATACGATTCACACGTTAAAGAAAATGTCGGTATTTTTTTCTACCATACTCTCGCAACACCTATGTACACACATACATGGTAAACACACGTGGGAACCGCAAACATTAGAACATATATTCATAGTAAATTTGAAAATGTTATCTCTGTTGAACGGATAAATAATACAATCATGAAAAACTGCAAGGTATCTTAATCCGTGCGTTCTTCAACCGTACGATGCTAGCTCTGGCTGGAAAAACCGAGCGCAAACTGTTTTCGCGTATTAGTAATTAATCCGAATTCTTTTGTACCTCGCTGCACATTCTTTGCGTGTTATGTTACCCTTTATATGGGGACAGAACGCGAGGTACGGCTTCTAGAATAGTCTAACAGCGGCCTTGTAATCCGTAATGTAATCAGCGCGTGACGTCAGTGTACCTAGTCCCTAGTTCCGTGAGGATCGGATCACAAAGTACACCTTGAGGACGCGCGCGAACCTCGAGCAGCGCATCCGGCGAATCTATTCAGTGCGCTGCAATGTTCCGCAATGCTCCGCCGACCGGACCAACGACGGAATCGATTACGGGTTTTGCAAAACTGATTTCCTTCGAAAGAGACGCGTACATGGATCGATGCTCCGAATCTTATCGAATCGATCACTTTATACCGCGTAGATTCCGTGCGAAAGAAAAACAGCCCGAAAGCTTAACCATCACGAGCCGAAGGATAAGAACCTATCGAAGAACGTAGCGGTCTGAAAGTAATTACGGACATTAGTACATATTATCTATGAATAGTGGTCGGTGTCTGGTATCGAGAGTGTATTATTTAGGTGTTGATAGACAAGGTGGTAGCAGAACCGGAACCGGTATGCGTGAGAAGTGTACGTAGAAACCAAGAGAAACTCGATACATTCCCCCTGACTACGAAACACTGCAGCCATTATTTAATAAGCTCTTCCAAGGCTGGTTGATCTTTGCCCCAGAACGCGCTAAACGACGATCACGACATTCTTGAGATGCAAACCGACATGACTTTCGAATGAACTCGCTGTGCCGCTCATCTTCAGATGAACTATATAGACTTAATTGATTTGCTGTTTGTTGCCTCCGAGTTCGATCGCGAAGCAACAAAGTTATCAATTCCGAGCAACGATCGCGTAAGAGAGATTTCATATTGTGTGCGTGAACGATGAAGCGAAGAAAATGAAAGAACCGCAATTAATTCCTACTAACAATTTCGTTTATGCAACGATCGCGTAAGAGAGATTTTATATTGTGTTTGCGTGAACGATGAAGCGAAGAAAATGAAAGAACCGCAATTAATTCCTACTAACAATTTCGTTTCCGTATACATGCACCGCGCGGAACAGGGAAAAATACTTTGTAACGTCGATTCACGATCCACAATGAGGTGAAAAATTGGCAATTCGGAAGATTAGGCTGGGGTTGATATCAGAGGATATTTTTATGGAGACGCGAAGGGATGATCCGGAATCACGGCGGGATCCGTGTCAGTGTCATTGGACGGGACCGTGGTTCTGGAGACTGGTGCGCGACACTCTGTGACCTCCTTTTGCATGTGTTACAGGGGTGCTGGAGATGGCGGCCACGGAGAGCACGATTCGATTCAGCGGCCATACGTTGGACAAGGCTACTAAGGCCAAGGTGAGCCGAGTTTTCCGCATTTTTCTTCCTTTCCTTCTATACGCGATCTTTTTACGCGGTTCCTTTCATCGCCGCGTACCCCGCTCCATGCAAGCAGACTCTTTTTTGTAGCGTTTCATTGTATATGTTTACATTAACGTTTATTGTATGTTTGTGGCCAGGTAACGTTGGAAAATTACTACAGTAATTTGATAGCCCAACATATCGAGCGAAAGCAGAGGCTCGCGAAATTAGAGGAATCACTGAAAGACGAAGGGCTTTCGGAACAACAGAAACAAGAGAAACGGTTGCAACATGCCCAGAAAGAGACCGAATTCCTTCGGCTAAAGCGTTCCCGTCTCGGTGTCGAAGACTTTGAGCCTCTCAAAGTAATCGGCAGGGGCGCTTTTGGAGAGGTACACTTTTTCTTGCTTTTACCTTTTGGCCAAACTGAATGTTGTTTTAACATAACGTAACCCTGGTTGTTTCTTCCTATGAAAAAGGTGAGACTCGTTCAGAAGAAGGACACCGGGCACGTGTACGCGATGAAAATTCTGAGGAAAGCCGATATGTTGGAGAAAGAGCAAGTTGCGCACGTCCGGGCCGAAAGAGATGTTCTGGTGGAAGCGGATCATCAGTGGGTCGTGAAAATGTACTACAGCTTTCAAGATCCTATAAATCTCTATTTAATAATGGAGTTTCTTCCTGGCGGTAAGCGATTCTCGCTTTTCGTTCAGTCCTCGGAAAACTTGCTTGCGCAACGTTCCCTCGACCACTCGATCGTGGCATCGTTCCTTTCCTTCAACTTTTTCCATCGTTTACATTTCACAGTGCGGTTCTGTTTATACAGGTGATATGATGACGCTGCTAATGAAGAAAGATACGCTTTCCGAAGAATGCACGCAGTTTTACATTTCTGAGACGGCGTTGGCGATCGACTCCATTCATAAGCTGGGTTTCATTCACAGGTAAACCGTTAAACATCCTGGCGAATTCCATGTTTACCGTGGCGATCACCTAGAATCGTGTGCGACTACTCTTATGTTTCGTTCTAATCATTTTCTTTCGCAGAGATATAAAACCGGACAATTTGTTACTGGATGCACGGGGTCATATAAAGCTCTCGGATTTTGGGCTGTGCACGGGTCTGAAGAAATCTCATAGAACCGATTTCTATAGGGATCTTAGTCAGGCGAAACCTTCGGATTTTAGTAAGTAATCGGTTTCGTTTAGTCGTAGATAGAACCGCTGGCGTCAACCAATTGGCGAATGTTCGGGTTTAAACCGATGCTTGATCGCTTTTCAGTGACGTCCTGTGGTAGCGGTAGCGGTGGGGCGATGGATAGCAAAAGAAGAGCCGAAAGCTGGAAAAGAAACAGGAGAGCACTGGCTTATAGTACAGTAGGAACGCCTGATTATATAGCCCCGGAAGTATTTCTGCAAACCGGCTATGGACCAGCCTGCGACTGTTGGTCCTTGGGCGTGATCATGTACGAGATGCTCATTGGTAATACTTCCATTTATTCCCTCGTGTTTGTTCGTGTATTCTCGTGTCGCCTCGATCGCATTTCTCTTCTTACGCGCGATCGAACGTCGCGTATTCGTTGTTTGTCTTTTCTAAAATCTCCACAACACCCTGTCGATACGCTTCTCTTTACACGAATTTCAGGATATCCTCCATTCTGCAGCGAAAATCCACAAGAGACCTACAGAAAAGTTATGAATTGGAGGGAGACTTTGGTATTTCCGCCGGAAGTGCCTATTAGCGAGGAAGCTAAGGATACTATAATTAGATTCTGTTGCGAGGCTGACAGAAGATTAGGTTAATATTTCAATACCGTATGAAATAATACTTGATTTACCGATTATATGAACGAGCGTTCCAACGTTTGTTTCGCGTCGGTGTTCGTGTCCTGATTCGTAGGTAATAGTTCGTATACAATTTTAGGTGCTCAACGAGGTATCGAAGAGCTGAAATTGGCACCTTTCTTTCGCGGTGTCGATTGGGAGCACATCAGGGAGAGACCGGCGGCAATTCCGGTCGAAGTACGCTCTATCGACGACACCTCCAACTTTGACGAATTTCCCGACGTAAAGTTGGAAATACGTAAGTGTACCTTATCTGATTCGAATTAGAAAAAGTATCGAAGAAAAACGATAGTGCGGCATTTTCACGTTATTTTAAAATTTTTTCAACGATTTCAGCATCCGCCCCGATGCCTCAAGACGGAGAAGTAATATACAAGGACTGGGTATTTATAAATTACACGTTCAAGCGATTCGAAGGATTAACGCAACGGGGTACACCGACCAAGAAATAGCAACACCCTACCTCTTGTTCGGTTCCAACCGGCAGTCAACAATCTGACGCAACTGGTATTCCGGCCTTGGTACATCACCCACACCCTCCTTTGTCATCGACGACATCCCGGATGGATGGCTGATCCGTTCCATTTTTCTTCTTTTTTCCATACGGCCCAGTCTATCATTGAGGGTGAAACATCCTTGTGTGTATATATATGTATACGTTGTGCGACGATCGCGACGCGTCTACGTACATACTAATAAACGCAAGAGAAGAAGAAGAGGAGAGAATGACGAACGCGACTGAACGGCGTAGAGGTCGACGTAGAGAATGTCGCGTCGTTATTTGTGAAAACACGAAGAATGAAGTGATCAAGATTTCGAAAACGAGCGAGTGTGAAAATTGATGCACATGTGATAAGGAAGAACCGAAATATTTAGTGCACCACGTAATAATTCGCGGCGGTCTTCTGCTACGAAAGACTATGAAAGTTTTCTTTCCGATTTGCTCTCGGCATTGTTTCCATCCGACCTTTGACACGCAGCATAATAAGCTCTCTGTAGTGATAATATTAATGGGAAAACAAAGATGGAGCCTCGGTCTCATGATTCTCGCAGTGCATACAATTTTGACGTGGAATAATAATTTCGTTCGATGCGTTCTTTTCTCCTTTTAACGAAATACTGGCCCGGCTCTCCTTTTAGCTCTCTTTTCGATGTTGTATTTATAGCTAGTACTGTGATATGAAATTGTTTGAAAGTTTTGTATACAAATTGCTGTTTTGTCTGTTAACAAATACTGATCTTTACGAACGTTGCATTCTACTCGATTGTCCCTAGGTTTTCCCTAAACATTTAGAAATTTTAATTGTTAATGTGAAACACGTATTTTATATTATATATTTTTCGAGAGCTTTTGCCCGGATTTGTTGTGCCACGCGAACTTACGCGAAGAATGATGATCTACAAATTATTTCTCCGAAATGGGTCGCGTATTATTCGATTCTTCTTAATTTTCCATTTTTCACGTTCTCGATCGCATCTCACGCAAATGGTATTCCGACATTTCGCGGAGCGTTAAACTAACGTTTTAAAATTCTTTATTTACGCATATTGACGGTCCGCTTGAAACGCTATAATTAGGAGAAATCCTACTGCGGAATAAGCTTTGTGGCGCGAGCCATTGCGTAACATTTACGCTTTGCGACTTTCTGTACCGACATATGATGTATCGTTAAATAAAAATATTATTCCAAGGAATCGATATGGCAAAGAAACGATTGAGACGCGTACAAGGAGAATCATACAGGCACCGGGTCTCTTTCTTACAGATCATTTCTTCAAAGTGTTTCCGTTCGTGTCTGAATATTGTGAATATCGCATAGTAACGAACGCGAAGCTGACAAAGGACTCACTCGTAAGATTTAGGGCTCATTCGTTGCCTTATCAAGGTTCCTAACGCGTTCCAACCGTGCAGCCCAATTCATCACGAATAAAGAAGGAAAACAATATTTCCAAATCTGGATAAAACATATGTAGTCGTAATATTGAAGAAAAGAAAATTATCGACAATTTGTCGATGCGATCGACACCAGTTCATCTTTGGTACACACATATAATTTTTATAGCGATTTCACTGAAAAATAGATTTCAATTTAAAACGGACGCATGTGTCTACGCCTCCTGGGTTTGAAAATGTCTGGTAGTCGAATTATTTTATCAAATTGTCTGTTCAAACGTTTCGATCCGATTTGATTTATTTCGTTTCGTTTCGTTTCGAGTAACGCATACGGTTGCTTCAAGAGAATCGTTTCAACGAATACTTAACACCAATTGGATCGCGAGAAATTTCCTACATGCACGAAAGGATAAGTAGTGCACCGGCATCTTGTCTTGCATATTCTGCCGAACGATATAGTTTTATTTGGAATATAGCACCGCGAACAATATAGCGTTTACATCTTGTAGTTTGCCGACAGCCAGGGCACCATGGTAGTAATAGTACTAATTATAAAAGATGCTAGATAACATATAAGATCGCGTACAGATGTACCTACGCGTGTGCACGCTAGATACGTATCGCGTTCCGGCTGATAGTACTTGTATAAACGTTTCACTCCTTCGTCGTACGATCAGGCTTGTGTATGTTAACGATCAACTACTTAATCACGTTGCTATATACGTATTTCTAAAAAAAATTGTTTAGTACGACCGGATCTGCGAACGCTTCCAGCGTCGAGTATGGACAGGCAAAATTTTCGTTCAACGGCTTCGATCGATACGCGAAGCAAACTAGATACGCGTTGGAACAAAGTATTTTTCTAAATACATCGCGAAACGAAGAAATCACTCAGTCGAGGAAATTATTCCTGTACCTCTGTGTGGCAGCCTCGACTCGCGTTTCCTAGTATATTCTCGGGATTAAAAATGTCAAGCGTGTATCATTAACGTTCCATACTTCCATGTTCGAAGCGTGGCTTGTCCTTTTCGTGAAACGAAACAAAAAGGTCTCGATACTACAACCGAAAGATACCGAATACTTAGGTTTACGGAATACCATTTAAGTCGACAATTTTTAAGCGAAAGAACCGTTAAACGATAAATGCAAAACTATTTTCTGCACCGGTAAATATGAAACTGGTATGGAATGGGGAAAAAGTGTGTATGTGCGCGAATGCGTGAATGACAGAAACTAATGCCGAGAATGGGAGGGGGGGGAGGGGTAAACGAAAATTTGAGATATGAGGACGAAAGAGAGAAAGTGAGAGAGTGAGAGCGAGAGTGAAGGGGAAGGGTTAATAAGTTCAATAACCTCGTTGCTGCCGAGTACACATGTATATGCTCTGACGTCCAATGCTGCCAAGTAAAGAAACGCAGCAATCGCAATTTATTTATTTAAAGAGAGGATTAAATAAAAAAAAACAATAGCCACGAGATGCCTTGGATGCAGCAAATGTTTGGTGCCCTGGACATAAACAGTACGAATTAGAGAAATACAGCGGGAATAGGGAGGAAATTTATAATGCCGTGGGACTTCTGTGGACAAGAACGAATATGCATCGACTCGAAGAATGCCCGCGAACGAAAAAATTGATCGATTGTGACCATGTACGAGTACGAGTATGCGCGTACCGGCTATTTACAGACTATGTGTAAGCGTATTCCGAGAGAAACTCCAATAGATTATGCAGTAATCGTCATCGGTGTACATTGTAAATATTACGGAACAAACAAAATCGCAATGCTGGTCGAAATCGAGTATTGAGCACAAGCCGAGCAGCAACGTGTCAAGTTATTTTACAATCGCATCGCTCGGGTAGAACGGTCTAAATTGCATGTAAGTCAAGTGTAAAGTGGCGCTAGATTACGCCTCGAAGTATAATTCGAAATCAACGGCCGAATGAACTATTGCGACGTAATCACGCAAAGTTGATCCTTTCGCGAGGCCTTCGAGTCTGCTCTACCTTGTTTATAAGAAAAAGAATGTTCAGGTGGACAGAGAATTATGTATCGCTTCCGTTGCTATTTTGGTCCACCGGTTCGTAAGAGTATGCGCGAATCGTTTTAGATATTTGCGATGAACGGTACTCGAATCAACGACCAGCACTGCTTCGATCGGTTGATAAGAATAAGAGAAGCATTTCCATGTTCGATCGAGTTTAATTGGCCGCAGATTGCTGCCATCCTCGTCCTTATATTGTTATTACCATTAACGGAATCTGCGTTCGAGCACGGTTTTCCCAGCGAGAAGAGAAACGATCGATTGCTCGCTCGCTCGCAATAGTCGGTTGACGTTGTTTGTTCGATCGATTTTCTCCAAAATTGGCGAACTGAAAGAGAAACAGGTATGCGAAATTTGTGTAGATAAGAAGCGGTTGTCGTTAATTCGTATATCAATTCTTTCGTCCACGTTTTCCTATTCAAACCTTGCGAAAGCTTTACAGCGCTTGGTTACCATTCCGACGGGCAAGACGAACGCGTGCCCTTCGCTCGAAATACGCGCGTCGCTTTTCTTATTCGTCTTCTCTTTGAAAATATTCGACAACTGTCCTGTCCCTTGCAAAAAAAGATAATACGTCTTGCCATTTAATAAGGAAGGAATTTTATCGAGCGCCTGCATGACGATTCCACTGTTTTTTTCACACGGCCAGTTTGCACATACTATTACTATTTTAATTGGGACCGGTAGCATTGATTGTTTAGCTCGTACTATTTTCAAAATACTACAAGCATCGCTTTTGTCGTTGCCCCTGTGATCGCTGATGCACGGTGCGTTCGTTATACCTAGAATAACTCGAAATGATATCGTTCCCTGCTTTTTTTCGATCGATTCTGTTTACCGTTGCCTGTTACCTTTTTAAGAAATTCAACAAATAGCACGCCATTTTGCCTTTGAGAAAGTCGAACGAAGATAAAAGCGAGACAAACGACGCGATCGTTTGGGTTGCGACTAGATCGAAAAATGATCTTCGAGCGGTAGCAAAGGAAAATCAGAAACACAATGTATAAAGTGAAATATTGCTTTTCACACGGGATATATAATATTGTAACTATAGTGATTGTCGTTAATAAATTGTTTTTTATTTTAATTGTTGTTCGTTTCTGTTTAACGGATTTTTTGCGACAAATAAAGTCGATGAAGTAATGCTGCCGAAACGTTGGGAGAACAATTCTACAAGGATACGGCTTACACCCGAAAGCCTTAACAGTGAGAATTGCATGATGCCGGGCTGTGAAAGCCTCAAATCTCTGATTACTGTAAATTAGACAAAAAAGGAAAGGCCCTCTTAAGATGTTCCATGAGATGATCGTGTACAAAAGTGCTCCAGTTGGCCTGAAACGACTCATTCTCGTGTCACGACTTTTTTGGTATCTAGAATCATACCATTGCAACATCACGTTCAATAATACCGATAAAGTACGTAACGTTGGAATTTTGGCATTTTTTTAAATCGATATTCTATTCACCTCTACAGCTAGTTAAAATATTCCAGCTATCATCAGTTCCAATGTTATTCAAAATTTCAGTCTTCCCAGCCCTCATATCTTAACGAAATATTCAAAGTTATTTTTCTGTCAAAGTTACTAAAAATACATTTTCATATGTGTCTTGACCGATGTGGTGGACAATTGCTATCTTTTCCACACCAAGTTTATGGGAGCCTCGCCCTGTCCCATGGTCGTATCAGATATACAATAGACCCTTCAAGGAATTCTTAGCTGGCAAAAACATTTCAATTCTGTGAGAAAACAAAGTGATGCGTGCTAGGTGGGGTCACAGCACTCCCCGCAGGTATCACCAGAGACCCGTGTTGGTGAGAGCGTGGGGTCATAGAACCCCCGCAGGTCGCGCCATTGACACCGTGTGGTGAGAGCGTGGGGTCACAGAACCCCCGCAGGTGGCGCCACAAATCCCGTATGGTGAGAGCGTGGGGTCACAGAACCCCACAGATGGCGTCAGAGGCCCCGTGTGACGAGACCGTGGGGTCACAGAACCCCCGCAAGTGGCGCCAGTGACCCCGTGGGTTCAGAGCGTGGGGTCATACAACCCCCGAGCATGCGCAAGAGTTTTGAAACGTGAGCAAATTATATAGTAACCCCAGCAACCATAGCAGTTTCTGCAGATCCTACTACAGCCCAAGTTTAAAAGACATAGGCAGTACTTAGTTTCTGTAGTAACCTACTGAACCAGACAACTATAATTAGTATAGGATTGCACAATATTTATACAGGTATATTTAATACAATTCGATGAAATGAAGCTTATATTACCTGACGTATGATTATTGGAGTATACATATGTACATATAAATTACAATGATATAAAAGTTTGAAATACAATACGATGCGATACGGTACAACACGTCTATTCGATTCAATTGCTCCCTTGCGACTACAACATCATAGTATCCGCGTTCGGCGCAGTGCGCTATTACGGAGGCCAACGAAATATCACTGTAACACTTAAAAAAGTGTTAAAGTTCCATTTATATCATTGTTCTGTGAAAATGTTCATACCTCCAGCAGCATTCATATTCCAATCAAAGAACTTACAGAACAAGGAAAAGGAATCTAAAGTAATTTTCAGAAGTTCCATACATCATTATCTCGAATAATTTTCTAAAACATTCAAAGTACTAGACATTTTTACACTTTGAATCTCATATCGATTTCTAAAATAATCC